>NW_024081518.1:412451-793759 GCF_003009895.1 Hyaena hyaena | reverse complement strand
AAAAAAAAAAAAAAATGTAAAATTCCATAATTACTTATGTTACCGCCCTATCTAATCAATTTATACACAAGGCTTATAATTTATATATGTATAAATAGATATACATTTATGTATTTATAAATATGTATGTAATATATATAATATGTGATAAATATGTATACTATATATAGTATATAAAATATATTATCAAGCTATATATATAAACTATATTATCAAACTATATATATATGTAAACTATATCTCAAACTATATATGTTTATATATATAAACTATATGATTACATATGTGTCTGTGTGTGTATATATATATATATATATATATATATATATATAGTTTGATAACACTCTGGAAGAGTTGGCTTGGAGCCCCCTAGCTGGAATGTATCCATTTAAGGACCAGTCTGACACTATATTCAAGTTTCTGTAGTAAACCCTGCCGACTGAGAGTCCCTCCGGCAAGAATGTAAATTGCTGTGTTTAGGGGCTCCTCTCTGGTCGCTCTGCACCGGCATCCTCTCCGTCAGTGGGCTTGTTGCAGTTAAAGAAAAGTCAGCCAGCCCCACTCAGCAACCTCGGCTACAGAGACACCTGAAGCCTTCCTCCTTGTGATCATCAGTGCACACCCACCAAGCCAGGGTTTGCAAAGCTCCCAGAGCCTGGGTTGGGGACAGTGACGGCTGTGCACGCACCTGGGGGCTCCGCCAGGCTGGCTGCGCAAGGAGAAAAGTCAACAGAACTGCTCCTGGGCCAGCTGCTTGGGCCGGTGTTGAAAAATGTTGAATAATCAAATTGCCCATTTCTGCTCAATTGCTCTAATTTATTATCGTGGGCATTCGGAATGCAAATGAAAACTACCTATCATGCCAGTCCATGTCACTCTACTTTATGATCTTATTAAAATCTCCGCGTTTCTTAGCCCGGTGACAACGAGTAGAGATGGGGACAGCTGTCCCCATGCCTCCAGTGTGGTTCATACACCCGCCCTGTCACCGCTAACAGCTGAATGATTTAGGCCAAATGAGCCGCCTTGGAGTGGTATTTTTATACCCGTGACAGGATTATATAACTTCGAGAAAGGCCATTAGCGAATACAAAGGAATAAGCAGGCGGGGGAAGCAGGTGACAAATGGGCAAGTAAATCTTTGGATTTGACTCTTCATAATAAAATGCCCTTCACATTTAGATTTAATGAGCTGGTTATCTCACCAAAAGGGAAGCAGGGATCTGTCGCCTGAGCTTCGCGGCTTTCCTCAAGATGGACCCAATTACAAAGGGGAGACGCAGCAGACGACAGATGCCTGGCGCCCGCTGGTGCATGGTGACATTGTAGTCCGAGAGCCGCCCCGTGGGAACAATTAGTGGCCCTCAGATCTCCTGACTGGAACCGGGAAGAGAACCCAGGAGTTCGTGTGCATGACCCAAATATGACATAGAGTTAATGAATTGTTAGCTATTTAGGCTTTTAGCGGCCTGTCAGTTCTCTGTAGCCACTTCATCGAAAATGGAAATAACACTGTTCTGTTAGCACCATATGGTGGGAACTGTATGACAGAGCAGTGGCCTAAAGCCATATCGCTGAGCGGCTTGGAGGTTCTGGGAAGAGCCAAACCAAGATTCTCCATCGCAATAGTTTAGTTTCATATTAACTGTGAAAACCAGAGCATGCAAAGCTTCTGAAAAAAGGGTATCACAGCCATTTTCCGTTCAGGAAATACATGCATTTGGTTTCCTCTTGGATGTGATTTATTCGTAAGAGAAAAATAATATACTTGATATTTATGTGCATATATTATCGCTTCTCAGAGCTTTTTAGTTGTAAAGCAAACAGTCTTTGTTTTATTTATTTCTTAATGTTTATTTTATTTATTTACTTTTTTTTTTGAGAGAGAGAGAGAGAGCACGAGTGGGGAGGGACAGAGAGAGCGAGGGGGACAGAGAGAGGGAGGCAGAGGATCTGAAGTGGGCTCTGCACTTACAGCAGAGAGCCCAGTGTGGGCTCAAACACATAAACTGTGTGATCATGACCTGAGCTGAAGTCCTGCGGTCAACCCACTGAGCCACCCAGGTGCCCCTAACCTTTGTTTTAAATGAGGCTCATATATAAATCTATGCCATTGTTATAATAGACAATATACATACAATATACACAGACATTCATTTGTGTGTCTATAGGTATATGTAACCACATAAAACTTCTTAATGCCTACTAAGGTCACCACCTTATGGGTCCTAAGTCAGATTTCTGTAGTCATCAGACCCAACATCCATTATATCGATAATCTTCTGTTGAATAGCAGGAGTTCATTGTATTTCTCCAGGTATTCAAAGAGAGCTATAAATAGGACATAGAAGTTTGTTTTACATTTATTTGGGCTCTAGACTTCACTTTTCTTGCCACTCCAGTATGTTCTAGTGCTTACTCTTGTTGATACTACCTACACCTACTCAAAATGAATTCTGCTAATATAACTTCCCATCCCCCAACCCCTGCTGCACATATACCCACTATTCACAGGTCTCTGGGCTTCTGTACTCACCTCCTCACTGTTGGGAATTCCTACCTTACCTCCAGATGCCTGATGTGCATGTCTCTGTCTCTCTCTTGCTTGTAAGAAAACTCCTTCCTCCTTTATTTTTAGAATCATAAAATTTACTGAAGAGGTGGTGGGATGGTTATAGCGTTAAGGCATGTCCCAACACAGGTTCTTGCCATCACCTCCAAAGAATGCAGTCAATTCAAGTTTAGCAGCCAGATCTCTCCTACCAAGGGAGCTGTGTTCCTGTTGGGGTGCTGAATTAGGATGCATTCATACATAGCCTCAATGTACATAGAAGTACTCTTCCCTCCACTTTATGCCCTATTATTGGGCCAGACTCCTTCCTTCTTTATGCTGATATTTTTTCTCAAAGCCTGATAGTCCCTCCCTGCAATCTGGTTTCTATCAGGCTCTATTTAGTTCCTCATAAATACCTGTACTACTCTGAATCCCTGTTGTGGCTTAGGGTTTATGTTCTTACCCATCGGCTGCCTCAATTCCAGGCAAATCACTGAATGTGTCTATTCCTAGGGGTGAGGATTGATACAATGATTTCTTAACCTCACACTGTTGCATATGCTAGATTGAGCTGCATTTAGCTGAAACTACTACCAGACGGGAGAAGGATGAGAAGAAAAGAAAATGAAAGAAACCAAGTAAATCTGGAACTAGCTAGCCCTGACATTAACTGATGTATCTGGACATTCAGTAAATGATACATTAAGATCCAAGCTACACAAGGGGAAACAAATGTTAGCTCCATGCTGTTAAACCTCAACCTAATGATCATCAACCTAATGATCGTGTCAATATTGCCCATGGAGAAATTGCATCCTCAAACTTGTCGAATTTAACCAAAAAATGTGAATAAGGAAAATAATGGTTTTCTATTCTATACATCACCTGCAGTTCAAATGGTTTAATCTGTCTGAAGTTATCTTTGTGGATGCCAGCAAAGCAAAACTGTTTTCATGTTAGATAGACTCTTTTGCTTTTTTTATTCTACTCATTCACTATTGGAAACAACATTGCCGTAGAAGGAAAAAGGTGGATACAGCATAGGTTCTTACTCAGCAGGCCAAAATAAGGCCCCATAGTCTATTTCAGTTCTCCTCTAGGTGGCTTTCTGTGTGTGTGTGTGTGTGTGTGCGCGTGCATGCACACACGCACATGTGTGTGAGAGTGTGTGTATGCTAATCATCATTGTCATTCACCTGTGAAGGAAAATCTTTAAAGAGAGATTAGACTAATAGTTGTGGCCTTTAAAGGCAAGACCCATTTATTTTGTATTCCAGGGAATGATACGGTATATATGTTACTATCTAAAACTTAACTAATGCTCTCTCCTTTGGTGCTTTAATAAACATAAAGAATCCTATAGCAGAGGTGGGCAGGGTGAGTCTATGAAATAAGAAGAGCTCCTTTACTATTGCTGTCTTTCTGTTTATTAGCCTTTCAATGCCACCCCTCTCTTTCTCTCTGCCATCGGAGAAATGATATGCATGATCTGGTCACACTACCATGTTGGTAACTCTGGTAATCAATATCCTTCTGGTAAACATGTGCATTTTCACAGATCATCAGGATAACCTAATAGCTAAAAGAAGGAAATAAATTGTTGAAAGTAAAATCCCAAATACCAATAAAGACAGTGGGGTAGATGTTTAAAGGGGAGTAGAGAGGTACATGTTGTCATTCCTCCAAATCCTACTATGTAGGTTATCCATTCCTTTCCCAACATTGATATGCTGCATGGGCAAAAATGGAACTCATAGACTATGAGTTTAGCTTTATTAAGAGAAGATTTCCAGTTTGGCTAGGAAGCTTAGAGACAAGCCATGACATATATCCTAAAACTATACAAAAGAAAAAAATTGAGGCAAATGTAAACTCCAAGGGAAACAAATGGTACAAGAAGACAGTATCATATATTACCCCACTTGACTCAACTGTAAACACTGAATGTTTATTCAATAAATGTGTTGGGAGGACAGAGCAATAAAAGTTATTGGAAGTTATAGTGTAAGAGTCAAATCTTCATCTTTTATCAATAAAAAATTTAAGTGTGGGGCACCTGGGTGGCTCAGTTGGTTAAACTTGCAACTTCGGCTCAGGTCATGACCTCATAGTCTGTGAGTTTGAGCCCCATGGCAGGCTCTGTGCTGACAGCTCAGAGCCTGGAGCCTGCTTCGATTCTGTGCCTCCCTCTCTCTCTGGCCCTTCCCGCTTGCATTCTCTCTCTCTCTCTCTCAAAAATAAACATTTTTTAAAAAAGAAAAATTTTAAATGTCTAAATCTAAAAATCTAAGAAATAGCAATGTTATTTAAAAACATGGAAATAGAAGAAAATTAAGAGTTAATAACATCTACCTCTGTTGAATGAATGATTGGGAATGGGTGTACAGGCAACTGCTGATTATCATTAGAAGAAGTATTGTACATCATTTGATCTTTTTCAAGTAAGTACACATATTTTGATAAAAATAAAAACAAAAATGTGTTCTAAAAGCCTCAAGACAGGGAAATCAAGAGTTCCTGTTTTACAAGACATGCTGTAGTTCCAGGAATCCAGACCAATAGAAGAAAAGGGCTGTATTTTCCTTGTTTGTGCCTCTTTAAGAATGAGGAAACTTCCCCCCGAGCAGGGTCTCATCTCACATTAGTGTCTAGACCTGGTTAGATACCCATCTTTAAACCAACTGCTGACAAAGAAATGAGATAATGTGAGTAAGTTGGACTAATTAGAAATTAACCCTGAGTCATATGCTGAATGAAAAACCACCTAAACACAACAGATGCTCTGCCAGTAAGGAAGATCAGAACTGAGTTGGTTGCGTGGTCAACCAAAAGTGTCTGTTGTCACACAAAACAATCTTTATAAGACCAATTCATATTGCTTTGCATTTTGTTTTTGTTTTAAATCAATGGAGGAATATTAAAAGGCTATAAGAATAAGACATGTTTGACATCTTGTGAGCAAATCAGAACTTGACGTTTATGGGATGTAGGTTTATACTCATGATGAAGGAAAAGTGTCACATACATAATACTGATAGGCCTTCATCTGTAACTATGTGTTACTGACTTTTATCTAGTTTGTTATTGGAAGTTGTAGCGTAAAACTACACTGCAAGTAGTAGTAGTTTGTAAAAAAAGGTTCTCTTTTATTTCTTGTTATGTATTGGTTCTTAGTATTTAAACAGTCACAGGAATCTGACAACAACTTATATTAGTTCACAAACAGCTTGAGGTATGTAAAGAACTTTAAACTATGCGTTTGTGATATGAACCAAGAGGGAGCTTGACTCTGACAAATGACACACTTCCAGATGATGCTTTGCTAGAAACCATATTTCCTAAAGGGTTAGGCCTGTTCAATATAGTTGTGCATGCAATGCATTGCATGGCTTGTGGACATAATATAAGCCTAGACTATGCAGTATATAACTCATGTAGGTGTGCTCAGTAGTTCATGTGAGAGACTCAAATGTAACCAGTTAGTATTAACTTGAAGACATGCTTAACAGTTATCTGATGCAAGGTAGATTTTTGATAACAGGCTCAAATTTGAGTAGCTCCAATCTTGGAAGATCAAGACATATCTCTATAACTTGATTCCATAAACTAATAGCTATTGATTGAGTAAATTAGATACTCTAGTTTTCTCATCTGTAAAATGAGAAAAGAAATAATAGTAACCTCACATGTGAGGATCAAATTATATAATGTATCATAAATTTTAGCACAAAATTATTATCAAATAAATGCTCACCATTTATTATATGACTCTTACCTCAGTGTTGCTTTCAAGATTAAGTGAAATAATGCATGCACAGTGTTCAAGAAACTTCAGGGAAATAGCAGGAGTACCACTGCTGAACCATCTAGAAGGGCTTCATTAACAACTGTTATGATGTGAATGATTCAGCCTGGTGTGTGGCAACCCAGTGGCCCCACATGGGAATGTCCAATGCCTGCTAGATATCATTATTATTGTTTTTAATAATGCCCGATCTTTCCTCTCCAAAGCCGAATCAGTGATCTACCCCTACTCTTTGTGCACAGTGTTTGGGCTACATATTTCTTTTAACTTTTTTAAGAAGGCTCTGAAATTTTTCCAGTTTTATTAAGATATAATAAACATATAACATTATATAAGTTTAAGTTGTACAATATAAAGATTATATGTATATACACATATATAGCAAATATTTACATATATATGTATACATATATACACATTGGTGTGTGTATGTGTGTGTGTGTATATATATATATTAAATGGTTAGTATAATAAGTTTAGTTAATATCCACATGTCACATTGTTACAATTTTTTCTTGTGATGAGAACTTAAGAAAATGTGGTATATATGTACAAACACACACATGCACACACACACACATACACAGTGGAATACTATTCTGCTGTTAGAAAGAAGGAATCCTACCATTTGTGACAATATGGATGGACCATGAAAGGCATTATGCTGACTGAAACAAGTCAGATTGAAAAAGACAAATATTGTTTCACTTCACTTATATGTGGAATCTAAAAATTTCAAACTCAGAAACATATTAGATTCGTGGTTGCCAGAGGCAGGGGGCATGGGTGGGGGATGGGAAAATTGGGTGGTCAGAAGTTACAAACTTTCAATTATAAGATACATAAAATTCTGAGGATGTAATATATAACATTATGTTCATTTTATTTATTTATTTTTCATGATATTCCTTTGAAATAATTTCTTCTTAGAATGGAGAGAAGGGTACATGATAGCATTTGCTCCTGAGGCTGCTACTCTAGTGACAATTAAAGAGATAGCATGACAGACTACTGGCAGAGTCTTGTGAACCTAGGCTCCCAGCACATCCCAGCACTGGTGAGCTTCCATGGCCCTAGGCTGATCCTGTGACCCCAAGATCCTAATAAGCTCCTTCAAAACTAAGGTCCAAATGGTCACCTAAAAAACCCAGGACCCTGGCCAGCCTTGGCATGAAGATGGCCATCATGGACCCATGTTTTGACCCACCCCAGCACCTGGCCACCCCGACATCAGAATGGCCCCCATAAACCCAACCTCAACCTGGTCCCCAAAACCTCAGGTTTTGACCTAGAGCTAGGCAGTTCCCCCAAAGGCCCCAGCTTCCAGGTTGACTTCTGTGAAGCCAGACTCCTTGCCTATCCCCCTACTGGACCAGTCTCTGCAGACTCAGACACCAAGTTCACCCCAGTAGTCCTCAGTTTCTGGCTGGCCCTGTAGAACCCAGCATTCAGCTCTCACCCCACAGACCCAGATCTCAGGTCCATCACCACAGACTCAAGTGCCAGGCCTGCCTCATTGAACACAGGGTTCAAGACTACCCTGACAGACCCAGGCACCAGGCTGTTTCCACACACCTGGTATTAAATACCAGGCCTCCCCAAGTAGCAGATCTACCTGCTAAAGCTTATCCCCAGACACCTCCAGATGGCCCACACCAAATCTCTGGCTGGGCTGACTGGGGAAGGGCTTTCTCTGCTGAAGCCAGTCTGTAAAGCCTGGAAAGGGTGCCTATTTCCTCAAATGTGCAGATACCAACTAAGACCACAAGGATCATGAATAATCAAGAAAATATGACACCACCAAAGGAAACTAATGAAACTCCCATGACTGAAACTAAAAGAATGAAGAACTATGTATTGTCTAAGGAAGAATTCAGGATAATTTTCTTAAAGAAATTCAGTGAAATACAAGAAAATACAAATGAACAACTAAAAGAAATTATGAAAGATTGCATAAACAAAACAAGAAATTCGACAAAGGAATAGAAACTCTTAAAAAAATAGGTCCAGAAATGTTAGATTTGAAGAACACAATGATTGAACTGGAGAATTCAATAGAGCCTTCAACAACTGACTTCAAGAGAGTGAGAAACTGTTAGTGAACTATACTAGTTTATAGTTTACATATAGGTTATTATATAGGCCACTTGAAATCATCCAGAGGAGCAAAAAGAAGAAAAAAAATGAAAAAGGGTGAAGAAAGATTATGTGAATTATAGAATATAAGTAAAAGAAACAATTTATAAATTATTGTAGTCTCAGAAAAAGAGGAGAGGAAGTGAGGTGAGAAAAGTTTATTTAAAGAAATAATAGCTAAGAACTCCCCAAATCTGTGAAGAAGTTTGGACATCCAAGTTCATGATTTTAACAGGTCACCTCACAATTTCAATCCAAAACAATTTCCCCCAAGATACATTATAACAGTCTAAAATCAAAGAAAAAGAGAGACTTTTTAAAGTAATAAGAAGAAAAATGTTTTCTCACATATTAAAGGAAATCCCTATTGTACTATCAGTAGATTTCTCAGCAGAAACCTTGCAGGCCAGGAGAAAGTGGGATGATATATTCAAAATGCTGAAAGAGAAAAAACAAAAGCCACCAACCAAGAATGCTTTATTCCACAAAGTTAATCTTTCAGGTATAAAGGAGAGATCCAGACTGTTCATTTGTATTTTCTTGTATTTCATTGATCGAGAGACCATTTGAGGGATTTCATCATCACTACACCTGCCTTATAAGAAATACTGTAAGGAGTTCTTCAAGCTAAAATGAAAGGATGCTAATAAGTAGCATGTATAAAAATATAAATTATACAGATAAAACTAAATATATAGTCAGATTCAGAATATCCTAATACTGTAGTATGGTATGCATTAATCACTTAACTCCAGTATAAAGATTTAAAATCAAAAGTATTGGAACACCTGGGCGGTTCAGTCATTAAGCATCCAACTCTTGATTTCAACTCAGGTCATGATCTCATAGTTTGTGGGTTTGAACCCCACATTAGGCTCTGCACTGACAGTGTGGACCTGCTTGGGATTCTCTCTCTCTCCTACTGTCTCTGCCTCTGCCCCCATTCATCTGCACATGCACTATCTCTCTTGTCAAATAAATAAACTTAAAAAAATAAAAACAAAAATAAAAGGCAAAAGTATTAATAATAGGGGCACCTGGGTGGCTCAGTCAGTTAAGTGTCTGACTTCAGGTCAGGTCATGACCTCATGGTTCTTGAGTTCCAGCTCTCTGCTCTCAATGCAGAGCTCACTTCAGATTCTCTGTCTCCCTCTCTCTCTGCCCCTCTCGCACTGGCATAAACACACACTCTCTCTCAAAAATAAACAGTTTTTAAAAGTACTAATAAAAACTATAGCTATAATAATTTGTTATTGGATACACTATATAAAAAGAGCTGAGTGATGTCATCAAAAACATAACATATGGGGAAATAGATTATAAAGTTAATGTTTTGTATGCAATCAAAATTAAACAGTTATCAGTGAAAATGAGTAAAAAAGGAACAAGAGAACTAGGCTAAAGCCAGAAAACAATAAGAAGGTAATACTAAGTCCTTACCTATCAATGATTACTTAAATGTAAATGGATTGAATTTTCCAATCAGAAAACATTATAGTCACTGGATGGCTAAAAATACAAGACCCAACTATATGCTACCTACAATCGACTCACTTCAGGTTTAAGAACACACATAGGCTCCTAGAAACCTGCAACCTACCAAAACGAAATCATAAAGAAATAGAAAATTTCAACAGACCAGTAGTGAGTAGGGAGATTTAAACAATAATCCAGAACTTTCCAACCAAGAAAAGGCCAGGATCAAATGGTTTCACTGGTGAATTCTACCAAATTTTTACAGAATTGCCAAAACTTTTCAACTCTTCCAAAAGATGGAAGAGAAGGGAATACTTCAAAATTCATTTCCCCCCCCAAGTTATCCTTTTTCCATTTGCTAACAAGAATAATACTCAGGAGCAACAAAGTAAGATCCATCATCTAAATTTCAAGAAAAATTGTAATTGCTTTTCAAGATTTAATACATCAAAACAAAGGTCAGTGTTCTGAAAAGTAGGCTTTGGTGTTTCAACAGGGAAATTTTTATTTCTCTGTTACTTTTTTATTGAAGTATAGCTGGCACATAAGGTTACATTAATTTCAGGTGTACAACATTGTGATTGGACAACTCTATGCATTATGTGATGCTCACCATAAGTGCAGCTACTATCTGTCACCATACAATACAATTACAACTGGGTAAGTCCTGGGGATCTAATTTACAGCATGGTGAATACAATAGTACTTATTATATACTTGAAAGTTGTTGAGAGAAATTTTTTAAAATTTTTAAATGTTTATTTATTTTTGAGAGAGAGAGACAGACAGAGCACAAGTAGGGGAGGGGCAGAGAGAGAGAGACACAGAATCTGAAGCAGGTTCCAGGCTCTGAGCTGTCAGCACAGAGCCCAATGTGGGGCTTGAACTCACAGACTGTGATATCATGACCTGAGCTGAAGTCAGACACTTAACCAACTGAGCCACCCATGCACTCCTATTGTTGAGAGAAATCTTAAATATTATCACCATACACACATGAACGCACACACAAACATAATTATGTCAGAGTGCCAAGGTATTAACTAACTGTATTATGATAATCATTTCACAATATATGTGTGTATCAAATCATCAAGTTTTACATGTTCAACTTATCTAAGTTATGTGTTAATATTATCTCAATAATGCTGGGGAAAAAAGCACTAATGCATATTTATTGAAAAAAATTAAAGAATATTGAAAAGTATCAGGAAGTATATTAAAAGCACTAAAAATCCCACTGTCCAGATGACTCCATTAATGATATTAGCATATCAGAGTATTTCCTTTCTGGTCATTTAACCTCGGGTGTACGGTAAAATTGGACTAATAATTAGTAAGCAGTTTTTGTTTTTTCCGTAACATCATGAATATTTTTCAAGTCTTTCCAGTCTGTGGGAACATAGTTTAATGACAGCGAGAGCTTGACGGAATGAATTATCCAAATATAAAACTTTGAATGGAGGACAGCCAAGAAATTCACCTTATTGTACTCCACCTCATTCAGTATCAATATTAAAAGCAAAAACAATGTGGGTAATGCCCTACTTATCAGGAAATCAGATTTCAGGCATCATCAACCATCTGTAACAGAAGAATGACTTTTTTTTTTTAGTAGAGAGGAATCTAAGCACAATAATACTCTGTAAATGATGCTGTTTTATGAGATCTATAGGAATGCTCCTTTCATTATCAGATATTATATATACTGCATCCCTTTTAACAAACAGAAATGATTTCTGTGTATATATATGGTTGTGTTAATGTCTTGATTCTCTCTTGAATGTTCTTTCCCTCTTCATTGTCTATTTATCAATGATAATGATACCAGTGATGTACCTAAATGTTTTAATAGTTTCTGATAATATTGCAGGCATTTCATAAAGTTTAATTTTTTTAATACACCATCATAATACTTCCAGCTGTGCTCAGCAGCCCATGTATTCTCAGCTCACATTTGAATATACTGTTAATGTTAAGTCCTTAAAGCAGTCCACAGGCAAGGTAGAATTCTTGGTATTCCACAAATGCTGATGGAGAAGTTGAGACTAGAAACTTTAAAGTTTACAAGATTATGTGGGTGATGGGGTACTCACCTGGCTGTGACAAGAATCCAGGTTTTTTGGCTTCTAGCTATAGGATCCTGCTTGAAACAATTGTGGTCTCTGCATACAATGGAAGATCTAGAACAAACTCATTAGAGTCATAGCCCTAATTTGACCCACAAATGATGTTCAATTCTATATTATTAAGACCATAATTTCATTAGAAAGCTCTGCCTTTACGTTATGGATGGAATATGATCTTTACATTATACTTAGGGAGCCAGCAAACAGGGGAAAGATAACCACAATCTAATCCCCTCCACAACCATTAAAAGTTATGGAGGATTTGCTACATGCCAAGTCACTGTTCTAGGCTCTTTCTTATACATTCTCTTATTCAGTCTTTAACTAAAACAAAACCTCACTGACGTATATACTATTACTTTCCCCAAATTACAGAAGAGACATATGGCTTTTAGAAAGGTTAAGTAGCTCACCCAAGGTCAGACAACTAGTAAATGGGATGAAATGGGAAGTTAGATCCAGGTTTTTCCAATTCCAAACCTCAGGGTCTTGGAACACTAATTTTGAGTTCTCCTTACCTATTTCCATGAACAGCTTCTCCGCTAAAAATGTTATTTAGTCTAAAATTTTCTGTTAAACTTTCTGAGCTCAGTCTCGATTCCCTGCTTGGTTGAGGCAATCATCTAATCTTCATGGGCTTGGCTCTACAAAACCTGAAAAGAAAACACAGCTCAGATGTCTTCAGGAGACCAGCTACCTTCAAACTCACTCTCTAGAGTTTCAATACTTCTACATTTACATTAACTTTACTCTGGACTAACCTAGTCCTGTTAAGTGATTACTGAGGTAAAATGGGAATTGCTTTACTCCTTGTGATGTTATACTTTATAATAACTGTATAACCTTATTTCTGGTGGAGGGCTCCTAAATCATTTGGAATATACAAAGGTGAGAGTGGTAAAGGAGTCTTTTGTCATGTTAATGAGGAAACTATTGGAAAGCACCTGAGGACTGCCAGTGGTGCTAAACAGGTGATTAAAGGGTTGGAACTTTCAGTCCCACCTCTGAACTCAGGGGAGGGGAAAGGGGCTTGAGGTGGGGTTCAATCACCAGTGATTTAACCTGCCAAAAGCTTCCATAGACCCAAAGGGATGGGGGTCGGAGAGCTTTCGTGTCGATGAAGATGTGGTGGCTGGGGAAGAGTGGCTGCCTGGAAAGATGATGGAAACTCACCCTATGCATCTTTTCCAACTGGCTGCTGCTTTTTCTTTCTTTTTTTTTTTCTTCTTTCATTTTTTTTTTTTACTGTCCACAATATTTGTTAATTTATTTATCAAGAGAAACTACTCCATAACCCAGTATTCATGTTTCATAGTTCAGGAGCACAGGTCAGTACTTCCATGGAACTCAACCTAAAGAAATTCTTAACATTCCAAAATAACTTTGCACTCTGAAAGATACCAGCCTTCTTCATCTCCTCAAAATCTTTCATGGAATTGTACTTTCTGTGGAAATCTGCATATGCCTTCTTGCTTGGTACAGCCACAACACACTTCAAGAAAGCTGCAACCCCCCGGGACACAGCAAATGCTCCAACAAGATGAAATTGCGGACGCTTAGCCAAAAGGCTTCATCTCTGAGGTTTCGTCAGAGCACTGAAGTCTCCTCAACACCAGCCTCAAACCCAACGTCCTTCCTCATATCTCATCTGGCTATTTCTGGAGAAAGCAGCAATCTGGTAAGTAAAATGTTTCTCTGAGTTATGATAGCTGTTCTAGCAAAGTAACTGAAACAAAGGAGGGGTTGTGGGAATCTCCTGTCTATAGCCAGTGGGTCAGAAGCACAGGTGACAATTTTGGCTTGCAGTTGACATCTATAGAGGAGGGCCGCAGTCCTCTGGGATTGAGCCCTAAACTTTTGGGGTCTGATGGTATCTCTTGATAATGTCAGCACTGAGTTAAATGGTTGGATACCCAGTGGCATCGGAGGGTTGCTTGGTGGTGTGGGGGGAAATATAATACATTCAACTTGGTGTCACAATTGAGTAACTCTCCTTGTTGGGCATCTTGTGTAGTTTGCATCTTGCATATTTTGAGTATTATTCTATATATTCTTGTTGGATTAGTGTTGGGCTCCCTCTCTGACGGTCATGCTTGCTTAGACGGTTTGTATTCCTCGATTTTTGCCTACTACACTGCAGACAGTATTAAATACTTTAGAAATACTTTGTTTCCCTGCACCCCCAGTTAATAATCAAAGCACTAATTGTCATCCTGTCATAACAATTTCCAGGGATGAGAGGGTCACATTTAAAGAAACTCCATGTATATAATTTTCCCTTTAAGGTAGGAGCTCTAGCCTGAATCTTATTAACTTTTAATGCCTCTGATCTTAAAGCAGATCAGAAAACTTAAATAGGCTTGGGAGGATCATGGCTAAATTACATTATTAACCTTACCTGGGCAAAGACCGGGATGAAGAGGCTGTTTGAGGAACAGTGGAGTTGAGAGAGGTCAACATAAAAGTTGAACAACAATAAAGTCCAGGCAAGTGTCCTTACACCCAAGAGCTGCTCCCCCGGAAGTAAGGAAGAGAAAGAGATGCCTCTCTCCAGAGACCTTTCTTTCCAGCCATCAGAGAAGTTATATGAAGCCATTTTTATCACTTGACTAATTCTTGCAAAATATCTCATAAAATATTTTTGCAAATATCATAAAATTGGATGTGACAGAAAGCAGACTCTGAATCTCTATTACGGATAGTCTAGTATCAGATTAGTAGAAATTAATCTTTTTTTCCTATCTAGCAGCAATCCATTCTTAACTAAGTATATGGATTGCTTAAGCAATTACATACAGAATCAGAACAACTGGACTGAAAGAGTTAAGGGAAAGATCCATCTTGTCCCTCTTTACTCAGTTTTTCTGATTGATCTGAATTTAGAACTGCCCATGATTTTAGGTCTGTAGGTTTCCATGATTTCTTTGTCTATCTGCAAAGTGAGCAGCAGGAATTTGGAGGATGATCTAATGGTCCACTGGCATCCAGCACAGTCTTAAAGATCTAGTTTCTACAGAATACTTCCCAAAATTCCCCAGGGAGAAGCAGCGGCACACGTTGCTAATGGAAATACCTTGGCCTCAGGGAAGCTAAATTCCCAACTTTTGGTTAGTTTCCACCATTCTGTTTAAAATGAATGGCCAATCACTTTCAAATGCGTTTTTCACTTCCTGATACCCAACTTTCTGCTAGACAAAACATTCAATGGTGTATTCAAGACTGTATTTGCAGTGAGCAATAATTTTACTAGGAAAATGACTTTAATATTAAAAAAAAAGTCATTGCTGCAACAAAAGAAATTTAAAAGTAAGACAACACTGACAAATGTGAATATTAGGTAACTGATGTGGGCATAGTCTCCCAAAGCAAAAGTTAAAGGACTGGAAGGAAGCTTAAGCCAGAATTTAGAGTAAATTGATAAAACGTAAACATGATACACTCTGACCACTTTCCTTTTGCTCCCCTCCCCACCCTAGCCCTAAATAGTGTGATCGCTTCCAACTCAAGTTTCTAAAGTATAAATAATTCAAACCTTTTCCAGTCACCAGCCCAAATCCCTACCCATTGCCCAAAGCTTCAGTCAAGGCCACTTTCCCTGTGAATCTTCTTGCCCCTAATTCCCTTGTTCTGAGTCCCGTGTTCTATACCTTTACCTTTAGTTTTGGTCACTTATTACTCATCATAAGAGTTTCCAACTCCTATGTTTACATTTCATGGGTGCCAAGCATGAATCTCCGACTAAATGGCATACTTCTTGAGAGCAAGAACCCTATCGTACATTTCCTTTGTATTTCTCAGGGAACCTAGCCCAATGGGAAGGATATAGTCAATTTTGTTGAATGATCTAATTCCTTGTAGAGCTCATGTTTCTTGATCAAACTATCCTGAACATTCACCTTCTAGGCCTTGAAATACCTTTTTTTTTTTTTAAATTCAGAACAGAGAGATGGTTGATGTATGATGAGATACTTGGTTGTTTGTGTTTTCTGGTAGGCAATTTATCTTTCTTGCTGCTACTGTAGCTCTGACCTGTCTCGGCTCCCACAGCCTGAAGTAATGTTACATCATTGATCTGACTTGGATTGAATCTTCTATGTTTCAGAAAAGACATTTACTCGGTATGTTTTCAATCAGGTTTAATACACATAACAAACCCTAAGAACACCATGTGGCTTGAGGATAATCATAATTTTAATTGCATCTGTGAACGTGTGCTTGATACTGAAGGTGGTAAGAGAACTGTAAAACCTCAGAGAAACAACAATCTCATGGTTAACCATTGGCATCCTGGTTTCTGCTCCACTCAGTTGCAGTTTTTTAAGTGCATTGACATGATTGATGAAGTTTCTTTTATTTATCCCTTCTGCAATTTAAAGTGAACAAATGCATGTTGGGGGCAGTCTACTTCATTTAGGCACTTCTTCTTTCCTTCTATCATGAATTGACTTTGCCATGGAAGTCTTTTTGTTTTTATGAAAATGCCCCATTGTCTAGTTGTGTAGTAGTTTGTTTTTGCCTTTATTACAGTAAAATACACATAACATTTTAAGCTGTTAAATGGTACTTCTAAGCTTACCCTGAAAAATAGTTTTCTTCTCTGTCATTTACTCCTAATTCTTGCTCCTGTGAGGAAAGCCCTTTCAATTTTTGGCTATTCTTTCATATTTACTTCTGTATCTGTAAATACTATTTCTCTACTACTTTCTTGAATTTTCTGTAAGCTTTATATATTCTCCATAGAATACCTAGTAGTGAGGATGAGAAACTAGTTTTCTTAAATACTTAACCTACCCACTCACATACACACATACACAGAGACACACAACACAACCACTTTCACTCACAAATATCCTAGTCTCTCAATGTAGTTTTATTCTTCTAGTGAAGTTATAGCACATTTTTTGTTAAATTACTGTTATGTGTTTATATTATAAAGACTAGGAAATAGTCATTCACAGCTAGTCCATGTAGTACATGACCATCATATTTTCTGGTAAAATGTTCAGTCCTTCCTGGTGGCCCTCATGACCACATTTTGTTTATTTATTCATTCATTCACTCATTTATTTATGAGAGCATGAATGGTGGAGGGGCAGAGAAAAAGTGAGATAAAGGATCTGAAGGAGGTTCCGTGTTGATAGCAGAGGGCGGATGGGGGACTCGAATTCACCAACTGCAAGATCATGACCTGAGCCAAAGTCCAATGCTTAACCCACTGAGCCACCCAGGCAACCCATGACTACATTTTAATTTTGCTTAGTGTGATCTCTGTATCACTCACAAGTTTTCTCCAGATCCTCTAACAGTTTTGAAGAGATCACCTGAATGTATTCAAAATATAAGGTGTTCTGTTTTATTTTCTTGCTGGAGATCTTGCTCACAGAACCCGGATACTTCCTGCTCCAATTTTGATTGGTTACCCTCTAAGCTTGAAGCACAGCAGCCATCTCAGAACCCATCATCCTGGAAATCGCTTTTGCTTCTCTTTTGTTTTGCTTCTCCGTTTTCTGGGTTCCAGATTTTTCTCTTCCGAGTTTTCTCCCTTATTTCCATGTGAATATCTTCCCGGAGCTCCCTAAGAAAAGAAAATGTTCAGAAAAGGCCTGTCTGAAAAGGCCTTTTTTGTGTCCCCCTAAATTAGTGATAGCTTGGTTAGGAATAAAATTCAAGATTGTAAATCATTTCCATTTGAATACAGAAGACCAATGATAACCTTGTTCGTGTTCTTTTGTCTTTTTCACTCTAGAAACATTTAAGAACTTCTGTTTGGGGTGTTGTGAAATTCTAAAGTAACATGTCTTATTGTGGATATTTAATTTTCTTTTATTATGTATTTCACAAGCATTCCCTATGCCATGCCCTGCCATTTGAATTTTGTTTGTCTTGTTTTTTGAGGGGTAATTTTTTCAAATGTTAAAATAATTTAGCATTCTTTTTAAGCGTTCTATGTTTCTTGAATTGCTATTATATGAATACTAATTTCCAAGTTTAATTACTTAATTTACTTATGTTTTCTCATCTAATTTTCATGTCTTTTGTCTAGGTTTAGGAGTTTTTCTCAACCATTAAGATGAAACTACAAATATTTCTATGGAGTTATTTTATTTTATTTATTTGAAAAAGGGAAACCGAGTGCTTGAGCAGGGAGGGGTAGAGAGAGAAGGAGAGAGACAGAATCCCAAGCGACTCTGAACTGTCAGCATGGGGACTGATGTGGGCTTGATTCCATGAACCATGAGATCATGACCTGAGCCGAAACCCAGAGTCAGACAGTTGGCCAACTGAGTCACCCAAGTGTTGCTCTATGGAATTATTTTAAATTTTGTTATCCTGTTTTTGGTTCTCTGAGCTCTTTTTAGTTTTCAGATACTTTTATAAATAGAATATTTTCATGTTTCCTACCTATATGTCTTATCCCTCTAAGAATATTAAGCACAGATATTTTAAGAATTTTTGTTGTTTTGTATTTGATTTTTGAGTCTTCTATCTTTATTTTCCTCAGTTATTTTATTCTCTTTCAGTTTTGATATCCTTTCAGCTTCTTAACACTCTCCTCAAATGCCTGGTTGTCATTGGCCTTCTATTATTTTAAAATGAGGAACATAAACCTACCCCTATTCAAAAACTCTATGAATGGGCAGGGCTTGTCAACTGGTAAGCTTCATGGTTGGGTAATTGTGTTGACCCTGCTTGTCTTTGAGGACCTACAAACATCAGTATCCAATGTTCTCCCTCAGGGGTGTTTATTTCCTCCCAGAATAATCCACCAATTTCCTGCATGAGTGGTACAAACATTGTCTGAAACAAGACGTGTGGGAAGGGTGTACAGTGGCCTCACTGTTCAATGTATCCATTATCACTCTCACTGTCCTAAGGATGGCACACATTTTTTTTCTGTAGTTGTACCTGAACTCATTTCTCTACAGCTTGTTTCCTTCAGCTTCTTCAAACTATAGGGCATACACCTGGTGTCCACATAGGGCAGACACCTGGTATCATGGGGAAAGTATCTGGGGGGGTCTCCCTGCAATTGTTAAAGCCTATTTCACAGGATTATTTAAAATGAATCCTCCACTCATCTCTGCATCTCCAACTTCACCATTTGGTTGCTACTCATCCCCACTTAGAACAGCCCTGTTCTACATACATTAGGCACACAATAAATATTTGTGGAACTATTGAATGATTTATAATTTGACTCTGATTGCTGAGCATTGTTAATTTTTTACTGTAGACTCCTACCCTGCAGGTCTGGGGTTCAGCCTACTAAGATAAGCTACTTTAATTACACTCCTCTACCCAGATTAATTTGTTCCCAATGCTATTTGATTCTTTTCCACTCTTCTTTGTGGGTTTATGGACTGTTCATTTATTTCTTTATTTTTTGCAATTTTCATTCCTTTGTGCCATTTTTGGAAGCAGTAGAGATGGAAGAAATGAAGACTTAATGTGTCACAGAGCTACATGAAAGATTTTCTGCTCTAATTTTGTCATAATTACATATATTTTAAACGAAAATTTTCAAGCATTGAGAAAGGATAGGAAGTATAAAAAACAAAATAACATATGTATCCACATCTGCCTCAAAAAGGCATCTCATTTTAGTCCTCCTTGCTTTAGATTCATCTTTGTCTTAGTCTCTATCCCTGTCCCTGTCATGCCCGATCACTCGTGTGCTCACTCTAACATATACCATTTTTTTAAAGAACCAAAATATTTCAAAGATAAATGAGTAAAGCTTCTCTTAACTTTCTGTAGTTTTTTTCTTTCCCTTCACTCCTCAGAGGTAGCTACTCCATTGGATATATCTTATTCCCATCCATGTCAATATCATAATGTCCACATATGTAGCCCTAAATAATATATGGTTTTATTTTACATGTTTGAAATTCTATGTAAATAGTGTAGTGTTATACATTATACATATTCATGATGTATACATGTTGATGCATTCACTTAACAGCTGTCAGGCTTTACAAGCATATATTCTGCATCTCTTACTTCTATTTTAAACTAAAATCTATCATGGGACACAAATTGGGTCCATAAACCTCAGTGCATACTACCACTACAAAGAAGCATCAGTTTTATTTTAAATTTTTAAGGATATTTATAAGCAAGAGTGGGGGAGGGGCAGAGAAGGAATCCCAAACAGGCTCCATGTCGGTGAGCACAGAGCCTGATGTGGGGCTCCAACTCCCAAACTGTGAGATTATGACCTGAGCCAAAACCTAGAGTCGGATCTCAACTGACTGAGCTACCTGGGTGTCCTAAGCAGCATAAATTTTAAAAACCTGGATTCAAATCTAGCATCTTTCATTCACTAGCTGTGTAATTTAGGGCAAGTTACTTAACCTCTCGGGCCTTGATATCATCATTTATAAATTTTAAATACCAGTAGTGCACACCTTATTGTTGTATTAAGTATGTAGATTTCCATACAGTATATGACCATAATAAACAGCCAAATAATGCCGCTGCTATTATTATATAATGACAACAATTCACTGACTCAGGATCTTTGAACTGGTAGTTCAACAATTTTAGGATGTTCAGGTTTGTTTTACAAAATCCCCTCCAAGTAATATTCTGGCCTCTGTATGAACACATTCAGTGACTTGAAATTCTTAGAATTCATCCTCATTTTGGACAGCTCTGTGAATATTATGCTCACTGTAAGGAGTAATTTAAAAAAATATTCTCCCTTGTACTTTCTGCAGAATTGGTCCTGGTTCTACCACTGGGACTGGAGAAAGCAAGTCTAATCCCTCTCCCATATGACAGACTTTCAAATATTTGAAGACAAACATCAAAGCCTCCGGAGTCTAATTAAATTGAAAATGAAAAAAATATATAGAAAAGGAGGGGGATTGGGTACATGGCAGTACCCATGGATAAAACCTCACCTATTGAGACAAATAGGTAAAAACAGAGAGAAATACCTTAGAACTTCCCCTTTCCCTGGTTCCTGGAGTGGAAGTTGTGTAAGTGCTATTGAAATTTTTTGTTACTACATTTTGGGGATCTGCTTGATGGTATTAACATAAGTGCTACCAAATGGACTGGGAGATAATCTTTACACATATCTTATAAAGACAGTCTTTATTGTAATCTATTATACTTTAAGCCTGAAATGGATAATAATAGAAAGGAATGCTCTGGTTTTATAAGGCAATAATGTGGTGTCTGTGCAGTCAAACTTTATTGTGAGCCAGACTACAGAGTAGTTTCTCCTGAAGAAGCTGTCTGATGAGTGTAGAACCATCGACTTGAGCTGGGATTGGTCACAGAAAGTGTTTTGTTAACAAATACAGTTGTGCCTCCTTACTTCCCTAATGGAGTTTCTGATTTTTACTCCAGGTATTGTGTTCAACACACACACACACACACACACACACACACACAAACACACCCTTATCTTCTATCTTCAACTGAAACCACTTTCTAAAACTGCCCACTTAGATTAAAAAAACTTTAATACAGGAAGACGGCTGTCAGCCCCCAGCAGATTATCAACCTGCAGAGTTATTTTTGAAATGTCAATGAATCTAATTTTGTTCTTTGGACAAGTTGTCCATCCTGAAGGTAATGAGAGGCTAGGGAAGGGGTTGGCACACTATGGCCCTTGGGCCAACCCCAGGCTGCTACCTGCTTATCTGAACTAAGAATAGTTTTAAAATTTTTAAATGTTTTTTTTAAAAAATCAAGAGTGATGTTATATGACACATAAAAATTGCATGGAAAACAAATTTCAGTGTCTATAAATAAAATTTTTATTACAACCTAGCCTCACTTATTAGTTTATATATGGTCTATGACTGCTCTCTTGTTATAGTGGCAGAGTTGAATAGTTGCAGTGGAGATCTTGTAGCCCTTAATATTTATACTCTGCCCTTACCAAAACAGTTTCTTGTCCCTAAACTAGGGAATGAAGATCCGGTTAGTAGGAGGAACAAAGAATCTTAGTTTGAAGGGAAAGAGACAAGAGTCTTAGAAATGTCTTGGGATTGAAGAACTTCTCCAAAACTGAGAAAATTGTCAATAAAAAGAGTGTAGGCACCGTGTGTACATTTCAGTGAAATCTATGGATCAAAATGACCAGAAGCTTTCAAGATTCCTTAAAAGCTCATCCCAGATTTCAACAGCTCTGTGATAAGGGGGTAAAAAAAAAATCTTGTAATTTCTGCAGAATTGGCCCAAGTTCTTTCCACTTGGGACTAGGCAGAACTAGTGTAATCTGTCTTCTGTATGACAGATTTTCAAATATTTGACGACAATATCAAGTCCCCCGGAGTCTAATTATATTGAAAATGGGGGAAAACAGGAAAGAAAGAAAAAGAGGGGCATTGGTACATGTCAGTGATGGATGAAGCCTCACACATCAAAACAGACTCTTTTCACCCCTTACCCCTCCTCCCGCATAGGCTCACTGTTTTCTAGTAACTATGAAAAACAGTCCGCAAACAAGCTCAGGGTTGGCAATTGTTTAGATTTTGACAAGGACGGACATGACCGTAGGAGAGGCCATGCAACTTATGTCTTCCCCTAGTGGCTTCAGATGTTGAGTTACTGATGTTGGTGGCCAAGAGGAGGAACAGACCTGCCAATTCTTTGGGTACTGGATGGAAAAATAAAACCCAAAACAAAGCGCAGTAGTGACTTGGAACATTGTTGAGAGATGCTGCACAAATAAGTCTCCCAAGAGATTTTTCAAGACACACTAAGTCTTGTCAAGAACAACTTGTCAAAGACTTGAACGTGGAAAAAGGGAAGTACTGAGTGTCTCTTCAGTTAAGTGTTGGGTGTTGTTGAGCTGGCCATCTGGGGCTGTTAGATTTCGCAAGGTATGTAGCTTTGATCTTTGAGGACTTGCTTACATTACAGGTCTGTAGGGGGACAAATTAAACTATGGAAAGCTGAAAGTAATGCAAATGAATTTTGTCCAGATACAACTGTGTTATACTCTGTGAGAAGATAACCACAAATCGTATGTATTTTTTGTACTACAGGATGTTAATATATAGGTTAATATTACAAAATTGGGCAATATTCCATAGGGCATTTATTATTGCCCAATAAGACTTTAACTGGTTTTGCATCTATTAGCATTTTTTCAGAATTCCCATGCATATGTACATGTATGTGTGTACACACATACTACATGTATACACACATACATGTATGTGTTCTTCAAACTCTCCTTTGACCTAATATTAACCAGTTTCTTCATTAATCAGTTAAGTGTATCTTTGACATATGTTCATTTTGTATTTGCATGTTTTTAATGGTGTGGAAAACATTTCAATATAAATAATTATTTTCATTTTTTAATGTTTATTTCTGAGAGAGAGAGAGAGACCGCGTGAGCAGGGGAGGGTCAGAGAGAGAGAGAGATGCAGAATCTGAAACAAGCTCCAGGCTCTGAGGTAGCTGTCAGCACAGAGCCTGATGCGGGGCTTGAACCCACGAACTGCGAGATCATGACCTGAGCCAAAGTCGGAGGCTTAACCGACTGAGCCACCCAGGCAACCCTCAATATAAAGAATTCTATCGATACATTGACTACAAAAATAATTTTTCCAATATATGGATAAGTTCCTTTCCAGAGCGCTTTTTTTTTTTTTTTTTAATGTATTCATTTCTTCTGATTGCACCAGGAAGGAAGGAAACCTCAGGAAGGTGCTAACATGTCTTGACCAACCCTAGTGTTTTCCGATGATTACCAATCGATCAGGGCCACTGATCTCTCCTTAAAAGGGAAGCGGTGGGCTCCCAGAAGACTGTCATTAGCAGCATCTGATGGGAAGCCCATGCAGAAGGTCACCCTTACAGACCCCAGAAGCTTCAGCTAGGAGAATTCTTTAACCATGTGCCTGGGTGATTCATTTTGTTAGAAACCCCTGCATTCTGCCCTTGAATTAAGACTTTCTGTTCTACATACAGGGTGGCTAAAAACGAAAACAAACACTTTGTTTATTTGTTTTAGAGAAATTGCATTCCAGAAGCCCTGGCTTAAATTCTGCCACCAGCTAGCTTTGTAATTTTTCCCTAAGTGCTGTATTTCCCTTCTATTTCTTTTTGTTTGAATAAGTATATAATTAGCTACCTCAGAGGACTTTGAAGAAAGTTTCTAGACACAAAACAGATAATGTCTAAATGTATGAGTAAATGAACTTTTAATCAAGTCCTTAATTAATTTATTCCATTTTAATGACTACTCCTACCACGTCCTTCATCCCTGTCGAGATGAGCCACCAGAGGATGTCCATTGGACCATGATCCTCATAAGGGCTTGTACTTCTGACCCATTTCCCACTTTCCCAACTTGGGAAACCCTTCCCTTGGGCTTTTAATCATCACCGAAATGCCTTACTTTATTCAGTATGCCAACGTGCCATATTTTAGGGGTCAGGACACACTACCCTCAAATATGGCACCTTGGCATATTGAATATCTTAAGCTGAATGAGTTTGAGAAAATGGCAGAAACAGGAAATCACCCTGACCTCTCCTCTTCCCCTTCTTCCCTGAAGGCAGGAGCTACATGTCCCATGAGGAAGCTGTCCTTCCTGTATCAGGAAGAAGGAAGACATCCTTATCACCAGAGAGAGGGAATGTAGGGCCAACAAGGCTCTATAAACAGGTCCTATTACTTCACCATTTACTATCCTGAGCCCAAAACCCTTCATGTTGTCAATTCTTCACCAATTTATTGTTTCCTTGTCTAAAAGGTATAAAAGTTTCCTGCTCTGGTCATTTCATTGACTTGTGAAGGCTCCCCTGTACGTGTGGAAATTCAAAAGAATGTGCATGCTTTTCTCCTGTTCATGTGTTTTGTGTCAGTTTAATTTTTTTGTTAATGTTTATTTTTGAAAGAGAGACAGATACAGTATGAGTAGGGGAGGGGCAGAGAGAGAGGGAGACACAGAATCCGAAGTTGGCTATAGGCTCTGAGCTGTCTGTACAGAGCCTGATGTGGACCTTGAACTCATGAACCCTGATCATGACCTGAGCATAAGTCAGATGCTTAACCGACTGAGCCACCCAGGCACCCCTGTGTCAGTTTAATTGTTGGACCCAGCCAGGGACCCAATGAGAGTAGAGGAGAATTTTTCCTCCTCCACTAATCAGGTCAGGTCTGAACATTTCCTTCTTTTTCTTGCTCTTAGTGAAGTCTGGCTCTTAAAGAAACTACTTCCTCTGTGATCTGTTAGGTGATTGCTATTTTCTTGCCTATACTTTTCATACTGCCAGAAGTGGGGGAGAAGTTCCCTTTCCTTTTCATGGCCATTTCCAGATCATCTTTCTCTCTTCTCCCTAATATTTTCCATGTTTTGATACTCCTATTTTGAGATAATACCAGCCACTATCTCTGTAGATTATAATAATCTACAGATGCCCAAATCAATTCTTGTTATTCACTAAAGCATTAGCTTCTGACTTATTGTCATTGTATGCAACATACTCCCATTTAAATTTTGGGATTTTTGAGTATACATATAGAGAATTCTTTTACCTCCCTACTCTAATTCCTTGATTTTTGATTCTCCAATGATTTTATCTTTTATCCTAGCTCAGGTCCTTACTGTGACCTATCAACATCTTTTAGATGGGTGGTTCTCACCTGTGGTTTCTCCGTAGAAGATCTTTAGGAACGTCTGGAGATGTTTCAGGGCTGTCGCAGTTGGTAGGAACTATTGGCATTTTGTAGGTATGGATCAGGGATGCCGCTAAATATTGTGCAAAGTGCAGAACAGCCCTTTGCTAAAAAGAATTATCCAGCCCCAAATGTCACTAGTGCCAGTCTCAGTAAGATTTTGCCCAACAACCCTATCTAAAAATACAACCCAAATCACATTCCCTGAAACTGCATTCTTCCTTCCTTTGTCTAATTTACTCTACACCTTTCTTATTTAGTTTTTACTCTCTGTCTTCCTTTAAAAGAACGAAGTCTCTGTGAGTGGGATAGTTTTTGTTCACTACTCTATTCCCTTTGCTCAGAGTGCTTCACCCAAAGAAGACAACAATTATTATTTTTTAAAATAAACAGAACTCCTGGGTAACGTGTTGAGTCAGGAGAAGGCACACTTAAAGGATACGTTGCTTCTGTTTTTGCTAAGAATGATGAAAAGAAATGATAATTTGGTACCCTAAAAGCCAGAAGTTAACTTCTAATCTCTTTTGGTGATGATAAATATGTAGTTAACGTAAGCATTTATATAATCATTCACTTTTGATATTGCAAGAATACACTCCTAATGATGAACTTTCTCAAATTCTGTGGATGTTTTGAGCTCAGATGCTGGGAGAAGACCATCTCTATTTTTCTGGGTACACTACCCAAAATTTTCAAGCTAGGGATTCAAGGAGATGAACAGATCTGTGTCCCTTAAAATTTTTTACCTGCATGTCTAGAAATTCAGTCTAATATTTCGATCCATAATGTTTTCTTTTGGCTGTACACTGATATAGGAAGTAGGACAGCACATGCATGATGTCGATTTTACAGCTGAAGAAATTGAGACTCAAAAAGTAAAATGCGTTGTCTGAGACTCCATCGGTAGGCATGACAGCTAAGATTAGACCTTCCATTTGTTAATGCCTTCTTAACCTACTCCGGGCTCTTCCTATTCATCTTCCTGGTGATGGAACACCTAACGCTCACCCCTGTAAAATGAAGGATATGTTGAATTTTTCTCTGAGCTTACAGAAAGCAGGGTTATTTGATAGAAGTATTTTAATTGTAAAAATACCTCCAGGCTTTAAAGTAGTCTTTATAAGGTGGAGTAAAATATTTACTACTCATTCTTGTCGGTTTTAAGTGTACATTTTTAATTATCGAGGAAGATGGTTCAATCAAGCGTTCATAGCCAAGAACCAAAATGTTGAAAAGGTTGCCATGGGCTTATCATAAGCTCACAGATGGGAAATTCTGCAAAGGGCAAAGAAATGGGTTTGTAGATGAGGGTAAAAAAAAAAAAGTTGAAGAAAATCTAGACTGAATTCACTTAGGATGGAGGACCCTATTTATCTCTTCTACATCTTTAGAAATGTGAATCCCAAAATGTTAAGTGTGAGATGTTACTATATGCTCATCAAGTAGGAGTAAGTGATAAATATTTGGAAAATGTTGTAGACATTGTAGCCTTGACTGAATGATTAAAAATTCCTATTAGCATAATGCTTTTTTTTTAGCTTTCCTATTCACAAAATGTGAGTAATAATAGTACTGACTTCATGTTTGTCAGGGGATTACGTGGGTGGATCCATGCAAGGTGTCTAGCAGATTGAAAGTATTCAAAAAGTATTGACTACCTTTATTATGTAAAAACCTTTGAGAATTCTTACAATAAAGAAGGCCCTGTGAATGTGATTGATTCAGCACTTTCCAAACATAGCTAAACATAAGGATCAGTACCTACTAAAATAGCATAGAAGTTTGGAAAATGCTATTGTGAAAGACCCAGTGGATTCTAAGGACCAGAAGCATGAAAAGCAATATGGTAGCCTCTCCTGAATAAAATACTTAGGAAACTATTTATCAATATTAATATTCTTGCTTGAATACTTTTCCTTCTTTATTTTTGCCTGACAAATTCTTACTCCTCTCAGATGGAGAAATTGAAATCATGACCCAAATTCTCCATCCTTCCTGCATCTATACCCTTTAAAGCACTGATTTTTGCAACAATTCCCGTCAACAGTTGGATTCTATTCCTCATTTCTTGAATGAGCTGATCTTGTTAGGTTGGCTAGTAGAATGCTGGTGTTCCAAGACTATTCTTCAAAACACTCTACATGCTTTCTTCCTCTGCCTTTACCTAGCAGCCTAACCTATTGCATCCTAAGACCTATAGGGCAGAGCTCAGTCCTACTGGTCTAGCCCCCGACATGTAAGAAGCCTAGTCTGGAAGAGCCAGCCCAGCTGACCTCCAGGATAACAACACCTATAGGAATGAATTCATCTGAGATAGCCAAGTAAGGCTCAGATCAAGAGGACCTCCCTTTGACCCATAACTTTGTAGGAATCATAATTGGTTATTTTAAGTCACAAATTATAGGGCTTGTTGCAAAGTGTTATTATAGAAATAGCTCCATGCTAATATACCATCTTTAAATTTGAGCCAAATGACCACATGTCCATGTCCCTTTCCCTCCTACATCACAACCTGCTTTTACCTCTCTACTCTCCCTCAACAATTGTGTTCACCTCTTTCATAGCACTTGTTTGATGGTACAATAACCTTTGATACAGAGAGTGTAAGCTTCGTGAAGGTTGAGTTGATGTTTTTTATTTATGAATTCTCACCTTGGAGTAGAGAGTCTCGTGTATAGAGACTAATAATGCCCAAGTAACTCTTTAATTTGTGTATATTCTTATGATTTTAAGGCTTGTGTTGTCTGAAAACCAGAGAATGGGTCATCTCATTAATGGAGCATATACTCTATGCAAGATCACTATTTTAAACAAAATGTTACTGGTCTTCATGATAGATTATTTTATTTTATTTATTACTTTTATTATTTTATTAATTTTATTTTATTATTTTATTTTATATTTTGAAGTTTGAGAGAGAGGGAGCAAGTGTGTGAGAGCAGAGAGAGAAAAGAGAGAATCCCATGAGGGGCAGAGAGAGACAGACAAAGACAGAGAAAAGCGGGGCTCACCCGGGGCTTGTGTTTTATCTGAAGTGAGGCTTGAGCTCACCTGATGTGGGACTTGAACTCACAAACTGTGAGCTTATGACCCAAGTGAAGTCAAATGCTTAAAAACTAAGCCACCCAAGCGCCCTGATATATTTTAAATATGTCTTTGCCCCATCATCTGACTCCAATTCTTTTTTTCCTAAAATCATTTTATGTAAGTGGATATAGTAGACCTTAGTAGAGTATTTTTTAAGCTTTATGTATTAAGGATTAACCTTTATATTTGAAAAAGGAATTATTTCACTTATTTCAGGGTTGTAAGACTTTTTTTTTTTTAACTTAAATAACTTAGAGCTAGCGATCAGAAAGATGACAACTGAGTACATCTGTGGCCCTGTTGTCACTTCACAATGTTTATGTAAGGAACACTCTAGGATATCTCTGCTCAGAAGCAGGACCAGCCAGAGAGAGCTAGAGATTTTTAGTCATTGAACTATTTTCTGAACATTGACTTTGTACCCAGTGAGCTTGATTGGGTTATCTCCTTTCAAAGGTAGTTTCTTGGTCAAAGTCATGTGTCCAGAGAATGGCTGACTCAGGATTACTATGTAGCCTGTGTTGATCTCACACACATTTTGTTAACTGTCATGCATACTGCCTTTCTAAAATAAGGTAAAAGTGAACACTCCTTAGCTGTTCACTAAGTACCATACAGTGTGCTAAGGACTTTACATGTATCTTTTTTCCCCCACTTAATCTTCACACTTTGGAAAAAATCTAAAATTCTATTATCATCCCTATATTATGAAGTAGAAACAGTAAGTATTTTGTCTGATATTAAGTGCTAACTGACAGAGGCAGGATTTGAACCCAGGCTTTGTTATCATGTAGTCAATCTAAATATACAGTTTTGAATAAATAAGTAACCCCTATCAAAATAAGTTTGATCAGATTCTAACATGTTGGCTTATAGAGAACAAACATTAGTCCAAAGTAGCTTAATCCACTCAGAATCCACTCCTAAGTAGACAAAATATTTTTTTATATAATACTTAAAAAAGATTTTGAACAGTTAATTACAGGCTCAAGCTGATAGGTTCCATTTTTATCAAAATGAGGTAGTTTTACCTGAATCTCTCTGCTGGCCACAACATTCTCCCAGCTGACCAACTCAGATTGGATTTGTTTGCTCTGTTAAAATAGTTCTAGGGACACCTAGGTGGCTCAGCCGGTTAAACATCCAATTTCAGCTCAGGTCATGATCTCACAATTTGTGAGTTCAGGCCCGCATTGGGCTCTGTGCTGAGAGGTCAGAGCCTGGAGCCTGCTTCTGATTCTGTGTTTCCCTCTCTCTCTGCCCCTCCTCCACTCACTCTCTGTCTCTGTCTCTCAAAAATGAATAAATGTTAGCAAATTTTAAAAAAATAAAATAGTTCTAGGGGCATTGGGTGGCTCAGTTGGTTGAGCATCTGTCTTTGGATTTAAGCTCAGGTCCTAATCTCACAGTTCATGGGATCGAGCCCCGCTTCGAGATCTGTGCTGAGCATGGAGCCTGCTTAAGATTCTCTCTATCGGCCCCTCTTCTCTGCTTGTGCATTCTTTCTCTCTCTCTCTCTAAAAAAAAAAAAGAAGTAAATAAATAGGCAAGAAAATAAATAGGTCTGAAATTTTTGGCTTGGTTCTGTCTAATCTTACTGATTTACCTAGTTAATGAAAACCAATACTTCTACCAGTAACTTAAATATATTTTAATTAGCTTTAAAGCACTGGAAACACTCACAGCCACTTTGTGGATATTCCTGTCCATCCATACTAGTCCTGTAAGATGATCTATGAAAAGAATGATGTGGTCCAAAATGTTTAGAAAATGTTGCATATACTCCTCTTTTAGAGATCCATCGTTTACATCAGCTCCATAATATACCTAATGGTTTTCAGAAATCTAGAGAATGTGGTTTCATTTAGTTTTTTCCAAACTTAAGAGGTGAGGGCCCAAAACATGTTATCTTACTATGGAAATTGTATTTTGTTTAAACGCAAATTTCAGGGGCGCCTGGGTGGCTCAGTCAAGTTAAGCATCTGACTTCGGCTCAGGTCATGATTTCCTGGTTTGTGGGCTCAAGCCCACACTGGGCTCTCTGCTGTCAGCACAGAGCCTGCTTGGGATCCTCTACCTGCCCCCCCTGCCCTGCTCATGTGTGCTCTTTCTCTTTCATAAATAATATATGGTATCTGTCTTTCTCTAACTGACTTATTTTACTTAGCATAATACCCTCCAGTTCCATCCACATGGGAGGAAGGCAAACCAGAGAAGACTCTTAAATACAGAGAACAAACTGAAGGTTGATGGGGGGCAGTGGGGGAGAGGGGAAAGTGGGTGATGGGCATTGAGGAGGGCACTTGTTGGGATGAGCACCAGGGGTTGTATGGAAGCCAATGTGACAATAAATTATAGTAAATGAAAAAATAAACCCCAAAACATTTAAATATGAATTTTGGAACTTTTGGAATTTTGACCTTCTTTTAATTTATAACTATCTATTTTAAATAGCTCAGAAACCATCTTTGAGTAGATCCTACTGTTTAAACTGGGTCTGACTCTGACCAGCTCTAAGTAGTTAGTTATGATTAAATTTCTGGGAGTATTCAGCATTTTTAAAACAATTTAAACATATTCAGGAAAGCTGTATTTGAAATGTGCAACACTCTACTTATTTTTGTAGCATTTTTTTCCTATGGAGAGGCAGAAAATTTCTATACTGTCTGTAAAAAAAAAAAAATAACCCAAGCATTTTGAGGACTAAGGTGAATGAATGACACCCCAATTATGGTAGGGTTGAGATTCTCTCCTAGTTTGTAAAACTATAACCGAAGAGTACTTGTGTGTATGTGTGTGGTGGGTGGGTTGAGAAAGGTAGAAGATAATCTCATCTTTGTTTAAAAAAAATTTTTTTAATGTTTTATTTATTTCTGAGAGAGAGAGAGAGAAAGAGAGAGAGAGAGAGAAAGACAGACAGACAGACAGTATGAGCAGGGGAGGGTCAGAGAAAGAGGGAGACACAGAAGCTGAAACAGGCTCCAGGCTCTGAGCTAGCTGTCAGCACAGAGACCAACGCAGGGCTCAAACCCACGAACTGTGAGGTTGTGACCTGAGCCAAAGTTGGTTGCTTAGCCTACTGAGCCACCCAGGCGGCCCTCATCTTTGTTTTCAGTAGCCTCATGGTGTCTTATTCTTGAGACCAGAAGGAGAAATTAGGTTCAGTATGTTAGCAGGTATTTGGAAATTGTCCTTGATGTGGAGGGGATTCTGTTCCTGCTAGAATGTGATAGGAGGTGTGTAGAGGGGTCCTCATTGGCATTTCAAATTTCCACTCATGGAGTATCCTAAAATGTCAATAAAAGACTCTTTATTCATAAATAACTGATATGCGGTAATTTACGTCTGTACATTGATCTCGAAAAGTCTGTCACCATCCAGTTTTTTTTTTTTTTTTTTGCAAACTCTACATAAAACATCCAAACGGTCCATTTTGTTCAGTACAATATAACACAGCTGTTTGGCATTACCAAATATATATGTATATATATTTATAGATATGTACATGTGCTGAAAAAGAAGCCAGTGCAGCCTTTTCTAAGAAATCCATCCAAGTATTTACTGTACAACATTCAGAATTTACATTGATAATACAAGGCACAGAAAGTGTGGTATGAAGCCAAGGCCATGCTTTATTCAAACTCTCCTCTGGCTTGCTCCCTCCTTCAGCTTCATGTCAAATTAAGTGTCCACTTCTGCTTTTTTTTTTTTTTTTTGGCTTTGAATACATCAAATAAAAGTTGAGAGTGGTATGGGTTTGAAATATGAATCACTTGAAACCCCGTCCCCCCACCCCCACGCACCTTCCCAAAATAAACAGGACAAAATGAAATCTGTTTTAAAGTTCTTCCATACAGAATGGTGGTAAACAATGACTCATATATTTTGAGTTTGGGTTAGAAGAAGCAGCCAATTATCCTCTAACTGCTTATATTTGCAGTATTTCTAGGTCGACACATACTGTATTGCATGTACCAATTAGAAACAGTTGTGAAGAATGGGAAATCTAAGATCTGTCTTGATTCCAATTTAGGAAAGGACAAACTTGTTTTCCTGACCAGAAAATTCCCATGCTGAAGTATTTTTTTCACCTTCTTGAGACCTGTTGAATGGGAAGGGCCTTCATAAGTTAGGCTGGACTGTAGAGAGTATTTCTGATTGAAATTTTTTAGCTAACTCTGATGACGCTTAGATAAAATTCTCTTGGTAAGGGGCGATCTTCCTTCAGACATCATCAGAGCTTGCTAATGAGGGATATTGGAATTATTAGATCTCTTCCTGATTGTAATGTCTGTTTCAGTAATGGGGTTGATAAGGCAAGATATTCTGCTTACAAACTCCCTTATGATATTCTCTTCTAGTGATTCAATAGAAGCACAGTTCAATCTCTATCTTCCGTATCTGGATAATTTTAAGGGACTTGTAGAATTTATCCAATTTTGGAATTTGTATGGATGTAACGCTTGCAATAGTGAAATACTCTTGGGAGGTTAATTAAGAAAGAGTTGAGGCAAAAGGACATTTTTGTTGTAATTATGTCTTTTGTAAAAGTACTTGAGACACATTTCCACTCATGCAAAGAGTTACCTTATGAAATTTAGTGATCAATTTTATAATTCAAGGCTCTAACTTTTTGGAAAAGAGGATGTATCCTCTGCCCAACTTAATCTTCAAGGTGGAGGAGGACATTGTTAAGTTCAGGCCTAAACATGAAGCTTACTGCCTTTTTAATCTTTGGGTTCAGATGGAGGGTGGGCACGAAGATGTGCAGTTCACCGGCACTGTCTCAGGCCCACCTCGTGAGGACATTCCAAAACCATGATCTTCACAGCAAAAGGAAAAAAGCAAAGTAGCTGCTTCAAAAACCACAATTATTCTATGTGAGTTAAATTTCCTACTTCAGATCACAGTACTACACACTAGTGACTAACGGCCAGGTCTGATTTCCATCCCCTTTTATCTTTTGAAAAGACACAGCACACAAATAGCCATTTTGATTTTTGCTGGCGATCCTGGAGGGGGATGCAAGGAGTCCATGGTAGACGCTGGCTCTCCTAGAACTGCTTTTGCAAAAAACACCACATGCTGTCAATACAGCCAAACAGCTTTGTAACTGCAGCTTTTGAAAGAGTGTGGAAAGTAAGAACACAAAATATGTTACACGTCTAAGATTAGCAACGTTTTCACTTTGTGACATTTGACAAAATACATTTTTGCTTGTAGTTCAGGAAAATTCTATGCAGACAAAACAGTGGAAGCTGCGGAAAAGGTGGCCGTTCAGCTTTTGGCTAAAGCATCGATTTTTCAAATACAGTGCTATGGTAACTAACACTGAAGGGCTCAAAAAATTTCGTCACTATCTGTAGGACACCATTTTGTTCTCCCATTTGCTGTGGATGTGACCCCTAGTCCGGCCAATGGGAGGTACCAGGATTCAGAACTCTGCAATGTTTCATGAGGAAAAGTAATGGAAATGGGCCACATGGCGGGCCACAGAAGCATGTTTCTCAGCAACTTCAGGTTCCTGTGACTTTCACAGATCTGGAACAAAGACCTCTGAGAGAACTTCACCTTTGACACATCTGATAGTTACTCTTCCACACACTCGTGGAAGGACTAAGAAATCGCAGCAAAAATGGCAAAAAGGAAAAATACACACATTAAAAGATTTGTATAACAGTTGAAAGTCACAGATCAATTTGCCAGAAGTTTGGCAAGTGGAAAATACTATCTAAAACCAATTACAGATGGTCCCCAACTCATGGTGATTCAACCGACAGTCTGACTTTACGATGATATGAAGGTGATGGGCATTCAGTAGAACTGTATGAGATACTCTGAGTTTGGATCTTCTCTCAGGCTAGCCATAAGCAGGAGGATGCTCTCATGATGTTGGGCATGGGCAGCCACAGGCCCCCTCTGCCACACCATCACAGGGGTGAACAACCAATACACCAGTAACCATTCTGTTGTTCACTTTCAATACAGTATTCAGTTAATTACATGAGATTTTCAACACTTTACTATAAACTAGACGTTGTGTTAGATGATTTTTCCCCACTGTAGGCTAAGGCTAATGGAAGTGGTCTGAGCACATTTAAGTTAGGCTAGGCTAAGCTGTGGTGTTCGGCAGGTTAGGCATATTAAGTGTTTTTTTTTTTTTTTTTTTTTTGACTAAAAATATTTTCAACTTACGGTAGGTTTATGGGGACATAACCCTTTCACAAGTTGAGGAAGATCTGTACACTATTTTAATATTCTGTCTTTGCTTATCAGTTGCAACATTGGGAGTTTTTGTCAAGGAAAATAGTTGCAATAAATCCAGAACTTTTTAATCCAAAGAGAACCTGGTTTTAGTCATCTGACTTAATAACCCCTCTCAAAGTCAACTGAAAGAAAAATGTAGGGACCATGGCAAAGGACAACACCTGCAGCTGGAGATAAAAATAATAAAAAGGGAGAAAAATTTCCCCTCTTTAAAAAGAATTGTCAATTCCTATTCATCTCTTACAAAAAGGCCAATAAAATTTTTGTGGAGTACATCTGAGTTTTATGAGACTTTCTGCACCAGTAAATGAAGTTTGCATTTAAATCCATAGAGTGAGCTTCCTTTTGGCTTAAAGGATTTTAATGTAAACCAGTAAGACTGCATAAGCAATGTTGTAAAAACTGTAAATTAACTTTATGATGCAGCAGTTGGGTGCAGCTGTGAAGTGTGCCATTTTGGTGGCATAATTTGAAGTCCTGTTTAAAGCATGACCGTTAGACTTAAATGCCTTTGAGGACTGACAGATTTGGCATTAAGCAGGATATTTTGTGAAGATTTTTAAGTAACCTACCAGGTATCAAAGCCCACTTTTAATTTCTTGGTTCATTTTGCACTGTGACAATAACACGTCTAAGGTAAGCACTTGTACTGAGGAGTGCATCTCTTTCTAGAGGGGTGTTTGTGTTGTGACAGGAAAATGTTAAAATAGAACAAGGGTTTAGGTCACAGTGAGTAACAAGGTCAAGCATCAGTTAAGTCTATCTGGATTTCAATTTCCACTCCTCCCTGACACAACTACCCTGCTCCGTGCCCCCTGCCACTGCTGTGTCTGTGAATCTCATGAACATGGGTTCTCTTTGGAGTTCTATTATACCGTACAATCCTGACATGTGAGGGCCACAGAATTTCATACATTTCTGTAGAAATCCTAGGCAGAATTCTAGCAAAAATAAGAGAAAGGAAAAGAAGGAGCAGAATAGACTGACAGGTGGATTTGAACCTTAGGAAGAAGGTAAATCATGTTCATTTGGATCCTTAGTTACTCAATATGGTATGATGATCATGTGCATTTATAAAAACCCAGGCCAAAAAAACACACCCAAAAAAAGTCCATAGGAGGAAATTCTAGACATTGAGGGATTGATGCTAATCTCTTTTCTTAAAATAATTTAGATTCTAGGGTAAACATTAAAATTTTTCATTAAAGATATAGAAAAATGTACCAGATCCAAAAAGAATCTGTGTGATTTATGGAATATAGAAAAAGCAATTATAAGGCCAATTAGAAGGGAAAAGAAACAAAAAGGAAGGATGGTTTTAAAACCATCCCTATTAATATCTCCAAGACAGAAGCTAACAAAAGTTCTCTATAATGTTTTCTATAAGTTATTATCCAACAGTGCAGAATCTTTCTGTATACTACCATGCTAATCAATGCTCTAGTTCATTTCTGGTGATGGACCATCTACTTCAACTTGTTGCTTTTTCAGAAATGATAGCAAGGGTGTCAGATGATTTACATTCTCATGCCTTCCCTCTATTGCTTTCCAGAAGGAATAAACAGGGAGAAGACATTAGCAAAAGAGTGTTTTCCTTATCTAGAGATGGCATTTTGAAAATATGCTCAGCAGTTCTAAGAGGATTTGCTTGTTCTATATAAGATGCCTTTGGTTCCTGATAAAAGCAAGATGCTTTTGGATTTCATGTAGCAAAGCCTTTCATCCAATACAGAGGACCATATATACCACACATTAGTCTGAGAAAATGGCTAACACATTTAAGAGTCTTTAATGTCTTACCCATGGTATAACAAATTCTACCTATCTCTAGTTCTTTTTCACTTTGGTGGAGATTTACAACATTTTTCTTTTTATGCGGGACTTATAAAAATGTTAAAAAAAAATTGACCATATCCCACTGCCAAGTACCCCCCAATTCCCTGACTATATTTTATTCTAGTGAAGCTAACCTCTAAGTAGCTGACCAGCCCTGTGGTTGATCTAGGTCCTTGACCTTGCTTGTCCTGATTGCAGACAGCTAATTAAAACATCTACCAGAAGATGTGCAGAAATAGCTCCGTTCATCTTTAGTCTACCAGGACATCTTATCAAAATGATTTAATAGTATAAAAGATGGAGTAAAATGTTAAGGTAGGGGTCACGAATTATCTGTGGACTTCAGTTTTTCACAATATCATTGCTTCTGTTTTTAAAAAAGAATCCTAAAGCAATAGTCCTATGTTAATGGTGTTGTAGTAAAAGCATACTTGGTGAGGCGGAGGATTCAGAGCTTGAAAGCTTCCTGTATGATGCATGTGGTTTCTGGGACACTATGGTTGACATATTCCTCAGGTCTACTGACTCATATCATTTAGACCAAAGACTATCTGCTAATTTTCCGAGAGGCCAAAGGAGGATGCCCTATAGCCCTATGGAGAGATGTTGTGATAACATAGACCAAAAGACTAGAAAGTTTCAAGAACCTGGATTGAAATGTATAGCAGAACCCTTCAGCCCCTTAGAACAATATTGGGCCACTGGGTCAACACTTCCATTCTCCATCCCAGAATGACAGCTTCTCTAAGGCCTGTGGCATCTGAAGTTCATGTATTTCCTTGGGCTTGATTTGACCTCCCTTCCAAATCCACATAATAAGCCGTGTTCTAATAGCACTTTGCAATTTGAGTGGCTTATCTGGGAATAGAGGTGGTTCTGCTTTGTTGAGTTAGAAGACACAAATTTCCATATTGATAAGTTTAATTATGCTCCTTGAAACTGCTCCTATGTAATTGGTAAGGAAGGGGAAAGAAGAATGTGGGTAGATTTGTCTCTGGGAGAAAATGAAGGTGGTCATGGCAAGAACTAGTTTGTGGTTTAGCTTACCTTCTGGTCTTGTTTCCATTAAGTGGCTAGGATAAATGGGGAATTGGTGCTGGTGTGATGTACTCAGATTTTAAATTCTAAATGCCCTCCTCGACATTATTGAAGTCATACAAATAAATGGGTTGGCAACCCCATTTCACTTCTAACAGCCAGCTTTACAATGATTGCTGACATCACAGATGCCAGTTGGTAGAAAACCCTGACAATCTGGTACCAGAATCAGCTGACCCTTTGGGGCACATCATTAAAACCTGTTTCAAAACATGCACTATTCAATCTCTGCCTTCCCAGCTGTATTGTAGCTCATCTTTTTCCACAGTTACTTTTCTCTGGCTGTGCTCTCACTTTCATCCTCACCACTCCAAATCTGAGAAAGTTCATAAAGTGTTAACCCGAGTGTGGATTCAGATGAGACAGTAGAGCCCTCTTATATTTAAGAGAGCTTGTACTTTTCCCTATTAGCATATTACACCTATATAAAATGCAGTTTCTTCAACCAGGGATTCTCACTGATTGTAAATGAAGGCTGAATTCCCCAAATGCCACTGGGCAGAAAGCTGCCTCTTTCCCATTTAAAGCAAATGTCCCGAAGCTGGCCGTCACTGTCTGAGCGATAGTGGACTAGAGTCCATTTTGCCTGCTGTAGTTGAAGTCGGCTTCATCGAGTTGGGATTCTGTAATGTTTGAGAGTTTCGTGTGTGTCCGCCCAATCTCTTCAAGGGCACAGGCCAGGGAGTCAAGATCACCATCGTGCTGATGACGGGCTTCCCACAGGTTCAAAATGACAGCAGATGGACTACTTTGTGTAGCAAAATAAGATAAATTCCTAGACAGATTTGAAGAAACAAAAAGAATAACAAAAATGAAAATAGAAATAAAGGAACAAAGAAAAATCACTATAAGGGGATTAAAAATGAATTGCAATGGATATTACTGCAACAGGAGCAGGGGGTCCCACTCTGGCAGGTCTGGAGGCACTGAACCTGAAAGCTCTACTGTGGAATGTGGCCAATGACCTTGTTGATCTCCAGGTCCTCACCTTCCTGGAGTTATGTGTGTGTAGGTTTCCTTCTCGACCACCTCCTTGAAAAGCTCTCTTTCATGAACTTATGCGATGACATAACTCGTTCCTATTTTTTCAAAATATTTGACCTCTTTTATCTCTCCTTTGGTAAATAGAGGACTGTCAAAGTTTTACCTTTGATTTTTTTTCTTCCCTTCCAAAGTGAGCTCATATACTAAGTGGAATAGTTATCAACTCTGGAGGTGCCAATTGAGACACTGTCCACTCAATCTTACAGGTAAACATGAGCTAGTTACAGATATCCAAATGGCCTTGGGATTGCTCGGATTAGATATCTCTCTACCTCTTCAAACTCAATGCATCAGAAATTGGTATCTTTCCATGGCTCCAAATTGGTCCCCTTTTAAGCTATAACAAGTAATTTAGTAATTACAGATGTACTTCTAATCTCTCACACTAGGGCATTTATTTTTTACTTTTCTCTTTAAGTTGCTTTCTTTTTCACATAATGCATCAGCTCACCTTTCTTCTACATTCATGCTACATACATTTAAATGATGCTCTATCATTTTTTGCCTGAATCACAGCAAAATCCTTGTAGATCTTTATGTCTGTAAAGTTTCTATTATAGCCTGCATTCCATTTTTTTCCAATTATCAGGTATTACTCCTTGTTTTTGATGCCTTTCTCTAACTGGCCCCACCTAGACATGGCAATATATATTTTTAATTCATGCTTCCTTTGCCCTCTGAGCCATTAATGCTGGCTTAGGTAACACTTTGCTTCTTGCTTTGACTCAATTGATTCTCTCCATTTGAATATCCACTTCCTCTCTTTACTCTTTTTATCAAAATCCTACACCTCTGCAATGCTTGGTTCAATCCTCCTCTACTCTTTGCTCAAAATGCTTTATTTCTTCTCTGAATTCTATCATCGTGCCTCAATTTTTATATGAACAAAGTGCTTATACATTTCACTTGAGTTTCACCTACCCAGCATGATTACAGATACTTAAAGAAAGAGGATCATAGCTGATAATCTTCTGATTCTGCAACAATCCTTGTCCTAATACTATGACAGGTGTTTATTCAATATTCATTGTCTGAGTAATTGATTGCTATGAACTTTTGTCAGGTGACACGAGATCTTCAATGAAAACAAATGGTAACCTTTTGGACAATGACTTTGCTATGATGAAGACTAAGACAACACAAAAGATTAAAGGTCACAGATTTTTGTGGGCACTTTTACAGCACAGATAGAAATGTCACCTCTGGAGACATTCTGATAAGTTGAAAAGATTTTTGAGAGTCAACCACGAATCGCCTATTTTGAGGATAGCACTATTTTCCATCCCCACATTCAGCATATAATCAGAAAGTGGACTCCTGCAGCTAAGAGCACTTAGAAGAGAAGACCAGCTTTTAAGGGCACATTACCATTTATAAGCACCACACACACATCCGGTAATTTTGAGTGAATTTATTCAGAGGTCTTAAGGGACTGCTTAAAGCTAGTTGGTTGCCACGTGGCATAAATATCAAGGTTCTATATATACTTTCTACTATATCTGAATCCTTAATTGAAAAAGGGAGAAGGCTAGCTTAATACTATTCTCTCTGGTTTCTTCTTCAAATATAGTTATTTATTTCTGCAGTGCTGGAAATGGCAAATAGTTGAAGTGATCCCAGTTCCTCTTATTTAAGAGCTTTGTTTTGAATAGTGTCCCTCCTACCTGGTCAGGGGCCGTGTTTGCAGAGAAAGCTGCTATATCTCAGGTCTGTAAGTAAATTGGTAGGCCCCTCCCAACATTCAGGCAGAACACGAACTGAAGGACTAGCTGAGAAGGAGGCAAACTGAGACTAGGTGTGAGTGAACCTCACACCAGAGTGCCAAAGTCATTGAAACCACAAGTCACACATCCTGCCTCAAGGACTTTAAGAGCTCCAGTCTCAGTAAATGTTCAGGGATTTTTGACATTTTAAGACCTGACAGGAAGACCTGGCTATAAAAATGCAATAATGAGATTTTGGGAGAGGCATACAGAATGTGTTTTGGAGGTCAGATGAATCTTTGCCCTAGCACAATATTAAAAATTTCCATGAATCCGTGGTGGGGGTGGGAGTGGGGAGGTGCTCTACCTGCCTAGATGAAGAGGGGCAGAGCTGGAGAATGACTCCTGCCAGCCATTTGGTTCTCAAAAGCCCTGCACATGTCCTGATTTGTAGGACAGGCACCCGGGGCTACGGGAAGCTAAGTGATCAAAAGAGGCAGAAATACAACTCTCACTTGGCACAGGTCTCTGAACATATTATAACAATTGAAATATGCTCTCCAAAGAATGGCTCAGATTTATTCTCTACACAAGCACCTTCATCCTAACACACACACATCTCAAATCCCACTAAATTTTAATAGATACATAAAGGATCATATCAGTCTTATTAAAAATGATTCAGATAGCTTTGTGATAAACAGACCTCCTATTAAATTACCTGTCTACACCAGGATCATTAGTATATAAAAGACCTTGAAGTCCCAGTGCAGTAGGCTATTCCTCAAACATAGGTGGGTTATTTTAACTATTTATATATACACAAATGTACTGATTTTTGTTTTATTTTTAAAGTTGGTATACCATCCATCTACTGGATTGTTTCCATACTGCCCTTGTGCAATTATTCTGATCCCAGTCTGTGTGACCCATTTCTCTTCATAATGGTGGTACATTTAGACACCAGCGGGTAAATATGCACACAATTCAGGAAATAATATTAACACTAGAGAACAGAATTCATAGCAACAGCTGGGCTTATGCAATTTTCTGAGTGTTTTGAAACCAGAGCATTTAGCAAAAGTAGTAAAGTGGCAGTCCTGAATTTAGGTGAATGCCTCAAAATAAAACTCAGTGTTCTTTCTTTCTCTTTGAAAAATGTTTAAAGACATGAATGTTTATTGGGCTGGTCTCAGATGCTTCAAATTGCTACGTTTTTATGCTCTGAATTTTGGGTGATCTTTTGTTGTGGCCTTTTCCAATTTTGATAGACTGAGGTAATTTTGAAAAAAAAAATAAGATTTTGTGTGTGTTTGTGTGTGTGTGGCATCCTAGAGATGCCTGCATATAATGCAGGCAAGATTACTCTCTAAATTTTAGGAGTTTACTTTAGGATCTTTCTATGTCTTCAGGTCAATTCATTTGTCCTAAGCCTTGTAGATTTAATCACTTTATCTTTTCTGTTGTAACTCCCACTGAAAGAGTAGAGAGAAGTTATAAAAAACCCATGTTGCGACAGCCAGACAAGTTTATCCATGTAAGCTGATTGAGCAGTAATGGTTTATGAAATTTAATTGTGTTTTGTTGAGCTTATATGCCTACTATTTACCTGAGTTCCTGGGTGGGCAAGGGGAGGTTATTTTGTTACCATGACTAATTTCATCTTTCTGAGACTTTCCTGGTCCCATCCCTTATCCTCAGTTGGAACCCCATGCTTTATGTGGAAGCCAGGACAGAATTGGGAGCATGAATCTATCTTAGCAACTTCACTAGCTAGACACAGGCTGACCCATATTGATGTATATGGTCAAAAACCGAATTTTTACACAGAATCCCATTTTCAAAACACATCTTCAAACTAATAACCATGTTAAATTAATAATGGAAATTAGGTTAAATTTGAGGATTTCTGGAAATGGTGACTTGTGCCTTCTGTTTTTTTTCTTTTGGGGGAGAATTAAGTGACCTTGCTAAAATTCTGCCCTCCAATATCTTTATATACTATTATAACAGGCTAGTTTTAGGAAAAGGAAAAGTGGGTAGGCATTCATTTGGTGTGAATTTAGAGATACCACCTTTTTTTAGTACTTGAAAGCAGCATTCAAATGCAAATGTCTTTGGGAATAGTAACCTCTAAATCTTCAATCAGTTAGCAAAGAGATAACAGTAATAGAGGGAGGTGAGGATCTGAGGCTCAATCTTAGCCCTGGGGAAATACACTGAAGCACTACCAAGGGCAAACTGTACTCACACTGCAGTTGGCCTGGCTCAGTGTTCTGTCAGACTGAGTGTGGCCCTTTCATTCTGAATTACAGATAACAAACTTTTAGTCTCTCTGAATGGTGCTACCATGGGGCTGATCTACCTATCTGCAAGCTGTGAGCTCTTCTTGTGACTGGATTTCTTACTGAAATACAGTTGGGGACCACATTAGAGCTACTGCCGCTTAAAGTCTTTAGCACAGAAGACACCTCATACCAGGAACATGCTGTAAATGCACTGAGAGCTTAGGATTTCACCCAAAACCTTTAAGCAGAAGGGGGCAAATGCACCTGTAACAAGAGGGCAACAAACATGTTTATAGTCTACAAACTTGCCATTTACATCTAAGTCAACTTACAGTTTTTAGCTTTTAAAAAGCATATTTTAAAATATTGGGGGTGCCTGGGTGGCTCAGTCGGTTAAACACTCAGTACTTGGTTTTGGCTCAGGTCATGATCTCAGGGTTAATGTGTTCAGGTCCCACGTTGGACTCCATATTGACTGGTGTGGAGTCTGCCTGGGATTCTCTCTCTCTCTCCCTTTTTCCCACATCCTCTTTCCCCTGCTCACTCTCTCTCTCAAAAGAAATACATAAACTTAAAAAAAATCCTTTAAAAATTTATCTTCTTTCTAAGTGGACTTGTAGTGTAAAAATAAGTTGAGCTGCCTATAATAAATAGGGAACCATCATTACAGGAACAGCACATAATCCTATTGCTAGTGCCAAATAGGGAATTGAAACATAGTCCTAATGAAAAAATATTAATAACCATGCTATCATCCTAATTGTCTCATTTAATGAAAGCCTCTTATGTGACCAAAACCAACCCTCCATATTGGCTCTTCCAATGCAAATAGCAAAGCCATTCACACTGAACACAGTAATTGGGCACCACACAAGAGTTTGTCTCATCCATCAGGCTCTCATCCCCCAACTTCAACCTCAGTGGGTGCTCCACACACAGCAAAGCAGCCTTCAGGATAAAGAAAGTGAGTGTTTCCTTTTCTAGAGAATAAGTAAAAGATGTACGCCATGATGCAATCCCTGTCTTATTGCCCCCTGTGCCTTCAAATGAAGGGAAGATGCCAAGAGGAACCTATGAGGATAGGACACAGGAAATAAATAATAAAAAAAAGAGGGCCACTTGGGTGGCTCAGTTGTTTGAGCATCCAACTGCAGCTTGGGTCACGATCTCACGGTTTGTGGGTTCGAGCCCCGCGTCGGGCTCTGTGCTGACGGCTAGCTCAGAGCCTGAAGCTTGCTTCAGATTCTGTGTGTGTCTCTCTCTCTGACCCTCCCCTGCTCATGCTGTCTCTCTCTCTCTCTCAAAATATATAGTTCACTGATCTTTCATTTGTTTGAAAAGACACCTGTATTAATAAAACAGCTTGTGGGGCGCCTGGGTGGCTCAGTTGTTTGAGCATCCAACTGCAGCTTGGGTCACGATCTCACGGTTTGTGGGTTCGAGCCCCGCGTCGGGCTCTGTGCTGACGGCTAGCTCAGAGCCTGAAGCTTGCTTCAGATTCTGTGTGTGTCTCTCTCTCTGACCCTCCCCTGCTCATGCTGTCTCTCTCTCTCTCTAAAAAAAAAAAAAAAAAAAAAAAAAGGAAAACAAAAAACCCAACATGTTGAGTTCCACTCTGTCTTGTCCTAAGACTGGTGCATCAGTTCTTTTAGGTCCATTAATTTGATGATGAATTCTGAAATTCTTCTTGAGTTTTCCTTCTGCCTGTTGGGTTACCTGGTTCTTGAAGGGAAATGGCGAGTGTTTTTCCTTCTTGGCCAAACATTTAACAGCCTGGAGCTCTCGGGGCTACCTGTGAGCTGCCGAAGGAGAACCAGGCCAGTTGTAGACCCTGGTTTTGATTCTCCAGTTTCATTCCTGACAGGATTAAATTGTCTATGACAATGTGTCATGTTTGGAACTGAAAGGCAATGAAACCTACCAAATCAAATTTCTAGTTTTCTTTAAATTGGGATATATCAAGGAAAAATAGGTCTCATTTAAACTGATTTTCCCCACTTGATAACCCTGAGCCATTTTGCTCATCCTGAGGGTGAAGGAGAATGACCACCATTTGTTTCAAGAGACAAGACCACTGCACTAATGCTGGATGAGGGAAGAGTAAAATATTTGCGCTTCTCTCTTGTAATACTCAATACCTGTTTCAATGAAGCCTCACAAATCATTGAAAAGAAACAGTTAATCCCTTAAAGGATGCTCTAATGAACTGGGTTAAAATTCTTCCTATAATTTAATTTTCTCAAATGATGAAAACATCCTCTTCCGGCATACTGATGTTGCCAAGCTTTTTCAGTACTGTTTGAGACCACTCTTATGCAGTGGATTATTTAGGCTAAAAGGGGCCTTGGCATGCCCATCTTTTCTGAAAACTCTACTAGCCTAAAGGAGGAGAGCCTGTTCCTTCAGAAGCCAGCCCAAACTCACCCTTTGCCTAGAAGGAATGCAGTGCTCTTAGCACCAACTCCTGGGGCTAGAAGGAGCAGGGCTTTGGTTCTCTCTGAGGAACATAAGAATCTTCTTTTCCATATCGCCTTTAGGATGAACACCTGCCACCTATAAACCATATACAGCTTGTTCATGGCTATACTGGTCCCAGACTGTTTCAGCTTCACATTAGTGGGCAGCTTCATGAGTCATTGATCTCAGTGGAATGAAGCCCAAACATCTACCACTTTGCTGTGTTGGGTCCTTCTGGCTTCACTGTAAGGGCTCTTCACATTTCAGACCCTGAATAAGTGTCCCGGGCCAGAAACAGAAAAATCTGATTTGGGCCCACCATATTTTGCCTCTAAGGACCTGTGTAATGCTATTCCCCTATGTATTAACTTGCCTTGGAAGAGTCCTACAGGTCATTTTTTGGAAATGACAGTTGCCCATCATTTATTTTTATTTTATTTTATTTTATTATTTTTTGAGAGAGAGAGAGAGAGAGAGAGAGAGAGAGAATGTGCATGCAGGGGAGGGGCAGAGGGAGAGGGAGACAGAATTTAAGCAGTCTCCATGCTCAGTGCAGAACCCAATGCTGGGCTCGATCTCACGACTATGAGTGGATATCAAGAGGTGGGTGCTTAATTAACTGACTGAGCTACCCAGGTGCCACTCACATCATTTTTTTTTTATTACGAGAAGGCGAAGGTGTGTTTTCTAGCCACAGAACCAAGAAAGCTGAGTTTGTTTTCATCAAGGTAAATCCCAAGCCACAGGAATAGGAACATCTAGTCTCAGTGGTCACTACGTGGTCATCCTCAGTGGCCTGCCTGTGGATTTTGTTCTCCTCTTCTTCCCTCACCCCAAGAGGCAGCTGGTACTGCAATCGCTCTACTTCTAGTGAATTCTCAACAGTTATTCTGAGTTAGATCAGTAAGCTGCCTTGCAACCTTCCTCTGTCCTTTTCCACTGCCCTCTGGCCATTTCACTGTTCCTGTGCATCCAATTAAGAGGGTGGACATAGGAATAAAAGGAGATGACCTCAATATGAGAAGATCCTGTTTCTCATTAGATGTTCTGGTGGAAAAACTAGTTATATAGTATGGCTTATCAGCCATGAGGTTTGAGAAATTTCATTTGCTCACCATTGCTACACCATTACCCATGAACGTTAACATTCCAAGTGAACTATTTTAACCTCTGAACAATAAGAAATATGTTTTAGTTGGTCCTTGAACAACATGTGGAGTTAGGTGCCTCCCACCCCACAGTTGAAAATCCAGTTTAACTTCTGACTCCCCTAAAACTCAACTGCCAATAGCCTACTGTGGACAAGAAGCCTTACTGACATAAACAGTCAGTTAACACATACTTTATATGTTAATATGTGTTATAGACTATTCTTATAATGAAATAAGCTAGAGAAAAAAAATGTTATTAAGAAAATCCTAAGGAAGAGAAAATACATTTACAGCACTAGACTGTATTTACTGAAAAAAAAAAAATCATATATAAGCAGACCTGTGCAGTTCAAGGGTTCAACTGTGTTGTTCAAGATTCAATTGTGTACTATTATGGAAAATCATTATTAAGATGTAATTATGTGCTTCTCTCCATCTTGGCGTCCTTTCTTCCATCTTGCCTGCGTCCCCTCTGCTCATACTCTCGTGTCTCCTGCACTTTATCCAGCATCTGTTCCCATAGCAACACGGTCAAGCTGGCTCTGTTTTCACAAGAGTTTCTGGAATATGAAAATCATATGGCCTTAAAGACAAATGATTTAATGGAAGAATTTCAGGTATTGCGGAAGAGCTGAGGGAAAAGGCAGGAATCCTCCTTAATGTCAACTGTGTAAACTGTTTTCTTTTGAGATCAATTCTTCTTCCTATCATGTCTATTTGTTAGGAAGAAAGTTTTGGAGGTTAAGTATAGTTAGTATCCAATGAAGACGTTCATGTCATCATGTCATCCATTCAAGGAAGAATTACTGAATTCCTCCTAAGTAGACAGTACATCCTTGGTGGGTTTAACTGTAACTAAAAAAAAAAAAGGGGGGGTTGTGACAGGGGCGGCTCAGTCGGTTGAGTATCTCATTTCGGTTCAGGTCATGATGCCATGGTTGGTGGGTCTGAGCCCCTCATTGGGCTTTGCACTGACAGCGTAGAGCCTGCTTCTGATTCTCTGTCTCCTTCTCTCTCTGCCCCTCCCCCACTCAGCATGCTCACGTGTGCTCTATGTCTAATAAATGAACATTAAAAAAATTTTTTTAAAGTGTCATGATATACAAAGCACTATCAAAGTTTAAATATAGGAGGATACTTCTGGCTGAAGCAGTTAGTTTCTGATACTAATCTGTTCAGTCCTCAGTGATTCTGCCCACCATCTATTTCTGTTCACGTGACCAATTCTTTATTTCTCCACACAACCCACCTACCGATCCCAGGGGGCTAAGAGCACTGAGTGCAGGGTTACTGCAGCTGAACATAGAGAACAAATGTGCCATCTCAGCTTTGAAATGCAGCAAGTATGGACTCTGAGTAATAGTCAAAGTTTGCTCACAGAATCTGTAATTGCAACTTTTATCTCTGACATTCTTTGCTCGGCTGTGTAGCTTATTTAGGGTGATCCTTATGCCAGGCAAGTCGCAAGGCCACCTGTGTTGCTGCCTCAAAGCATACACCACTGACATTTCTCCCATTCTCAGCGATTGCTAAGCCTTTTGCTTTATATTCCATCTTCCTCCCCCCGCCCCCCCATACAGACCAAAGTAGAAACTTTTTTGGGAAAAAGGCAGATTATCATCAGTGACATTTGCATTTTACCAAAAATAGGGTATGAGCATTTTAACTGGCAATAATATAAAAGCAAATATTTCCCTCCCCTCCCTTTGAAAACACTTCCTTCATGATTTGAGGGCAACTGCTTTACTAGCTTTCTGATACTTGTGGAAATTGCAAGGAGGGGGAGAGTCAGGTAAAAAGTGCTGTCACAAGATCAAGGAAGGTGAATTCTCTAACAGAAAGGCTGGGTGCTCTGGGACCGCTCTCTTGCCCAGTTAATATTGGCACATATTGACAATGTCAGATTTCTGTGTTTGAATACACATTAATGAGCAGTTCCATGCTATATTATTTGTAATCCTATGAGGCCAGTGACTTGGGATTATACAGCAGGAAGTTGTGACAAATGATATCTGAAAATCCCGTTCCTCTCTGTTATGTTGATTTCTTCCCATGTGGGGAAAGATATATTTTTTGGTATAGTAATGAAAGGAACTTGATGACTTCTGCAAAATAAGAATTAGCTAACATGGTGCAAGGTGATTTTCAGGAGTCTTATTTATTCTGCTTCTGTGACTATGTTGGTGGCCTTTTTGCTAGAACCAGCCAGTCTGCAGGAAAAGTTTCTATGCTGTGTCTGCCCCCCACATCCCCTTGGGGACTTGGATGCTGAGCTAAGAAGCCTCATCTCCAGGTGTTACTATGACTGAAGCAATAAGATCCTATGGAAGTTTTACTAAATAAGGGCAGCAAACTACATTCTATAGGGCAAATACTGGTAGTTGCCTATTTTTATAAAGTTTTTTAGACAAATCGGCATAGTTGTGTTGCATGCATTTTCTCTGGCCAATTCCCACTATAGAAGCAGAGCCAAATGGTGCTGAGTAATTACTACAGACCCTATATGGCCGAAACGATTTGCTCTCTGGTTCTTTAACAGAGCAAAACTTTGCTGATTCTCAATTTAAACCATTCTCATTCCAAAGTTAGACTACTTTTGGAGGGTTAAGGTAGAGAATAAAGAGGTAGACAGGACACACCATTCATTGAAGTTGAATATATTCACCAAAGAAGATGTAAAGATGGTAGATTACATAGACTTATGCCTTTCTAATTTGTTATTAGTGAAAATTGCAAAAAGTGACACTGATTGAAAACCAACTGTGGGAGCCCGACAGTGACCACAAGAAAGCGTGGTTAGGGACGCGGGGATGTGCCTGCACACGGGGCTCCCTGCCTGGGCAAAGCATGCCTGCAAACAGGATGCTCTGCCAGGAGGCCTGCACACAATATCCAAGTTTAATGGTCCGCTCGCAAACGAGGGAACATGCCCTCCTTAGAAGTAAGGAGAAGGCTGGAATTGTGGGCAGGCTCTTAGTAAACATGTTGTGGTTGCTTCCTCCCTTTGCTCCCCCCTGTCCTTGAAATGTGTTTGGCTACTTGCCCTTAATTGGTAAAGGAATGCATCTTGTAGATTTCAGTTTGTATCCAGTTACCGGGGTATAAAATAAACCGCAAGAGGGGCTTGCGTAGAATTGTTCCTCAGGCCGGAGTTGTGTCTGTGTCTGTCTTTTGTGTGTGTCTTGTCCTTTGTGTCATTTCGTCCGCAACAACCAACATTTTCTGGTCACTGTGTTAGAAACTTTCCATAAAGTAGGTTATTTGTATTCCTTATGTGAAGGAAATTTAGGCTTTCTTGGAGAAGGGCTCTTAGGGAAAACCCAAAGCAAGGAAATAGGCACACGAAGTGTTCACATTTGATGATTCAGGACACCGGAGGGGCAGTCTGCCCCTGTGCAGCCCTTTCCTGCTCATTAGAGACCCACAAAAGGTTGTTTACTTCAGTCTCCCATTTTGAAAAGCATTTTCCCTAGTGTGGAAGGGCCCAGACTCATGATTTTGGGACACTCCCTGTACCTCTCATAGATATAATGTAAGTGGAGAAGGGCATGAACTGGAACATGTGCATACTCACTCAGCAAATGAATGATAGCATCTGTGGAAACATAGGTATTTTGTGGCAATTATTTTCATGTGAATGGTGAATTAAAAATCATCAATTCTCAGGGTGCCTGGATGGCTCAGTCGGGTAATCATCCAACTTTTGATTTTAGCTCAGGTCGTGATCTCATGATTCATGAGTTCAAGCCCTCATCGGGCTCTGTGCTGACAGGGCCCAGCCTGCTTGGGATTCTCTGTCTCCCTCTCTCCCTGCCTCTCCCCTGCTTGTGCTCCTTCTCTCACTTTCTCAATATAAATAAATAAACTTTAAAATTATATATAAAAAAATTAAAAAAATAAAAATCATCAACTCTTATGGCCAGAATGGGTTAGGGAATTTATATAGTTCAAATTGTATGATCTGCATTTGTAGAAAAAGAAACAGGGCTGGTGAGTGGTGTACTTCAGCAGGCTGGTACCAGTTATAGAACCAGGGATACGCTGAGGGTCCGGTACCCACCCCACTTTTTTTTCTTTGTGAACCAACTTCTGTTCTCTGGGTTGGTTTTTTATTCTTCTCCCTGCATTGATGAGAAAGTGAGCTTGATACAGTCATGGTGTGCATGGGTTATAAGCTAGATATCGCCTCCTTTGTCAAAATTGCTGGGAAATATTCAACCTAATTTTTTTCCCCCTGTACACTCATACATTTTGATATTCTTTCATTTTCAATATATGACTTTCAAGAATGTATCTATTCTTTCTGGGCTTGCCTGGTCTCTGCAAATTCTGTTCTCTTTTGCAGCAATGCTTTCTCTCTTGATTGTCCTCTCTGAGCTTTCTAGGTGGGTCCTCCATTCTTGGCCCCTGGATCCCTTTTAAAATGGGGAGTGGCACTCTATCATTTCTTGGCAGACACCTATCTCCCTTTCAGAGAAGAAAGTCAGGTAGGATGTCTGTGAAAATAAAGAACAAAACATGGAAATGGCAGAGCATGCCAAACAGTAAGAAAATAAGGCTTTGCCTCAAAAGAAGAAGAAAATAGTACTAAAGAAAAAGGGAAAGAAAATGGTTCTGGCCAAACTTGTTCTGATTTCTATTCATTCTGGGGCAGGAGGGGAGGTGGGGGGAGAGAGGAGGTTTTACTTGCCAATGCCCTCTCCCTGCTGGCTATCCTTCAAGCCGAGCTAAAGCTGCCGGCCGATCAGTGCTCATAGGAATGGCATCACTCTTGCTCCTTCTCATCCAAAGTAGTAAAGTCCATTATGAATCTTTCTATTCTACTCTCACCTATGTTAGTGCAGTGTTAGGGTCAGGTGAAGCAGCAGATTGCATTCATGTGTCTAGGTAGCCTGCTTGTTTTACGTCCTCTGTCTTCAGATCTGGGAGCTATCATCCTCAAACATTTAATAGTGAGGTACCCACTTTTCAGGCTGAGCGTGTCTCCATGGAGGGCTACATAATGCTTAAGGTAACCTGATGATAGGGGGGAGGTGTGAGAAGCTTACTTCTTTGTTTCTACATCACTGGTTCCAGACTATGCTGGGATCTCCCACAAGCACCAAGAAGATATAGTCTGTACCCCCATTTGGGTGGCCCAATTAGCCAACCTAAAGGTGGGACCGGGACAAAGTAAGACTTTTCTACTGTGTCCCTCAAGGCAGAGTGGGTGGAAGGAAATGCCACAGACAGTGTCTTGTTCTTGTTCTCTTCCCACATACGAAGGCAGGCCTCACGTGACATATGAGCAGAGGAATCTACAAAGAGAGAAACCACATGGATGTGCCCAACCCGCTTTGTTGTTCAGAACTCTCAGTGAACCTCCTCTTTCCGAAGTTGTCCCCAATTACCTGTTGATGCTGTTTTTCTGTGCTAACATCTGCCAGTCCTTGCCTTTGGCATTAGGGGTATCAAATGTAGCACAAATACGCTGTCTGATGGAGTAGGGAATTTTGAAGGCTTTGGGGCCAGTCTGTGCAGGGAAAGTGCTGTCCTCTTGTGCAAAGAAAGTGATGGTTTCTCTTTCACTCTACAAACAAAAAAAAAAAAACATGGTCAGATCTGAATGGAGGCATTACTGATCAACACCTTTATTTTTTTATGAAAATCTATTAACACCCATGCACAAAATGCTTGCCCGTTGTGATAGACTCTATAAAATTATACTGACACATTCCCCTTTCTTCTAAAATTGTAAATAACTTCTCTAGTAGCCTAGTGAATCATGTACTGGAGATTTACAATGTGTCTTCCACTCAGGGGAGTCACAATCATCAGCCCTCTACATTCAAAGAGATGTCAGGTGACAGCAGAATTAAACTATTTTTTGACTCTCAGGGATAGATCTAGAATCAGGAGGAAGAAGCCCCCAATGGACAGATTTCAGTTCAGTGTAAAGAATGACTCTTTGGCAGTCGGAGCTGACCAAAGATGAATGGGCTAATCAGAGGAGCTCGCTGGACAGGTACCTGTCACGAAAGCTACAAAGGGGAACTGATTGTATATTGATCATCTTAAAGTCTGTGTCGCCCTCCCTCTACCCCTCCAAGATGGGAAGTGTGTGATTCTACAATAAATATTTTGTCTTATTTCAGAATTACATTGCTTTGGTAATACATGAGTCAGTGATGAGGTCTAGAGTAGCCTGTGGACTGGCGCAGTGTGGAAGGCTTCTGCCTGCTGTCTGCCTACCCTGCTTCTGATTTTGAGCTCTCCGATAGGACTGGTTATTTCAGCACATCCCAGCCATCAGGTAGTCATATCCAACATGAGACCATGTAGACATCCGTCAGATAGAAATGGCTGCTGATAAGTTTGTATGAACCAACAGAATTTTAAAGTCTGAAAAGTATCTAACTGAATCACTCCTGTGATGAGGGTATGTTACAAGACACAAGGGATTCTACAGATGTGATTAAGGTCTCTAATCAGTTGACTATGTATTGAGCAAGAGAGGTTTTTTCTGGGTGGGCCTGACCTAATCAGATGGCCCTTAGAAGAGAGAAGCAGCAGCTCTTATCTGGAGGCAGCTCTTGTGCTGGCCTGGAAGCAAATAGCCAGGCTGTGAATTGCCTATAGAGTGGGACATGGGGCTAGGACCTGAAGGCACCCCCTAGAAGCTGAGAGTGACCCCAGTCCAACAGCCAGCAAGAAAGTACAGACTTCAGTCCTGATGGCTGCAAGGAATTAAATTTGGTCAACAATAAAAGGTCTCTGAGCTCTAGCTGAGAATGTGTCCCCAGTGACCACCCGGGGGCTTGATTTCAGCCTTGTGAGATCCTGATCAGGAAACCCAATTAGGCCATGCCTTGACTTCGGACCTACAAAAAAAATGTGACACAGTAATTGGGTATTGTTTTATTCTGCTTATGGTAATTTGTTATGTAGCAAAAAAGAAACTCATAATAATATAAAGCAAAGTTAAAACATCAAATCTGAGATTGGGTTAAGGCACTAGTTAGGACTGTTTAAACCCGAAGAAACTTCCCTTCACGTTAGAACATGATATCTCGTGCTGTCTTTCAAGTTAACACGGGCCCTTCCTGAATTGTCCTGCGATCCTGCCCGGCAGCTTTTCCCAACCAGAATACCTCTTCCTACTGTGGGCACCACAACCATGACAGCTCTTCTTGACTAGGGCCCAGGCTCACATGGCTATAACCTATTGGGCTCCGTGAGTTTTACATTTTCGTGAATCTATGAGGAAGCCTGGTTCTGGAGAGATCTTACTAATGATTGACAATATGTTTTGTTGTTCCACATAACCATTTAACACAGTTACATTTTGAGGGCTGTATCTTGGAAACACAATGCCTTAACACATTATTTCCAAAAGGGTATCTCAGAAGATGTTCCAAAAAGAGCAGATCTGTGGCCAAATACATTTGAGAAATGCTGCATATTGTATCTTCCTCTTGGATACTCAAAGGACATATTATATTAAATAGAGTCTATTTAACTGGTTTTAGTTCTTTTCTCTGGAATATTATAGAACAACACTCATTAAAATTCTACCAGTATGTCATGTTAGCATGAGGTAATAGAAAAACATGGTTTTCAGAGCCAAAGGGACCTTGCTTTGGAGTCCGATCTTATACTTCCTAGTTCAGTGACCTTGGATGGTCCATGACCTCTCTGTCTCAACTTCCTAATCAGTCTTTTGGCATTTTTTACTGATACCACAGAGGTTATGAAATGTGGTAGAAATCACCCAGGGAGTTTGTAACATAGCTGAAATCAGAAGTCTGATTTCCCAAAACCTACAACAAGATTCAATTCCTTATGCCACCCTGGTTCAAGACAAGCAGAGCAGTTATGAAAAATGCTGAGTGGTGTTAGCATTATTAAGCTTCAGGAATTAAGACCAGAAAGGGCTTCCTGGAGGAGACATATTTGGGTTGGCCTTGAAGGATAAGTGGTTATTGGTTGAATAGAAATTGAGTCGGTAGCTAGTTTGGCAAAATGAGCAATTCTTTTCTGATTATGTTGGATGGTTACAAAATGAACCAACTCAGGCTTCTTACTGAATGAAAGAAGGTATGAGAAACATCATTTTTAATCACAGTTTTAATCTAGCCTTTAAATCTGTAAATAAGTAAAAATAGTTTCCTTAAATTTCCTGACTTAAAGCAGGATGATGTCCTTAAAAGAGATGGCAGAAACTAGAGAGAGAAGAAAAAAGGAATTTTATGCAAGATAACATGGGAGCTGTCACTGGAAAAGGGCATCAAATGGTGTTAACATGTGAAAATGTGGCTTGCTGACAAAAACTATAAACACTGAACATATCCATGACAAAGGACTGCAATAGACAGAATGGGCTGTTGGGAGATTTTATGGCCTCATTGAGCTGATCAAGCTGACCAAGCTTTGACTTTACTGTTGGCATGGGAGAGGCCACCCTGATATACAGTCTTCAGGACAGAAGTGGTTATGACTTTAAAGAGAATAAAATATTATATGAGACTGACTCTTCAGGATTTTTTTCTCCTTTCTACACTTTAGTAAGTGAGCCCCCATTTCCCTCCTAAAGTTTCCAAGTTTCACTATTTGCCACGCACAAGGATGACACATTATGTAACATTTACGGTGCATTCTGAAAGACATCTGGGCCAAGTAATAAGAATCCTGTAGATACATCACATTTTCTGATTGTTTAAATTAAATATGCAAAGAAACAGCAGATTTCCAGGCTCTGCGCATCTGAGATAAACGGCTGCTACTTGGCTAGCTGGGGAGTTGTAAATCAATGAGAAATTCCAAGTCTTCTGTCTATTTTGTAACAGACAAATCATCCCCCAACCTTCTACCACTTTTGGAAGAAAGATAAGAGAATTGCTTGAAGGGAATATTGTAACCTGCAACTTTCCCATTTAAGTTCTTCCTCCCTCCCCCCATGGCATTCTTCAATATTATTACATCAATAAGGAATGATGTAGTAAATTACTTAGGGATTCCTTCCTTCTCTTCACTTTCAGTAAAATTATTTTGCTCAAGTCCCCAATTTTCAAATTGGTGATATTGCTGCTTTTACAGACTAATCAGTTGGTGATCATCATTAGGGAATTCAGAGAGGTTACATTTGAAGAAAATCAACCTGCTTGCCACAATAATGGGCACTCTAAAGAACAGAAAAAAAAAATATTGCCTTGCTCACTGAAATAATTTTTAAATCTGAGAATGGCATGAATGATTATATTTATTTGGAATGTCACTTACATATAAGGCATGAAGGAATATGATGGATTTGAGGCTGAACATTAAGAACTATAGGCCGTCAAAGAGGATAATCATTACATTGATTTAGATATTTAAAATAAATATTTTATAGATAATGATCTACACATATATGTATCTCTTTTACCTCTCATGGTTCCATTGTTAAGTTCATGAAACAGACACTAGGACAATCAATTAAAGTTAGGAAGGAGGTGAGGGCTCTGAACTTAAATATGCAAGGTTTTTTTTGGAGGGGGATGAAAGGCCGATAATTAAAAAAAAAAAAAATTCAGGCATCTATTGAAAGCTTCTAAATGTTTATTTCCTCATTATTGTTAATATTGTTATTATCTTTAATTAACGAAACCCTCGTTACTAGTTTATCAAAAATACCTATAGCCTAGAGGCTATAAAATATGATGCACTTTAATCATTGATCTAATATTCCCACCTCAACTGAATGATGGAGAGTCATGTCTAGAATGTATCTTGTGTCCTCCTCAGGTAATCCCAATTTTGTAGCACTTTATGTGTCTTTGCTTTTTCTGGAACCATCTGCCACAAAAATCCAAGACATTTTTAGGGAGAAGAGGATGCTTTGTATTCACCTGGATCTATCACCAGATGTATGCTTCTGCCAGGAGTGAGACAGTCCTGGATTTAGAAGGATCATGAGTGCTTGTTTGCTCAAGACCTCCCTTTGCAGGTTGACTGACTGTGAGGTGGACTGACATGTGAGAAATCTATAGAATGAACACTTACTCCAGCCCATGCCATCCTTCTATGGTCTTGAGGGAAGAACTTCCCAATTTTCACCTACTTGAATACTTAAAGACTAAATTTTTGATGCTGTCATTTTTGTCACTAATGCCTAAGGCCACTAAAACAAAGGCTTCCATTATAGACAAGGCCCACACTCAGGACTGCTAAGTTAGATTTCCTTGACTGAGATCCTGAAGTAGTCTAATATGGAAACCCAGACTTTGACCTTGAAGTCCGGTATCTCAGTTGGGAACTCTGGCTCCCCACCATTCGTTTTATCATCTTGGCCAAGAAGGTTGACCTCTTTGAGAATGTTACATCATGTCAAATTGTGATAGTACAGTATTTAATCCATACAGAGTTAGGGTGGTTATATGTGAAAGCACATGAAATGGTACCTGAAATACAGCTTTCAGAAGTTCGTAATTTTCTTCTAACACAGAAAATAACAGATTTGCCTAAGAACTATGGTTTATTACAAAGAGATGGGGATGCGCTGGCCCAAATGCAAGCAGTACCACTTGAAGCGATTAATAATGTGATCCTTCTGGGATCAAAAGGATTAATAAAGCTTCTAAAAAAGGCAGTAGACTACACATTGGGTGGTGGTAGTCCAACGGTGACTAAATATTATTCTGATGCTGAACTCTTATTATCAAGAGATACTGCGATGTCCTCTTTTTCAAGGCCATCCAAAAATGATTTTAAGTTTGTGATGCATTAGACAAGGAAATGGAGAGTAAAGGGTAAGATTGTGTTTATAGTTCATTTTCTTTCCATGCACCTCAAAAATTTGTTTAAGCAAGGAGCAGAGGTACCAGGTTGTATGGACCCTATCACGTTCCTTTTAGATTTCTGTGATAGCAGAAGTTGGTTTGCAATATGGAGAGTGCCTCAAAGAACAAAAGCCCATTAACTGTGGAATTGTTTCATTGATCTGTGAACAGACATTCAGGGCAATTTGCATCAGAGGCATCTTTATGTCCTGTCTTTTCACACTTGCTTCTGAATACGAGAAGGAAAATCTGCTTGGGCTTTCCTTTTGTGTTTATTTGAAAACTTTCCTATAATTTTTCATTTTACTTTGAAATGTATTGTGTTCAATATGCCATGGCTGTTCAAGAAAGAGACTCTAAAAATATCCTCCCCTACCTTTCTGGATCTACCTTTCCCATCAAAACTACTTTAGCGCATAATGCTAATTGGCAATAATGAATGCAAATACTGTACAAACATGTCAGTTAAGACAGCTATCAATTTTGAGGCACAATCCTTTGGAAAGCCATCCGCTCTTCAGAAAACCTATTTGGGGAGTTAGTAATACTCATCTTGCATAAACAATGAATTGAAATGAGAATGGAGAGAAGCGATGATGCTGTAAGGCTACAGGTTTTCAGAGAAAAAATGAAATTGAGTTGTATGTATATAAAAATTTATTATGCCTTCTGCCAAGCCCGAATGAATATATATTATTTATATATTTATACATAAATATGTATGTGTGTATACACACGTGCATATATACATATTCTACTGGTAAACAATAAAACGTGTTTTTCTCCACTAGCCAGGGATTATCTTAGAGGTGCTCAAAAAAAAAAGCATCCCATATCTCCCTTGATTTTATCTCTCAGCTACTCTCCCCAACTGCCCTCAAATAACCATTCAGGAGGGAATGCCATTGTCTACTCTATAAGCCCAAGTCTACAGCCATGAAGCCATTGCGGTGATTTAGGTAGCTCAGAGCCATGGCAGAAATCAGGTGTCTTTGTGCAAAAACTCCCCAGTGAATTCACTTGACTCCCATTCTAACTCTGCCCTTCAACAGTGACATGACTGTGGACAATACCCTTTCCCTCCCTGCATTTCCATTTCCTTACTTTGTAGAATGAAACTTCTATCTACTCTGTTGTACGTTATTGCATCGATGAATCTAGATTTAATGGAAATGGGGCTCTGCAGAACCCTGAACCTGGAAGATATGAGAAACTGTAAGGCAGTAGGGAACCAATTCCCTGAGGATGACTTCTGGAAAACTAGTGAAAGCCAGCAGAAAAACCATCTGGTGGTAACCTTGAGCTTCTTCATGGTATGTGTCTCAAATGTACCATCAGCCGATGATGAATCTCAGGTGATATTCCAAGCCTACATTGGACTAGTAGATTGTTGTTTTGTATAAAAAAAAGCCCTGTACCAGTTCTTTCCCCAAAAGTGTCTCCACAGAGCCAAAGCTCTGATACATTGAGTTGTCTTGCACACTGAGGAGTCCAATTCACCCCTGAGCCTGAGAAAAAGTTTATTTGCCCTCACTAGGAATGAGGATTAAGAGTGAGTGCATTCTGAATCTCTTTTAAAACCTGTGTGGCATGAATGAAATAGGTACATTAATCTTATTGTCCTGTAGAAATGGAGTCAAGTGGTCCTTCGGACCAAGTACTCACCTCTAGAATTGATGTTTGCACTTGGAGGATCTGTTCATGGCCTTTGAGCTGCCGGATGCAGATTTTGCAGGACAGCTGGGTGGTGGTGGGCGTGTAGCGCTCCAGGGAGAAGGCACAGTGTAGAGGCTGCCGGTTACTGCACCACACGCGGGAGAATGGGACCTCCTGCAGGGAAATGGGGGAAAGAAGAGGGGTATGGTGTGCAGAGCCTGGCTGAGATGGGTAGCGAATGGGAGAGACTTAATAGCAATAATTATGAGGATGATGACAGTGATTGCAGCAGAGATAATTGCCTAAGCGACTTTGGTGGAATTGTTGTAGAAATAATGTTCAGCATACGCCAAGCAGCACAAAAACTAATTAATGTCAATTCCAATTGATAACATTTGAATTCCAAAACCACAGCGCAAGCACTCAGATTTCATTTGGCGACACACACAATGAGAATACGATAAAAAATTAATCATCATGTTTTTCCACTAAAAAAATATTCTTTAGAAGACTCCAGTGGTCCATCCTTCTCCCCAAGCCTGGAGTAGGATGCTGGCTTTTCACTTTAATTAAAATGATACTCAAGAACAGACCGACCAGAACTTACCCCAACACCACAAACTCATACAATTGTATAAACAGAACACAATATTGCTAATGCATCCAACAACAAAAAAAATCATACCTAATGCCAATCACATACACACATACACACATCCCAGAGAAAGACACAAACACACGAGGCTTCCCAGTGCAGTCTTGTTTGCCAACTCCTCATTCACTCAATTCAACTGTCAACAATTATGTGTATAGTGCAGACTAATGACCAGACGCTGTACAAGGTAAACAGTAAGAAATGAGTTTCATTCTCTACTGTCATGGGACTTATAGATAATTGAGTGTGGCAAAAGCAATTTTTACTAAATGAGGGGGAAAATAATAAAATCTATATACATCACCCTTATCCCCCTTTCAGTGCTTGCCACTGATTACCCTGTGCTCAGGCATGTGGCTTTACAATAATGCAAAGTAGAGGTAGGGGTCAGTAGTTGATATTTTTTCATCTAAAAATTCTCTCCTTCCTACTCAAATCAAGCTGAGATTCTTGGCAATGAGCACAGAGTCCCAGCCTCTGATAATGTTCATCTTCACATTTTCTTTTTTTCTCATCTCATTAATGTGCTCCTTTTTTATCTATTGCTATAAATATAATTTTCTCCAATATTGACACTGACAGGTGGCAAAAGATGTCTCAAGTTTGGATGTGTGATACTCTGTGGTGTGACCGGTGATGAAGCCATCATGGGTTTTAAGACCAGGGGCCATGATTAAAATTCAATTTGCTCACTTCGAGGAACTAGGAGTTACCTAGTTCTTCATGAGCTCTAGTGTGCACATTGTTTCTTAGTTTCCTCTACCTAAAGTCTCACAGATCTGGATTTGGAATGCTTCCTGGGGGGACTAGCAAGGAGGGATGGGCTCTGATTTTTGCCCACTTGATGAAAGGAGTGCTCACTTGAAGGAGTCTGAGAGAAGAAAGTCATGCACTAACCCCTACCACACATCCCAGCAAGAAGTATAAGGGCTTTGTGGTTTTGTTTCCTTTGTTCTTCATCCTGAACCAAGGGAAAGGCAGTGGAGTTTTGTCTCAAGAAGTAGAGACAAAGACTGAGAGAAGGTCCAGTTGGTAAGGCCCCCCAACAATCTTTGGAGGAAGTCATTTTCCCAACAACTCTGAAAAATGATTTTTCACCTGCACCAAATCCCACACCAGATAAAAGAAATAATGATATGTGTTTATAAATTCTACCGATTCTTCTTCTTGTCCAACCCAACTCTTTTCATGCTTCAACCTCCTAAGGTTGCTTCCATTCTGTAACCTGTGGGCAACCCCTACTTTGTACCTCAGCCTCCAACACTTCTCTCTCTGTTTACTGAACTCCTCAAGGTCTTATCTGCTCACAGAGGCCCACTCTCACCTCTCTGTGGAGAACTCCTAACAGCTACATGTCTGGAATTTATCTCATTATCATCAATCACTAACATTATACCCTTCATCACTACAAATAATTTTATTTGGTCTTTACTGTCTCTGACAACTCTACCTTTTCAAAACTGATTATCACCATTCACTGTCGTTGTCCTTCTCCAATTTTTCTATCTCCATTAATAATCCTCTTTTCTCCTCATTAGAGATAACTGTAGTGACCTACTCCCCAATCTCTCACCTTCAGTCTCTGCAATGCTGAGCTAATGAGGGGGTTAGGGCTTGACCGTAGAGGAAGCAGGAAACAACTGATTGGTGTTCTTCAGGAAATAGCATTACAGTATCTCTTTTACCTCTAATCATGGGGGGTGGGGAGGTGCTGATGTTACCAGATCACCCGGGAACTCTGCTTTCATTACAAGTATCCTTTGATGGGGGCCCAGTATGGCCCCTTGATGTCCGCCATATTAAACAGAGTCTCAAGGGCGTCCATCATTTATGGTCCCATTTCATTTTAATAGCCCTCAAATGGACTCTCCTTCAAACCAGTATGTTTTTTATAGAGTTACTCTGCACCATCCCCTTTCATGAAAGAAACTATAACTTAGGGCTTAGTGGTTAATAGGTGCTTTTGCCTAATTAAGAAAACTAAGAAGGTTTTTGGTTTTTTAAGCTGAAATTTGAGCAGTTACAGCATAGAAGAAGTTCTTGGGCTTCAGGGCCAGACAGAGCTGAATTCAAGGTCCTGCTCTTAAACTGCCCTCCATTTTCTGCAGATCATTTATTTTTGAAAAGTGTCCTCTGTGGTATCATTTGCTACATTCCTTATATTTTCTCCAGAAAATACTGCGAGAAAGGTAAGAGAATAATGCCCACTTGCAGAGAGCATAATAATGCTCCTTTCCTCGCATAAAGACATGAAAATCAGCACACACACAAAGTCCTCTCTTTTTGCGTTCCACTGCACATAATCAAAACATTTAAAAAATCTGATTTTAAGACTGTATCAGAAGAATATATATATATATTTTATGGTTGGCTTGAGTAGCAACTGCCAATAGTGCTCGATAGAACATTTCAAAGTAATAGAATTAGAAGCACTGAAATTAGTGTGTTTTCAGGGCAGTCATGTTTGCTTTTATTTATTAAAAAAACTATCAAGATGCTCATTGAGCTAAGAGGAATGTTGTCGCGAGTAATATAGGAGGACCAAGTGTAGCAAAGTTATGGGTGTTTAAAGAATTCTGGAAATGTTTTCATTTTGATTCCCATTATAATTAGGTTCCTAGCAGATGGAGAGAATGTAAATCACATCCTAGCAGGAGACAGACACTGGGTTCCCCAAGACACAAAGCGTGGTGAAGAGACAGCTGCCTTTATCATAGGGAGGTGAAAGCCTGACTTTACATTTTGTAGGATTAAAAAAAATAATATTGTATATGGCTTATTGCAGCTTCTCTACCCTACAATCAGTAAGAAATAGCAGAACACATGATTAAGTAGCATCCAGGTCCTGTGACTGATTGCGAGCAGAGTTATTGATCTCCTAGGCGAGGTCTGTTAAATCTGTGGAGGGGACAAGAGTGTGTATGTCACTGTAGTTGTCTTAAAAGCCTGAGAAAAAAAGAAAGAATACTTGTGTTTTTGCAAGGGGGAGACTAGCATTGTGGGCCTCATCTTTCCTTTGGATCAAGGTCAACGGGTGCTACTGTAACCAGCTCTCCTAAGAACTCACATAGCCTTCCCAGAGCCCACTGGGACCAGTGTGATGCCACTGGTCTTATGGGCAATAAGGGTTGTAGTGCAGCATTTCGTTCACTGTAATCCTCCAGAATCCAACCCAACAAGATTTCAAAGCTAGTTGGTCTGCTTATACACAGGGTCTCCTCACATAGCTCTGGATCCAATCTCAATTCACACCATCCTAAAAACATTCTCATGCAGTTGATTGATGTCTCATAGGGCAAATATTCTTGGCAGTGAGTATCTCCCAGGCCTGAAAATTCTTGGTAAACTCTACCTTTCCCAGAAGAAGAAAGTAAGGTTTCATAGGAGAGTAGGTTTTGAGTACCAATTGGAATATGTCGCTTCTCAGATTCCTGACTTGAAGTTAGAGAAAGGGGGAGAGGAAGCCCAGAGGTCTTCCATGTGCTGAGTTGGAAGATGACAGAAGATGACAGGGAGATTTACCAGTTGAAGGAGAGACCTATAAATGATGTCAGGAAGAGTGATATTTTCTGTCTCTGTAATAGCTCTTGGTTAGTTCCCATCCACTAAGCCCTAATGAAAAGCCATTCTCTATTATCCACGCCAAGTTTGTCAGTGCACATCGTGTTCTACATGAGGTTTGAGCAGGATGAACACAAACCCTCCCCAAATTGCTGAAATCTGATGCCTGGAGCAAACACAGCATGGCCATTAAGACCAACACAATATGTATTCATGCAAGCTAGGGATTTCCATGACAGAAGGGGCAAGAAAATGGGTGGCTGGAGTGGCAGGGTGAAAAAAAAAGGAGGAATGGAGCAGAAAGCCATTTGTGGGTACGTAAAATGAAGTGGAAATGAAAACTCAGTGGCAAACCTCCTGGTGCAGAGAAAATTAAATTATTTCTCAGCCTTCCAAGACTCTTGCAAATTATGCTCAATTACAGAAGGCAAATATTTATCCATGTTCACAACATCCAGGCAATCCAACCCATCCTGGCAGTAAAGTGTATTGGGTTTCTTTGTGAGCCAATTCCCTTTGGCTTCTGCTGGCCCTATTGCATCCTCTGAGGTCCACGGGCTCTTAGCCCCCATGCCTTTCCTGCTCTAGGCTCTCCTTGGCATCTCTGGTGTTGGAATTATTATTTAAGTGCTGGTGCAAGAGTATGGTTCTTTTATCTGATTTTTTATCACTAAACATTAAACTTGATGGTTACTTTGGATTGAGTGGCCTGCATTAGATCCAGTAGAATGATGCCTTTAAGCCTTTAAAGATTAATACAGAAGAATTTACATGACTATCAGGACTTGAAATGGTGCCCTGAAGTTCAATTTGGACTGGAAACTTGGAATACTGCTTTCCCAGATGCAGAGACACCTAGGTCTTAGAACATCATAAACAATACATTTATTCACAGAAAACCTATTACTAGAGGGAAATTTCCTGAAAATGCCCAATAAAGTTGCTTGGGGCCATGAAAGATGTTCTTGTTGCTCTGAATACCCTGAAAGAGGACACAGAGGGGGCAATCCCCCAGGTAACAAGAAGTCTGTAAACTAAACAGGAAAATACAGCCTTGTCCCATTTGAAAACTGTGAAGTTTCTAAGGCAAAAGAGTTGGTGGTTCAACTTTTTTCTTACTCTCTTGGCTCCGACAAGGTTTTTCTCTCTGTGATTCGGTTTGTTCCCATTCTGACAAGCTGGTTTACCTTGTGCAAGTTTCTTCTTTCTTTCTTTTTTTAATGAATGCTGCATGGATGGAAAGGTTAAAACCCTACAGGGTTCTGCAGGCTGTGTTGATGGATACAACAAAGATGTCTGAAAGCCTCCTGTGATTCTAGATCAATATGAGCCCACCAGAAGCTTTTCCAAAGTTAAGGACATGTCCTGTCACCTGAAGCACAGATGACTTGGGCTTAAGAATCTATTGTAGACCAGCCTGCTGCTTATGATGACAGTACTCATCACTGGGAACTTCTAGAGAAATTGGTGGCAGGCTGCCACGTGGATAAGAGATCTTTCTATCCTAAGCAATTACTCAAATTCCCTAAAAGGCATCTGAGAGGACTCTAAGTCATTTTACAAGGTTTTAAAATTCTCTGATACAGAGATACGTGAATAATAATATAGAAATATCTTTATATATTTGTAAAAGGATTCTAAGAGACATTATCTTTTCTTTGTCTCTCAGTTCATAATTTCTTCTTCCTACTTTCCCCAACGTATGTGGCAGCAAGCACTTCATGTATTCAGGACAAACTCTTGTTCCTACCTGGCCAGCCAGGGCTCCCTATATCTCACAACTGTCACCCTTAAAAGGACCGACATCCAGATCATTCATTGCTGACCAGGATTAAAACAATGTTTCATAATGAATTGGTTTTCATAAAAGCCAACCAGCCTCCCTTAAGTGGGAGAAATTTCCCATTACCTGACATCATGCACCTTTTTCTCCCACCCATTAGAAATCCGTGAGTTTATGACAGTATGATTAATTCCCTGTGTGTAGCCCAAACTGCTGCATTTCTGTGACAGTTTTGAGATTAAATCCCTACTTTTAAAGAAGGAGGTTAGTCAAGAGTACCCTCGCCAGGGTTTGTGATATGCTTGCAGGTTAAAGCAAAGCCATTTCTGTTAGCAGCCCATCTGGCCTGTACCTGGCATGCAGTGAAGGGTTTAATCCTCCAGAGGAATGGGGGGATGTCAAGGACAGAGATCTGAAGACTAAAGGTATTCCCTTTGAAATGCAGCAACTTTGGTTCTTCCAGTAGCTGTCCACCTTGATGTCTTTCATCCGAAACCACTTCCTACAGGGCAGGAAAGAGAAAAGAGGCACAACAGTGAAGTATTCAATTTCTGCCACATTTCTTTCCATAGGTAGGCATGCTCACTCCCGGGTGTCTCCCAGAAATAGACAGCATGAAAGACGCACACTTCTTGTATACCCCTCTAGCCTTGCAAGGTCAGGACTAAGGATGAAAAGCTGCTGACTCAGAAGGATCTGGGCAGGAAGAAATAGCTGCTCTTCATTATTTGAGTTGCTTAGGCTTCTAAACATACCATGCCTTTCTTTAAAACTCAAAGACCGCACCTGCCCCAAGCAAACAGTTATACTGTGGAGTTTCTATGGTTGTGTGAATTTCATCTGCCAGGACTGTAATCAAGGGACAGATTCACATTTCACAAGGACAGAAGGAGCAGTGCCCCCTCTGCCCTGTCATGTGTTTGTCACAAACACAGGCATTATGTAATGCTTATTCTTCAGTTCAGAGTAGATGTTACGGGGTGCATGTATCATATGTATTTGTAGTAATATTCCTAAAAGTTAGACCAGAAGGCCAAGAGGAAGTAAGTTGTTTATCAAGTTCCTTTTAGCTCAGAAAAAAGAAATGCAGTTCTTGAAGATAAACACTTGTGTATCTTTTGCTGAGAAATCTTTATAATTATATTTAATACAAACACAATTCACCTACATTCTATTAAGCAAACCATTTAATTCATTTTGAATCTGTGGTGTTTAGAATTATATTAGAGATGACAAGCCAAATCAAATAACAGACACCAATTCTGTAAAAGGTTAAACTACAACTGGGGTGAGGCTGTTAGTGTTACTGGAGATAAGAGAGCTCTCTAAATCTATTTCTTAAAATCACCATTAATTGACTTATAAATTCCCTTTCAGAGTTACCGTAAATAAGAAAACTGAGATCCTTTAATTATGTCCTATAATCTTCCCAGATTCTAAAAAAGATTGTGAGAAGTCAGGCAAATAGGCTTATAAATACAATAAAACTTACATTTCAATTAACAGCGAGTAAAAGCAGCTACAGAGGTTATCTTCTCCGACTCTTGTCTATATACAGAATAACAGTAATAAAATCCTTTCTTAGTAAGATGCAGCCGTCCACTTTTTATCCATCATGTACATGTAATTGTTAATCAGTTGCTAGTATCTTCTCTCAGGACTAAATGATTCAATTCCAAGGTCATAGCTTCCAGTTCTTTATTTTAGTGACAGGGGTGTCTCTTGGGGGCTCTTAAGTCAGAGCTTAACTTTCTGTGATGCTGGAAATACTCTGTATCTGTGCTGCTCAATGTGATAGCCACTGGCCACGGTGGCTATTAAGCATTTGAAATACGGCTACCGCAAGTAAGGAATGGAATTTTTCATTTAAATCAAGTTAAATTTAAGTATCCACATGAGGTTCGTTGTTACTGGACTGAACAGCAAGCACAGTGCTAGGTAACCCCTAAATTGTGGGTCTAGGAGTTGGGCATGACAACATGGTGGCCGGCATCTGTTGGGGGCTAAAAAAGCGGATGGAATATGGCAGGGTGGGAAGGAGAGGGAATCCATTCCAAATGCTGGCTTGAGGCCTTTTACAGATGCTGGTCACTGGTTCCTTGTTGAGATATAATGAGTGTCCACTGGAGAGCTATGCTTGATGGGGACTCTGAGTTTATAGAAATAAAACTGTGTCTGCCACCAGGCAGCTCATAGTCTAGTGAGAGAGTCAGAACAGTAGGCATCTAATTATGATATAGTACCTGCGTGTTACAAAGGCAGGTATACCTCAGAGGTTAAGGGAAGGCAGAGGGTATAGCTGAAGCAGGTGGGAGGAGAGGTCAGGAAATTAACAGAAGGGATATCTGAGCTGAACCTTGAAGTAAGAACAGGGCTAGCCTCAAGAAAAGGAAGGGGTGCACACTCTTAGTGGTGAACGGTGAGTATCTCCACAAAAGGATGGAGATGAGGCAGAGCTGGGGTAGGTTAGGGTAGAAAGTGAGTGTCTGGAGATGATGAAAACATATGGCAGTGACCAAATGAGGAATTCGTGCTCTGCTAAGGGCTAGGTATTTTATTTTAAAGCACTGATATTCAGATTTTAAGGTGCGTAAGAATGTTCTGGACACTACATATACTGTGAAGAGTATGAATCTTGTAAACTGAACACGGAGGCACAGGATTCTAACCACATTTCCATGTGGTCTTCAGCAAGTTATTTTCTTTAGGCCTCTATTGCTCAGCTGGGCTTATTCATGGGCAAGCAAAATAGTATGTGACTGTATGTTAACCTCTTTTTTTGCCAATTCTAGTGTGAGATTAGAAACCAGCACAAATGAGAAGTGTGCTTATTAAAACCACATTAAAGCCACCGAATAACAACAGTGTGGACTCTTCAAAGTATATTTGACTAGGATCTCTAAATCCCCTTTCTGAATGTACAGAGAAGTAAACTGAGGTCAGAGATGAAGGGCCTTGTGCACGGTCACATATTCCTTAGTGGAGAGCTAGGCTCTTTTAACATTTAGAAACCAAATGGCATCATCACAGTAGAAGAGAACTTCAGTTTTAAATCACCATATACCTTATTTATATATGAAAATATGGAGAGATGCCTGGATGGCTCAGCTGGTTAAGCCTCTGCATTTGGCTCAGGTCATGATCTCACCGTTCGTGGGTTCACGCCCCACATTGGGCTCTGTGCTGACATTTCAGAGGCTGGAACCTGCTTTGGATTTTGTGTTCCCCTCTCTATCTGCCCCTCCCCTGCTCACACTCTGTCTCTCTCTCAAAAATAAACATTAAAAAAATTTAAAAAAAGAAAATATGGAGCCCAGTCCCAAAGACAGTCACCTTCCTAAAGCTATAGGGTTAGTGACAGAGCTAAGACTAAAATAGAGCAACTTGACTATGGTCCAGTATTTTTCTACATTTCCCTGCCTTCTTCTACACTATGCTTGATTTTTTTTAGGGTCATGTGAAGGTCAGACTGTTATTAACTCTACCCCATAAATAATTTTTCACTGGTGCAAGATATATATAAAGATGACATAAGACCATCTGTATTTGCCCCACTGTCATGTATACTAAGCATTCCCTGGAATGCAGAATGGAGGACATTAGAAATTTAATAGATGTCTACTTATAATGATCACAGAGGAAAAGGTACCTTTTAAAAATTTCTGCTTTAGGGCCCCCAACTGAAATCTAATCATGATTTATTTGTACTTTTTTTTTTTTAGCTTGCTTTCATCTCCACACATTGAACCAACTATCTACAATTAACAGTGTCTCACGATTTTGCACAAAATAATGAGCAATTGTAGTTATTCTGTAACAAAACAAGCAATTATTAAAATGAAGAAGCCCAATAATGAACTAATCATTGTCAAGGCACAACTGGCTTCAGAATTAAAGAAACAAACTCCTGAGTACAAGTTTTAAAATACTCCCCAAATAGAATCAATTGTACTTAGCATAGAGAGCTCCCAGTTTGGCCCGCAACCTATTATAGTCCCCTCAGGGCTGGGCCTTGACATCTGTATTTTTAAAGATGATTCTGATGCCCAGATGAGTCTGAGGATCAGTTAGACAAACAGGTCTGCTGAGCTGATTGTGAGTCACTCTGTGGATACGACACCCCGAGGGTAAGGCATGATCCTCAGTTGAGTTTTTCTATCTGCTTCCTATATGGACCTTATGGTAAATCTCTGGTTCTGTTGTTAAATTGATATCTCCATTAATTAAACTAGAAAACAGGTTCTGGCTGGTTTCTTGGCTATAAAGTATACCCAAAGGCTATGGTTGGTCATGGTTCTAGTCTGTCTCCCCTCCTCATTTTGCACTGGGGGCTGCTAGTCATCCAGTTCCCAGAGTTGTGGCCAGGAGAAACCTGGGCTTGGTGCCTCAGTGAGCTCTTTATGCTGATTTAATGAGACAGGCAGCAATATTCAGGTGTGCTTCAGGGATACTAAAACACGCAGGCTGAATTTACATATTTATGAGACAAAACTGTTTGAACTTAAGCATGTGCACACACACACACACACACACACACACACACACACACGCAGAAATTGTGTTGCTGTGGTGGTTTCCTTTAAATGCTCTAGGTGAACAATATTTCCCAAGGTTGCATTATTGATAAACACAAGAACTACATCTGGAGGAAATCCTTTGAAATTAGATTCTAAATCCACATTAATGCCAAGTAAGTAATGAGTACCGAGAGGTACTGAATAGGAGAGCTGGGAGCAGTGGAGAAGAAAACTAGTCGTTTTTCCTTTTTTCTTTCTTTTTTTTTTTTTTTTGTTTAAGACGGGGCAAGTGCTTAATTCCTTGCTTTCCCTATGTCAAGGTTTGTTTGAGCTGTGTGTGTGTGAGTGTGTGTGTGTGTGCATGTGTATGCATGTGTGTGGCGGGGGAGAGGGAAAGAAATAAAACACAGTAACAAAAACCTAGGTCTTAAAATGTTGCTGTTTTGTAAATATACCATCATTCTTCAACCTTTGGTTTGAAAAGGGGTGATGTCAAACACACACACACATAAAATGGCAGCTCTAATCATCACAAAAACACAGGAGCAGGAAGGACAGAAGTCCTTGGTTGTTCTGTTACTCTCCTTTCACCTTCAGGCAGATTTTTATTAAACACACGCATATGCACACGCGCGCACACACACACATACACCCCCCAGAAACATATCTCAGCCAATTTAATTCCCCAGGGATAGCTGTAGATGTATTTATCAGATCTTCAAAAACCTGAAACTAAATTATGTCTGACTGAGGTGTACGAAGTATTTTGTTTTTGTCATTCAGAGAAACTGGTACTATTATTCAAATGACATATCCCAGGAGTAAAAGAGAAGCCAGCATAGCAGGCCTGCAGGAGGTATAGGGGACAGGGCATGCCTGGAAAGGGACAACATGTCTGAATGCTGAATCTTCTGAAGGAATAGTGTTTGGAGGGACCATAACGCTGCCGGACCCTCCCCTGATTCTAAGAGGACAGAAGACTTGGGTCTGGAAACTGTCTTCCTTCCAAGGTTTCCAGTGAGGGGGGAACTTTTAAGTATTTTATTGGACGTAACTTCCCAGCGAGCTATGAATGAAGATGTCCTCATGATCTCCAACCAGGCTTCTTGCTTGGTGAAGAGGACAGTCCTAGTTGGGCACATATGTGTTATTTCTTTGAGATATGAAAGATGCGCTGAAGTAAATATAGCAACTATTGCAGCCAAGCTCCTATCTATTTCCAAATCACAACAAATACTTTTATCACAGCGATAATGGAGGCAAATTCCAGAATAGGCAATTTCGGCAGAATTGCTTCTTGAAAAATGACATATTACTTTTGATTAAGAAGTCAGGGTTCCATCAGAGTTATAGAACATTGGTCATCCCTGTATATAATATATTCAGCTTATACCACACAAGTTAGGGGAGCTAATATTAACGTGTGAAGTCTACTAGAGTTTCAAAAAGTAAACTGTGGCTAAGGCTTTCCTAAAGTGGAGGGTTTTAATAGGTTAGTAACTATAGAATTTTCCCCTCCAATTAAATATTGCAGATGATGCCACGAAAAATATGACACAGATTTTCTGGGATATTAAGGCGCTTTAAATGAACCTGTGTAGAAGGTCTTAAACATGTTCACCTAGTAAGGTAAAAATCCAGAAAGTTAGATGCTTTCACAAAAAGAAAACCCAGACACTAAGGCTGCAGAGTAAATGACTGTCCCAAAAAGCTACACGTTACGTTTTAATCTTTCTGTGGGCCAGAAAAGTTATTCAACCAAGGCTGACACTCTCTCACAACCCCAGGGGGAAGCATGGCCTTTGCCTCTCATGACAGCTGTCACATACATCCTGTCAACAACAACTACAACCAAACCCAACTTTAAAATCAGCTTTATTTGACATAATAGGAGAGAACCACTGGAGGTAAATAGATTATGACAAATGGGGTCAAAAGGATTTCCACTGGAAAACATTTCTCTAAAGCAAAATTAATGTGTTTTAAGAAGTATCTCTAAGTGATGACATAAAGATATTTGGATTCAATTTAGAGGGAGAATGCCCTTTTCCCTAGTACTGATGAAGAAGTTGTATATTACCCACAGGAAAGGGGAGTGGTTTGAAAAGCTGTGTTTAGGGCCTCATTTTCCTGACTTCCACTGCGGTTCATAGTCATCTGTGAACAGTTGAGCTGTTGTAGAATCTGGTAGCAATCACCAGGAATGAAAATAGATGATCTGAAAGTCACTTAGTTTTTTTCTTTAGGCAAATGTCTAACTCACTGGTATGTAATATACATGAGTATTATTCAAAGCGAGACCAAGCTGGTTGTGAGGGCCGACTTCCAAAGCAGTTGTTATGAATGGGTCCTCCCAGGTACACTGATTGGCAGTGGGTTACCCCTACGAGTCTGGGGGCTGGAACTCCTCTAAGGCACCCCCCCCATGTTCCCTCTAGTTGACTCAACCTTCAAAATCTAGCTGAATTACTAAACATTAAATTTGAGTCATGTTGCATTTTACAACTGTTCAATGGTAGTAAGGATCTCAGTTCATTCTTTGTTTTGGTTTGTATTTTGAGAGAAAGAGAGAGTATGAGCAGGGGAGAGGCAGAGAGAGAGAGAAGCTCATGGGGTTTGATCTCATGAATCATGAGATCATGAACTGAGGTGAAATCAAGAGTCGGAAGCTTAACTGACTGAGCCACCCAAGCGCTCCACATTCTTTTTTTTTTTTTAATTTTTAATGTTTGTTTATTTTGAGAGACAGAGAAAGAGAGTAAGCCAGAGAGGGGCAGAGAGAGAGAGGGAGAGAGAGAATCCTGAGCAGGTTCCAAGTTGTCAGGGTAGAGCTCAATGTGAAGCTCGAACTCATGAACTGTGAGATCATGACCTGAGCTGAAACCAAGAGTTGGATGCTTTAACTGATTGAGCCACCCAGGTGCCCCTCATTCTTTGTTTTTGATTGCCAAACATCTGTTATGTATTTTAACTTGAAAAATGATCTTATCAGGGGTGGTGAAAGCAGGTGAAGATTATCAAAGAGCTATCATAGAATGAGATTTAACTACTCCCATTGAAATTCTTTCCTGTACAAAATGGCACCCCTCTGAAAAAGCCTTTTTATGAGCAGCCATATAAGTGTGACTTTAAAAATTTTTTTTTAACACTTATTTATTTTTGAGAGAGAGAGAGAGAGCAAGCACAAGCAGGGGAGACACAGAATTTGAAGAAGCCTTCAGGCTCTGAGCTGTCACCACAGAGCCTGACCTAGGGCTTGAAGTCACAAAATGTGAGATCATGACCTGAGCCAAAGTCAGACGCTTAACCGACTGAGCCACCCAGGGCCCCTAAGCCTGCCTTTCAAAATGACCTGTGCTACTTAAGAGACAGTCAGGGAAGGTTTGGGAGCACAGGCTGGCACTGTGTCACCTTTACTGGCTTATGCTCAGGATTTGGGTTGCTGTAGCGCTTCTATTGGTAAACATGAGTTTTCCAGTTCAGTGTCTTAAAAGCTAGTTACTGTGGAAATGCTCTGCATAATGGACTTAATGATCCAGAACTGGAATAGCAGGGATCTGGGATGAGGTATGCCAGGAGGCATAGGCTATTTATATATGGACAAAGCTTACATAGGCACTTCTGCATTATCCTGGCTATTAATAAGCTCACACTCTTCTGCCGGTAGCTAATTTAAAATGAATCTTATTTGATTGAAAGCACCCAAAATGGAAAGGAACCTTGAACTATCTCTGCCTTAGTAGTCCTAATTATTAACAGACTATGTATCCAGGATATAATATGACTGCCTGCTGATAGGTATGATTTATAATCATTGTTCCCTAACTACAACTTTTGGGTGGTTCAAGCAATTTTCGCACTTCCTCCCACACATCAGATAACTCTTGTTCCTGTGGCTCATGCCATTCTACTTTCCTGACATGGTGTTCCTTTCTCTTTTGCTACTAAGTCACACCCATTCATGAAGGTTCACAAACACCTCACCTCTCACAAGGTTCTCCGATGTTCTCCGATATCTCTCTTGCAATTGGGTTTCTGTTTTCTTTCTTTTTTTGTCTTTATTTATTTATTTTTGAGAGAGAGAGAGTATATGAGCATGAGCCAGGGAGGGGCAGAGAGGGGAGACACAGAAACCAAAGCAGGCACTGGGCTTGGAGCTGTCAGCACAGAGCCCACCGCGATGCACCAACTCATGAACCGCGAGATCATGACCTGATCCAGGGTCAGATGCATAACCAACTAAGCCACTCATGCACCCTGGGACCTCTGATTTCTGAATTCTTTTTTTTTTTAATGTTTTATTTATTTCTGAAAGATAGAGACAGCATGTGCAGGGGAGGGTCAGAGAGAGAGAGGGAGATACAGAATCTGAAACAGGCTCCAGGCTCTGAGCTGACAGTCAGCACAGAGTCCTACATGGGGCTCAAACCCACAAACTGTGAGATCATGACCTGAGCCAAAGTTGGATGCTTAACTGACTGAGCCACAAAGGTGCCCTTGTTTTCTGAATTCTGACGACATTTCTAGTCCGTTTATGATTCATCACACAGTGTTCTCTATATGTGTTTATTTAACCCTTCTCTCTTCTTGAATGCCAAGTACCTCATGTCCTTGGGGAACTCAGCACATCCTTAGATGTACAGTAACACAACTCTTGCTTCAAGATAGGTATCCCCAGCAAGCCAGTCGTGTGGCTTCATTGTGCCGACCCTCAGCAACAAAATTCCCTACTGATACCGATCTTTAGGAAACCACATGCTTTCATGACACCAAAAGAATTCTAGAGAAAAGGCTGACCTGAAATGCCCAAGGGGTATTGTCCACACAGTAGACTCTCAAATTGTAATCCAGAGAGTTACAGGACATGCAGCCAAAAACCGCCACCTTGAGTTGCTTCACGGCACAGTCTGTGATTGGTTCTCCGGTGAGGGCATATGTCCCAAAGCTGTCCAGGAGCACATGGCATGCAAAGGGGTCCAAAAGGCAATAACAGGATGTCGATTCATCTTCCACTGACATCACTTCCTGTTGGGAAAAGGTGTGTTAACTCTCAGCTTGGAGAGAAGATGTGGTTTAACAATGACTTTGCATGGTCATATACAATCTTTTTCAGAATATTTTTACTGTCCTATTTTTCTGGATGTTAAATGCTCTTTTTCTCTCAAAATACCTTGTAACTGTTTATATTGGGAACTTAAAGAGTTATATTAAGTCATATAGAAATTCTATAGGTTACAACAAACTTCATTTCCAGAGTTCTCCTTTTTTTTTCAGTAATTTGTTCAGTGCTGAATTTATGAAAATCTTTAACAGCAAAAAGTAAACTTTGTTTTCAAAAAAGTCTATTCTGAAAATCTCTTCCAATATCCTGAAAGTAATACTTATTTTTTTCAAATATTTTATCCTCTTTGTACTGAATTCATTCGTGAGGGGCCATTAAAGAAATAGTTTCAATAAAAGGGCCTAGAATATTTCCCCATCCCTGATAAGAACTTTGGTGTGTGTGACTGGTTGGGTAGAAGATAAATATAACACCATCTGGATGAAGACCTTGTGAGGAAGTGCCCAACAGAAAAACTAAAATGGTAAAAATCAAGGCAAAGCAAACCATAATGGAAAAGACAGCGAAACTTGGCCCCTTTATGAAGCCCACGGAACTTCATGCCTGGGAAATGTGCCCCTAGCTGTACTAGGACTGAGGAAATAGCAGAATGCATTTTCAACAAAGAGGACTGGGCCAGTTTCAGAGATAGCTGGGCAGGGTAAATGTAATCCATTGTAGCAACTGCGAATTTTCTTCTCGGAAAGAAACAAGATTTTCCTTTTACTCCGTTTGCTGGAAGCACCTCCTGGGAGGAAAGATCCCAAGGCTAGAGGAAGCAGGTCATTGTGTTCCAGCAAGATAATTCACCTGCTTTCATGCAAACTGACTTCACACAGACATAAAAGGAATCCCTATCAGACAGATAAATCAGAGGTTTCACTTAAAATAGTAATTCCACTGCAATCTCTGCCATGTCTGTCTCTCTTGTTGTTACCCTTCCTCATATGCTTCCTTGTTTTCTTGTCTCTTCTGTTCTTTCCTGTGCTGTATCTCTCTCAAATTACTCCTATACGAAGGGAGACAGACACTCAATAATTTTCAATGCATTCATTAACTCACCAAAATATAGTTAGCCAACTATTGTGTTGCTGAACATTTCAACATGTTATAATCCCTAGGATGGTAAAGTCAGAGAGAAGTTTCTTTTACGAACACCACCTGGGCGCCCTGAGCCTTCTCTCTGTCTCCACAGAGGCCACAGGGAAAGTCCATTTAGACAGGGACATGGTCTGGGAGGAAGGACAGGAGTAAAGGTGTTATGGACCAAGGATGGGCACATAAGGGTAAACTATCTGTGTGAGTGAATACAGACAAGTGATGTATTCTAAAGCCAAACAGAAAAGCCCTGGATTCTCTCTTGCCTCTCTTTTCAAATACCATGGAGAAACACTAGCCAGTGTCTTGAGGATGTTGTAAAACACAAACCACCAACCATTTGAAAATGCGAGAAAATGCTTACAGATTTCACAGCAGCCTCCTGTTAAGAGAGGGTAAGGTTAAATCTATCCCATAGGTGAACGCCAAATCCCATTTTTTATTTTTTTCATTAGTACTGTTTTTTATAAATAGATTAAATAGATTATAAATAGATTTTATAGATTATATAAAATATATAGATTATATAATAGATTATAGATTTTAATAGATTATAAATAGATTTTATAAATAAAATCTCTCCCACCCCCATCAGCCCTCAGTTTGTTCTCAGCATTCAAGAGTCTCTCATGGTTTGCCTCCCTCCCTCTCCCCAACTATTTTTCCCCTTCTTCTCCCTCATGGTCCTCCATTAAGTTCCTCCTAATCCAGCTATATGTGCAAACATACGGTATCTGTTCTTCTCTGCCTGACTTATTTCGCTCAACATAACACCCTCAAGTTCCATCCATGTTGTTACACATGGCTAGATTTCATTCTTTCTCATTGCCATGTAGTATTCCATTGTATAGATAAACCATATCTTCTTGATCCATTCATCACTTGATGGATACTTAGGTTCTTTCCATGTTTTGGCTATTGTGGAGAGTGCTGCTATGAGCATTGGGGTACATGTGCCCCTATGCATCAGCACTCCTGTATCCCTTAGGTCAATTGCTAGCAGTGCTATTGCTGGGTCATAGGGGAGTTCTATTGTTAATTTTTTGAGGAACCTCCACACTGTTTTCCAGAGGGGCTGCACCAGTTTACATTCCCACCAACAGTGTAGGAGGGTGCCCGTTTCTCCACGTCCTTGCCAGCATCTATAGTCTCCCATTTTTTAAAAAAGAAGAATAGGGTCTCACCTCCCACTTGCCTTGCTGCGTCCTCTTCTTTAAATGGATGTTCCAGTGCTCAGAACTGACGTCTGCACAGTGTGGTATGGTCAATGCAAAGGGCGTGGTGACAGTCATGTCTGGGGGGCCACAGGTGACTTCAGGACTCAGGAGCACCTCAGATCCATCTGACTGGAGGCTTTATGGTTGGGAAAGGAAACAAGAAGCATGTCAAGGAGGGGGTATGTTTCAATGAGAATTTAGTTACAGACTAGAGTTTTCTTCAGGCTGAGCCAAACTGTTTCCCAGGATTCGCTCCTGCATGGTGCCACACATGCACAGGGCTGGTCTGGGCAACAGCCATTTATCCTGAACTGCTCAAGCACACGGACGGAGGTTAGCTTGGGTTTCAAATCTAGGCTGTGACAAAATGACAAGTGCTTCTTCAGAAATATAGGGCAGAAGAGAAGAAAGCAAAGACCTGGCTGGGGTCACACACAACTACTGAATCCTTATTCTCATTGATAACGTGATCAATGACCAAGGCCGAGAGTTTATAGGAATGAATGATTCCTTCCTCCCAACAACACACTGTACAAATATTTTTAATGCTAGTAAGTGATAAAACAACTTATTATGGAATGAAGCAACACTTCAAATATACCCACGTTGAGTACATCACCTGTGCTTTTGAAAGCCTTTGTTTTCTGCCAACGTGCAAACACACAGGTTATATGGTGATAGCACAGGAGAGAGTTATAAATGTGAGTCATCAAAAACATCAATATACATCTTTCAATTCTTTCCTATTTTAGTTCCAAAGTCAAAGTCATTCCACCCAAACCCAATGTTCAGATTTTTCTGTATTGTGAGTTATTCACAGTGGGAACACAGAGTCATGAAACAAGTAAAAGAAAGTGAAATTTAATTAGAGGGAAATGATATCACTGAATGTTTCTTTCATTTTCTTGTCTTTTGGTTTTAATCTCTGCCCCCAAATGACATGAAGAACCCAAAAGTCTGCTCATTCTTCCCCAACTGTTTGTGTTTTTGAACAACTGATTTTTTTTTTTGGAGGGGGTCTCTATTTTTCACATGTAAGAATACAGTGTTACAGAATCTAGTCAAAGCAATTTAGGACTCTCATGAACAATGCTACATGAGAGAGAGGATTGTCATTATTACTGAAGTTTTCTCTTACCCAGCCCAGGAAGGGCATTTAAATATGTCACCCCTCATCAAAAAAGCAATTCCTTGAACAAGATAAAAATGAAATTTAGCAATAAAAGATACCACCTTTTCCACGATCTTGTATAAACAGTTTTTCTAGGAATATATCTAACATGTTATTAATTTCTGAATTGCTTTAGTTGATACTGCTTGTTCTCTCTCAAGATAGGAATGGCTACCCTGTAGCTCATGATCCATATTGTGCCACTGGAAAAGAAGTCCAGGTGTATAAGTGGGAGGGAGCATCTTCTATTCCCTGTATCTAAAACAGGTCTGAATGTGAATACAGTATGCCCCTCCTTATCCAGAAAGCCCTGAAGCTGGATTTAAAATTTTCAGTCTTCCACCTAGGCAACTAGAGTCCAAAGTGGACAATTTCCCCCGTACAACCAGGGCTCAGAGTGCACTGAAAATATGTCTGCATTTACTTTTAAGCAGAGCAGCGAGCAAGGTGGGCAAGGTTGGAAAGTAGTGTACTAGCAAGAACAAATGCTCCCTGAACAGCCTAGAACGATATACTGAGGTTCAGGGTGGGGTGGGGGGATGTAAAATTCCAGTGTGAACTACAAGCCGCACGAAGTGGCAGCCTGTATGTGAATGCTTGCCAGTGGCCATTAGAGAAGGTTAAGTGCTTTCTGTGTAATTGCTGCTTGCATTCATCACAGGCAGGAAAGGCAGGGATGCTTATGAGTGACCGATGACAAGCTCTCCTAAAAGAAAGATTTAATTGCTTTCAGAGAATCATCCCCCTTGTTGAACATATTGTTCAAACATATGGGAATTTGGGGAATTATTTAATGCCAAATGAACTGAAATCAGCTAATTAGATGAACTCTCACACTCGTGAATAGCAAGGCTCTTTCCGTACTAACTTAAACAGCATTAGGAATCAGAGGCGGAGCATGGCGAGTCTTCAGCAGAGCAGGGAATAGGAGCTTTGCATTAAATAGGTGCTGGGCATTTCCACAAGTGCAAAGGAAGTAAATCAAGATTTATATCTAATCTTCCTTCAGTGAAAACAGTGTCTGTGGGTGTTGGTCTCTGGCAAAGGAATGAAACTTAAATCTCACCATTTTTCTTCCCCATGATTAATAATCATGTGTCCCTTCCTGCCATCTTCTACCTATGGCAATCAGGGAGATTTACAAATATTAATTAAAGCTCTTGACACCTGTGGAGGCAGGTGTTAACCACATAAGGTCACAGAGAAGTTGCCAAAGTGATGAGCTGTAAAATAAACCCTAAATTTCTGACTCCATGTGGGCTCCTGCTCTCTGACCAGATGCACTTTCCTTCCCTTTAACCACTAGCAGATTTCTGGTCCGATGGTTGGCTCTTGTGACATCTCAAGTAAAGATAGGGGGAAAATGGAGTTCAAGTGTAGTCATGGATACAAACTTAGGTCATTTGAGGACAGAGGTCTGGGGAGAGAAGTCTTTAACTGGACCTGAGCAAAATAAAGATTTACAAGCATAGTATGGATGGCATTTCAGTTTTCCCATAGTACATATGACAAGGATGTGTTCATGCTCTTGCTAGGAAAACAAAATGGCAACACGGTTTTCTAAAATTGTTGTGAGCTAATGATAACTGTGAATAACATCAGTGACTTCAGGGTCATCATATGAGCCACCATTGTGCATCACAGACTCTAGTATAGATGGGAAAGTCTGGTTGTGTTTGACTTTTGCTACCTGTCCTTCTCCTTGTGTTTGATCCACCCCCCCACCCATCCATCCATCCATCTGCCGGCATATTGATGAACACTTATGGATATAAAAAGATTAATAATTTGAGAGCCAGTACTGCGTAGCCAAGTGGCTTGTTGGACAAGTGTATGGAAACAAGGCTATGACTTTAGATTTCTGCTTCCACAGTGCAGCTGAGGGCTCTGAGGAAAACTCTGCCAGCTTTGCAGGGTTGATGCCCCCAGCCACAAGATACCCATGGTGGGAAAGGGTGTTTCCAACGGCCACAAGAGCATTTTGCCCCATAGTCTGGTAAGACAGAAAGGCTCACACTGTTACTTTATTTAGTTCCAGAAAGGGAAACCATGAGAAGAGTAGTTGCAGAGAACATAGGAAAAGTGAATAAAAAATTGTGCTAAGGTCCTACTTGTGTCCTCCCTGTGCACTTCAGAGCATTGTCCCAGAGACCACATCCCTAGTGGCAGAAGGGAAAGCCAGGCTTTTCTGAGCCTCACTTTCCTTATGTGCAAAATAACACCCACTCTAAGATTGTTGAGAGCTTAAAAAAAAAAAGGTATAAAAATCACCTAATATGTGCTCAGTGGGTGGAGGTTCTGCTTCTCCAACCCTGAATGCCCACCTTTCCTGCCTCTTTAAGAGTCTTATTTTCACAGCAACTGTGCTTTTTGAAATGGCTAATTGAGTCAATCAATCGTCATTATAACGAGATATGCTTTAACAAACATTTCACGGCTTTAGAGATGTACACTATTTAAGGTAATTTAAGGCACATTGGCCATCCTTCCATCCTTACCTCCCACAGTCAGTCCTCAGCTCGGCAACCAGCAGAATCCCACTGAAAATACCAACGTGTTCCCACCTCCAGGATTCACAGCTGTTCTGCTGTTCTGGAGTGCTGGGGGCTGCCTGGAAATTTTCATCCAGCTAGCCACACGATCAGCTCCTTCATGCCCTTCAGGTCTTTGGTCAGTGATGCCTACTAGTGAGGCATTCCCCAATCCATTCCCAACACCAAAGCTGGTCTTCACTTGTCTCCACAATACTTACTATCCTTTAATGCAACACACCGTTTGCATATTATATTTATTTTTGTCTCCCACAAACAAGAATGTAAGCCCTATGGGGCCAGGGATTATTTTTTCCTTTTCATCATTGTCTATATGCCACTGGTAAGCACTCAGAAATATTTCTTGAGAAGGCCAGAAGAGCCAGCTTGTAGTGGTCCCTACCGGTCAAAAACTGGAACATTTTGGGTATTAGAGTAAATAATGGTAGTATAGGATTATAACCCATTGACTAACAGAAGTCATGAAATCTATGGATATGAATGAATAAGGGAAAACTGTTCTCTGCAACAGAAAGTCAGTTAACAAATGTTGGAAACCATGTGGTAACCGATCATATTAATACTTGATTCAGGGGCACCTGGGTGGCTCAGTAGGTTAAACATCTGACTTCGGTTCAGGTCATGATCTCACAGCTTGTGGGTTCGAGCCCTGTGTCAGGCTCTGTGCTGACAGCCAGCTCAGAGCCTGGAGCCTGTTTCAGATTCTGTGTCTCCATCTTGCTCTGACCCTCCCCTGCTCACTCTCACTCTCTCTTTCTCTCTCAGAAATAAATAAAACATTTAAAAAAAATACTTGATTCAGTCAGGAATTATGAATGGATGGTAGTCTATTTGGTGAATATTTAGAAAGTAGTAAAGAACTCTATATAGGGTTTGAAAGTGTCTTCCCACAAAGTACTTACTAATCACAAAGGGTAAAATACTACTCTACAGCGCAGAATCTTGATGGACAGTACTTACCCTAAGTTATCAAAGTCAATATCGGCGATGAGATGGATGGACAGAGAACATATTTCCCGAAATGACACAGTGAAAAGAACTTAGCATCTGTCTGTAACATTCCTGCCAATAACATATAAACTGAGTCTAACCACAGGAAACTATCAATCAGACAAGTCCCAATTGAGGGACACTGTGCAAAAGAACTGATCTGCACTCTTAAATTAAAACTGTCCATGTCATAAAATAGAGAGACAGACTTAGGAACTGCTCCAGATTACAGAAGAATAAAAGGCACATGGCAGTAGATATAAAGGATGTTATTTGGAAACAGGGGAAATGTGAATAGGTTGGGGTAGATAATAGAATGGTAACAATGTTAATTTCCTGATTTGGAGAATTGTGCTGTGGTTACATAAGATAATTCCTTTTTTGGATATACAGACTGAAGTAGGTAGGGGTGAAAGGACATCTTGTTCATAATGGTTACAAGAATACATATGTATATGTGGAAGTTTGTAGATAGGTATTTTGTGTGTATATGCACAGATGTACACATATGGAGAGAGAGCAGAATACAGCAAACTGGTAAGATGTCAACACTGGTGAATATGGGTATGAGATGGCTAGAAATGGTATTATTCTTGCAACCTTTAAGTTTGAAGTTGTGTCAAAAATAGTTTATTTTGAAATGAATGGATGAAGGAATGAATGGAGATAGAGGCCCAGGGAAAATTTTTCTAGACTTCTTACAATTAAATCAGTAAGGTCACTGACTTCTGCATAAATGTGTGCGGGTGATGGGTGCTGCTGCTGGTGGGGCAGCGATGGTCCAAGCTTGGTCACAATGGCCATACCAGCCAGCCACGTAGTGACTATCATTCTGCACCACCCACCCGCACACCACTGGAAACGAAGATCATGCTGAACAAGGTCAGCTCCGAGGTGGCAATGGCTAACCCCTGCAGGTCTAGAGGTGGATCTGTGCACATTTTGTTCTCAATGTATCTTGACCTGACTCTGGACTAGGAATGTGTCACTCTCTTCAAGGAAAACAACCAGCTCCACATTTTGAGATGAGATTTTCATTGTTGTTGTCTGCCATGCTGCGCTTGATAATTACTGCTCCCACCTTTGCTCCTTATAGTCTATATTATAGATTAATGTAGGTTTGATCACCTTTACCCAGTGTATCACTCAGGAATGCAGGCAGGAGAGTAATGATAGTTTTACTATGCCAGACCCTGGGTCGATACATAATTAAATCATATTTTAATGGAGTAGACATAAAGGGCAGATGGATGGAAGCTGTACTTAGTCTTAAAATTAGAGCTCAGGAAACAAGGTAGCTCCAGCCTTCTACAGTTGCCTACCCAAGAAGATATACACTGTTAACTATTGTACTCTTTTTCTCCTTTCATTAAAACCCTCCTATATTGACCTGAATGTTAACATTGCTGTGGATGAAAATCACAGGGCTTGGGTTTATTATTTCTGTTGTTTTATTTGAGTCAGACACTTGTCTCATTCTCCTGCTCTGGCCAGACCTTTCAAATAAGCCCCAGGAAAATGACATCATAGAACCTCCCACAGAAATGGAACCCTGAAAGCCGGTGTGGCTCATCAGTCAACCCCAACCAGGTCACCTGAGGACTTTTGTTCCATAACTGCCATGTGTGATTTAAGAAAAGACTTTTGGAAAGGGAGAATAGAGGGTGAAGAGCAGAACAGAGGAAAAAGAGAGAAGTTAAGCAAAGTCTCTTTATCACAGTAGATTCCTCGAAGGTTTTTGGTCCTGAAATTATAAAGTGGTTCATAAGTCTTTGAGAAGCTATTCAAAATTATTATTTTTTTAAAGTTTTTTAAAAAATTTATTTCTAGAAGAGAGAGAGAGAGACAGCGTGAGCAGGGAAGGGTCAGAGAGAGACGGAGTCACAGACTCTGAAACAGGCTCCAGGCTCTGAACTGGCAGTCAGCACAGAGCCCGACGCGGGGCTCGAACCCACGAGCCGTGAGATCATGACCTAAGCGAAAGTCGGACGCTTAACCGACTAAGCCACCCAGGCGCCCCAAGCTATTCAAAATTATATTTGTGGACACCAGCAATTAAGAGTTTGAGTCTGTATTTCTGGGACAGAGCCAAGGAACCAAAGCTTTTTCTTTTCTTCTTCATATGCAAGGTAGCCCCAGCACTAACATTTGAGAAAAGTTGTGTAGATCTTGAGAAAACAGCCAGAGTTACACCTCACACAGTGGGGGCTTGGTGACTGTCCAATACAGAGACGGCAGATTTCTAAAATGCCAGTTGGAGGCTGGTCAAGGTAAAGTACTCAGTCTTAAGGATTTGGATGATGCTATTGTGGTGGAAAAGACATCCACATGGGGACTGTCCTACACCTCCTGTTTCTAAACAGTGTGTGGCTTGATAAGCAAGGATGTCAGGTTGGTTAGCAGGAACTGGAGATAATGCTATAGCTCATCAAGCCATTATATTCTATTAGTTGGGGTGGGGAAAGGAGCAGTTAGATTGTGGATTACAACAAGCGACAAGCACAATTCACTGAGGATAGAAGCATAAGGCTCAACCAGGAAAGGGTTTAAAGATCTGGGTCACCCACACGGTATTATCTGAAATAAGATCACAGGAGGGGAGATGGCACATGGGGCGATGGGTGGGAGGGGAATTAGAATTGGCACCAGAGCACATATGTGAGTTTGCTGTGATGTGAGCAATACCACACTGAGAGATTAAACTGTTTGCATATGTTAAACGGCTTTAGTTTACATACACATGCATAGGTGTTTACCAATTAATATACTAAAGGAATCACAAATCATGTGTAAACCACTAGCTCCTAGATACAATTTAAGGCTCATCTTTCATGCAGTGTCAGGCTTGTGTTCAGCTTGTTTACCAGGAGAAGTGGAATGACAGCTCATTGAGACACTTTACAGTGATAGGCAACGGGGCTGTGTCTATCTATGTGGCACACAGCTAAAACAGTTTTATACCGACTCGATTTTCTGTTCATTTATATTTTGAATGGGAGGAACCAGACTCTTCTGGACTAACCCCTGAGTCTTATTTCTAGGATCATTTTATTTGAGGCTGGGAAAGGACCTATGAGTTATCAGTCCCCATACCATCGTTGTGCAGATGAGGAAACACAGGACATACCATGAGGTGGACTGACACAGCCAAAGTCACACCTCACTTGAGACAGAGTGGGGACTAGAATTTCCTGTCCTGTTAGTGGTGGTGGTTGAGGGTTATGTGCAGAGGCAGTCAGTGGAAGGAATGGATGTTCCTCAGGATACATCCCCCAAACCTGACATTTCTAAGGTAAAACAGTGGCATGAGAGTTAGGAGGTTGTATTTGTAGGGACTGAGACTTAGGAAAGCAGGGCACTGAGGTACCCTGGTTGTAACAGAAGCTTGTGGTAGTTTCCCACTGTTGCTGTACCACAGACTTACTGGCTTAAAACAACACAGATGTTTTATCATGCAGTTCTGTAGGTTAGAAGTCTCACTGAGCTAAAACGAGTATGTCAGAGAGGTTGTGTTTCTTTTTGACGTGCTAGAGAGGAATTCATTTCCTTGACTCTTCCAGCTTCTAGAGACCACTCACATTCGTTAGCTGGAGACCCCTGTTCCATCTGCCACTACACATTTCTTACCTGTCTCTGATACTCCCTCCTTCCTCTTAGAAGGACCCTTCCATGAGCCCCCCTGCACAATCCATGGTAATTTCTCCTTTTCAAGGTCCTTAACCTTAATCACACCCATAAGGTCCCTTTTGCCATGGATGAGAGCATTGTCAAGTTTCAGGGATTAGAACGTGGACATCTTTGGGTGGGTGGGGGGAGCATTCTTTGGTCTGCTAGGTGGCTTTTTGTGGCTTGCTCACTTTAAAGTCAGAACCTAGAGATCCCCCTGCTTCTGCTTCCTGGTCCCCTGTGGTCTCCAAGACACCACACAGCTGGACCAAGGGGTCAGGTGACCATTGGGTTATTTCCATGTGTCAGCCACCAGCAGGCCCATCCTCGTTCTCACAGCTTTATGGAGTCCTAGGAAGTTACTATTACTAGTTTGTCTCAGAGCTTAGAACCGAGGGACTTAGGATGTTGGTCATCCAGGTTTTTTAAAGGGATGTGTGTATTGTTTCAAGAAAGCACAGAGGGCAGCCTCAGCATGGGCTGGTGTGTTCTCCCAGCATTTTTACTAGCCTATAACTAAGTGAAGTGGAAAGGATGATATATATTAAATATCCTAATAGGACAGGTTATTTCTACTTCCAGCATGGGCAATAAAAGAGATGGCACATACAAATAAAAATAATTACAGTATGTGGTGTTCCTTTACAATGTGCAATCATACTCATGAACCGATGACTTTCCTTATTGAATTAAGGTCCACCTTCCATTCAGATCTATTAACAACATTCACAAACCATTGTTATCTTGTCAATGGCATCTTTAATTAAATACTCCTCTGGACCGTTCTAATCACTTCACATTGTGAGCTCACAGGGTCTTCAAATATACCTTGATTAAAGTGATGGCAATTTTTATTTATGCATATTTGTTTGCAGACCAGGAGGGCGTGAGGTGGAAGGAACGGTAAAGAGCATCATATGGGGAAATTCTCTCTCTCAAAAAAAAAAAAAAGCAGATCATAAAATGACAATGTGAGAATTGAGAATTCTCCCTCTTTTCCCTCTCTCTCTATTCTTCTCTTCCCCTCCTCTGGTTTTGGGGTAATGGCATGATAGTCTAACCTAAATGACTTTGTGAAGAAGCCATTGTGATTTCACCACAGTCAAGAGCACAGTCTTTAGCTAAAGGTGCATTAACCCTTCTAGGCTATTAAGATACCATTTGATTAACTGCCCGTTTGATCACACTGCATGGCACTGGTAGCCTGAAAGAATGTGTTCCCAAATGGCAGCAATTTGCTCCCATTGCACTAGCGCTAAAAGCACCTTTGCTTGTTACTTACAAAGCCTTCCCTCCTCAACAGCTCCCTCTGCCTGATAGAGAGTTCAATACTGCCAAATCCCTCTCAAGGGATAGATGGTTGCCATTCTGATTCTTCTAATAAAAATTTCTAAAACTCACTTGAAGCAACAGGCAGGACTCCAGTTTATGCCCGAGCATTGAACACAAATGGTGACGGAAACAACTTATTCCCTTATATCCATCACCATCTAGGGAGAAAATCCTGACAAAGCTCATTCAACATGGCATAAGCCACCTGTCCAGCTTGACTGGTCACTGATCTCCTAATATGAACAATGGCCCATTGGAGTCCAATGTTTGGACCCATATAACACGTCTCTAAGGTAGAAGTCACAGGCCACAATGTTATGAGAGATAGAAGTAGACTCAAAGCAATTGATGCAGAGAGTCCTTCATTTCTTCATGAGGCTCTGGTTTTAGAGTGAGCACTTACTATGTTTGCTTCACCAGATTAATCTTTCCTGAGTCTAGAAACTTAGTAGCAGTCAAAAGGGAAAAGTCCAACATCATTGGGACAGACTAAAGCAAATCCAATGGGTGGTAGAAAACTTGTTATTTATGTAATTAAAAAAAAGTTAGGGGCACCTAGGTAGCTCAGTTGGTTAGGCATCTGACTCTTGATTTTGGCTCAGATCATGATCTTGCAGTTGGTGGGATTGAGCCCCATGTCAGGTTCTGCACTGACATAGTGGAGCTTGCTGGGAATTCTCTCTCATCCTCTCTCTCTTTCAAAATAAACAAACATTTAATGAAACAAGGCTAAGTGAAAGAAAATAATATTGAAATGTAGCATTTGTAGGGCACTTTATACTTCACACGGGACTTCTCATATATGACATCACTTTATTGTCCCTCACCAAAATCCTGGAATGCAGCTAATAATAGGCAAGATCTCTAGATTATAAAATTGAGGCCCAGAGAAAGAAAATGACTTGCTCATAGCTATGCAGGCTGTAGGTTACATGGGGGGATGGAACATAGGCCTTGTGAATCCGTGTTCTCACTCTCCTCCATCTTGTTTCGGAGTATTCTTGATCTCTCAGGTGATGCCAATGATGGAGTCTGTACTACTTTCCTGACAAGTCATGTATGTTATCAGTTCACTTCAATGCACACCATGATTGGCAGATTCTTACCCAGCTAGGGGGGCAAAGAAAACAAAGGCAAGCAGAAGACTGCTTTGCACATCAGGTAGGCACAGTCCATGCCTGCTATCGTGACATTTTGCTGTCACTGTATTGCTGTCACACGCTCTGGCCCAGAGCCCCACTTGGGATTTTTCTGTTCAGCGATTGTCTTTTTTCTTGGTTATAAATATTATTTTTTGCCTTTTGTTGATTTATTCTTTCATCAATTTCCTTTCTATCCCCTTTCTTGTACATCCAAGGACTGTGTTTACTCTCTGGAAAGAAATCCAAAGTGGCTCCTGGTGCAACTATTATCACAAACTCTCAGGTGACCTTCAGCTGGCAAATCTCTCTCTACTAGTTAATCATCAGTTCCCAAGGCAGAATTCTGGGAATTATCTTCGACTCCTTTATCTCTTTCATATTAACACTACCCACCCCTGCTCCCAAATCTCTTGTGCATGCCAAAGACAAGGACACTCAAAAGTAGAGTGACTATAATTTATTGTCCAAACTCATATACTTTTGAGGATGAAGAAGGGAGTTATTAATAACTGTGCAGGCAAAATGGGGCATATTTTCATTATGCTTACAAGGAGGGTACTGATATAAGGAAGACTTGAACTTGGGGAGTGTTAGTGGAGATAAAGCAAAGATAATATATGGGAAATGTATATATGAGCAGCTTTCCTGAAGCCTATGCCTTCTCAACACCTATGTGCCAGGTAAATGTCAATTTCCCCTAAGCAGCAAATAAGCCTCTACATGGTCTAGTTTTATTACTCTTCCTTTTATATTTTGTTGAGATTTGCTTAGTTTGAAAATATATGATGCTAGTGTCTTTGCACATTCTATTCCCTTTGACTGGAATGACTTTTACTCACTTTCAGTTTTTAAGTCAGTTGTTACTCCTCTTGCAAACCTTCCCTGAACCTTTAGACAGAGTCCATCCCTTTACTCCTGGTCACCATTTGTTTATCTTTGTCACCACATGTAACACACTGCAATATCATCAGTGGTTTGATTAACTGGGTTTGCTCTGGGGCTTCATCTATTATGGTATTAGGGGGCACTAGTTTTCCTAGTACAAGTTGACCCTTGGATAATACAGAGGTTGGGGGGGCCAATCCTCACACAGTTGAAAATCTCTGTGTAAGTTTGACTACCCCCAAACTATTAGCCTACTATTGAGCAGAAGCCTTACCCATGACATAAACAGCTGATTCATATGTGTTTTGTATGTTACATGTATTATATACTGTATTCTTACCATAAAGTAAGCTAGACAAAATAATATTAAGAAAATCATAAGAGAAAATACATTTACAGTACTGTACTGTATTTAGAGAAAAAAACAGTATATAAGTGAACCCGCACAGTTCAAACCCATGTCATTCACGGGGTTGGCTATAACTGCTAATGAGTTTGCTTAGTGGAAATGCTCATGGTAGCAGGTACCCTTGAAGACTACTCATTTTGATTCTGTAACTATTAAAATATTTTATTTACTAAACAGATGAGACCTGAACACCATTTTAAAAATGTAATCATACATCGGGTTCAAAATTCCACCCTCATCCCCTGTACCCATGCACACAGACACACGTGTCCACACACTCATGTACACATACATACACAGGGCTCTAGATGCTTGGTCTGGAGGTAGGGAGCAGACTGTCTGTTCCCTCGTGTGTTCCCTCATCCATGATCTTATCCCTCCAGCATTGTGGTAGAAAGGAGGGATAGGAGAAAACACACCATCTCCTTACATAACTGTCTGTGGCAAGGTGATACTATTTTCTTGGATGACTTAAGGTAATCCTTAATGGCTTCAGTACAGATAGGTGGTGACTATCTGTACTCCAAAAGACCTCCCTGACAGAAGGTGCAGGTTCGTGGGATTGCAAACAGTTGCTGTTACATATCTGCGGTTCCTCATGGGTTTCAGTTACTTCTGCCAACTGCCCCCCATCTGGCAGCATCTTGGCCCTGCTCTCTGACTTCTTTGCCTCACAGTGAAGTGGCCCCTGGAAAACCTGTTTTCAATCTCACTTAACCTCCCTGGCTAGAGTTAATCCTCCCTTCCCCCTTGGGTATATGGCAACCTGGGAATAATTCTCCTCTCTCCTGGGCTTTAGTGGCACAGAACAAGGCAGCAAACGTACAATGAGAAAATCAAGTATTAGTGTCCAGTGCTCCTGCACATGACCCAAAGTTTGGGAATAATTCTCTTGGGGCTCCTCTCTTTGACTTTGGTGGAAGTGGGGGCAGCCATTTTTGAAACCTGTATTCTTGTAAAATGTGACTTCATATTTTCTTATTATTGGATACCTGTACATCTGAAAAATGTGACATTCCCATTCTATCAATAGGAAGAGAGAGGACATGGTGTGCGAGTGGGTTGGGGAGCAGTGGTATCCATGCTGATGAAATGATGTTTCTTGGAAGGTTCTGCAGGGAGGTGGGAAAATTAGCTTTTGGCATTATAGCTGGAATAGCTCTGAAATTAGAATGTTGGGGGCACTTCTCTCCCTCTTTTTATAAATCAGCTATGACTTTTGCCAATTTTAGAAATACAGAAAAAGTCCACTGTACTCCCAAACACCATTCTGCTACATACATACAACCTCTGTCCACCACAACTATCTACCTCCAGCAGAAATAAACTCCTTAGAGAAGGGATCGTATCTTATCCTGCCCCTCCATGCCAGAGACACTGGGGGCTTAACAGTCGTCGACTAAACTAAGCTCGAATATTAATTGTGAAAACTTCCAGAAGCCCCCAACATTTTTACAGTAGAAGGTGCAGTAGTTTGTCCTTGAGCTGGGGGATAGCTTGAGACAGAACCTAGTGAGTAAGTCCCCCAAGCTGGAGAAGGTGAATTGATGTGCAAATCCAACCAGAAGCTTTTAGCCAGGTTTTCTCCCCTGGGGCAGGGTCCTGACCAGTTATCTGGGTGTCAGTCAGGGTAGAGCCAAACCTCTTGTTCCAGGGACTGCTGCACTAATCGCAGGAGCCTGGTGGCAGGGGTTTCTTACCCTGTGAGAAATCAGAGAACTGGGGAAAGTAAATGGGGTTTCCTCCATTACTGGGACAAAAGCTTTGAGAATGGCCTCAAATGTCTGCTTTAACAGAAACACTGATCCACTACAGATTTGTGTCTTTAAAATTTCAATATTGCAAGTATGGCCATACATATCCAGGTTTCTTTGTACTTTTCTAGAAATGAGGCCCAGCAGTCTATGGGTGTTTCTGAGTGCTGACAGCTTGTCAGGCATTATGCGTGAGGGTGTACGTGTGTGTGCACGTGTGTGCTGTCCTGCTGTCGGGGTGGCACAGCTACCGGAAGCCATTCCTCAGGAGTGGCTTCCACCGCAGTGTTTAATTGTGAGCCATTCCTGGTGGAAAGACATTCTCTTCATTTCCCAGGGTGACTTATTGTGTCCCCCTAGTCTTGTATTTGATCTTACCTCATGTTTTGCTATTAAAACCATTGCACCATCGAGGCACCCTAAAACAGGTAATGTGTCATCACCCCACCATGTCCACTTTCTGATCTCACCCCAACAAGTACCGACTGGCCCATACTATTTAATAGCAAAGCAAACAAAAAAAAAAAAAAAGAAAAAAAGAAAAACTGGTTGAAGTACTCTATCTGGGATGAGTCCAAATGCCAAAATATACATCCTTTTGTAAATTCTTCAATAAGATTACTTATATTTCCAATTCCAGTTTATGCATTTGGTCAGGGATATCCACATGACAGTGTAATTGGAAAAAGAAACGAGTGTTTGCCTTTGATTTCATTTTATTGCTTCTTGGAAGAAAGCTCCATATAATAATTTTCTGGTCCAGTTCTCTACTCTCCTACTATGGGGTGGGGCAGGGTACCAGGCTGGGGGAGGGGCAGAGGGATGGCTATGCTGCATCGCACCATTTTCTTACTGTAGTATATGTGGGGGGGAGTCTCTGAAATGACATTTTTGATTCCCTTGTTGAAACACCTTCATTTTTTAAAGTTTATTTTTTAATTTTGAGAGCGAGTGAGTGTGCTCACAAGTGGGAGAGGAGCAGAAAGAGAGTGGGAGAATCCCAAGCAGGCTCCATGCTGTCAGCACAGAGCCCCACATGGGGCTCAGTCCCACGAACCCTGAGATCATGACCTGAGCCAAAATTGTCAGACGTTCACCCAACTGACCTACCCAAGTACCCGCTGGAACACCTAAACTTTATAAAAAATTATCAAAACCTGGTCAGAGAGGATGAAAAAGATGTCCCCCAGAAAACTCCTGTAGACATGTAACAACAACCCCAGATTCTTTCAAATTGAAGTTTGGGAAGAGAAACGTGCTTTCTGAGAATGATCAGTGGTGGTTTATTGCCCTCCAAAGGGGGCCAATAGTAAAGGAGGCTAAGTCCAGCATTGAGCTAGCTGTGTAAATACCTATGATCCCGGTGGAGGAGCCTGAGGATTCTACCTGCAAATACTTCTGGCAGCCCCAACTTCATGCTGTTGCCTTTCTGTGAGGCTAGTCTAGTTCCTGTGATGTTACTAAGCATCCTCTAATTTGTGAGCAGGGCAGTATGTGAAACCTAACTCTGTGTCTTGTCTATGCCAGGCCTGGGGCATAGCTGGAAGGAAGTGGCTTAAAACAATGACTTAAAAGCAGGGAAATATATCTAGATTTAGCCACTCTTATAGACTTCTACCCTCCCCCCTTGTATACTATAGAGATAATGGAAAATGTATCCTGGGCCTGGAACTCATTGAGGTACTGCCCTTACACCCTTCTTTGCCTGGCTAATCTCTATTGATGTTTTGGAATCAGGTCAAGTGACATCTCGGGGAAGCCACTTTCTCCACACCCCATTTGTAAATCCTTAGACTAGACTAAGGGGCATTCTCTCTTTTTTTTCCATTCCTTTCTGTGAGAGTCCCCCACTGAATTGCAAAGTCATCACTGTCTTCACAAATTTGGGCCCCTCCCTGTCCGTTTCATGGTGTATTTCCATTATTAGACACAAGTCTTATCTCTCACCAAACATGCCTTATTAGTTTCATGGCTAATATACCTAATTATCCCTTAAGGTAGGGAATGTGACTCATGTCAAAACACATTGTAAGTCAGACAATTTTGTTTTGATGCCTAGTCTTGCTACAACCTAAGTCAGGCTTACTAACTTTTCTTGGTGTTAATTTTCAAATCTATTAAGGACTGATGTGAAGATTAAAGCACATACTGTAGGTAGAATGCTGTGTCAAATATAAGTGCAGCAATCAGGAAAAGAACACCTATTTTCTATTTTGTCATCTTTTAGATTTTTTTATCACTGTGTTTCAAGTAATCCCACACTGCCCCTATAAGCCAGAGACCAACTGTTTTTTAGACAAGGACACATCTGAGTTACAAATGGTTTTATGAACTTACCTAAGGTCACATGGATAATAATGAAACTAAGATCTGAACCCAGCACCCCTGATGCCTGAGCTCACATGCCTAGCCACTGAGCTCAGGTGTTTCCTAACATTGTGTCTAAGATTCAGCAATTTAGTGGGACTTGTTTCCAGTCTTTGTTCTTTCAATTCTATAATGCAACAAAGCAATTTACCCAATGTCCTTCTATGGAAAGTTGAACATGATCCTGCCTTTTCTGCCTTGCTTAATTTTCCATGCTCACACAGACCAATTCCAGAGGATGCCTCTTTACAGGGGCCAAGAGTTATAGTGCAAAGTCAGAAAGCTGTTTCCATGCAGTCTCATACATTAGGAAGAGATGGCATCCTTTAGTTTGTGAGTATGGAATTGTGGTCCGATATCTGGAAGTCAAATCCCAGCATAGCTGGTAAGGTAACATGCCCTTGGAAAGCTGCTCTGCTTTTTATAACCTTCATTTTTTTAGAGTTTTATTTTATCTTCTCTATAATTGGTCCAAAATCCTCTTCTTTCGAACATTACAGTAAAGACCAAATGAGTAAAATGCATGGGAGAGCACTTTGCAAGTTACACTGGAACAGAGGTAATTACTACTTTTCCAGGAATGCAAAGTCTTTGGCCACCAAACCATTTAATAGATATATATGTACAAAAAGTCAACAGTTAATTTCCTAAGCATTATGAGCAACCAAAGGTCCAGACTGCTGCACGAGGTTGGAAAAGATTCATTAAAATGGTTGTTCACGTCTGAAAGTATAGACAGAGCAGGGACACTGAGGAAGAGTGACATCATTCCATTCAATGGAAAGTACAGAGTCCTCTTGGAGGCTTCCCAGAAATAGAAGTAGGCCCTCCCAAGAGAGACGGGTACATTCATTTCATACAGTGAACCACCTTGGCTAAAACCTACCCAAATTTCAAAATCTAACCATCGGAGCCTATTCGAATATAGGGGATTATTTTAAGTCTGTGATTCATTTCTCACAGACCTATCTCGGGGATTCTGGTACTGAATTTGGATCAATGATATCAGTGACAGTTCCACTAAGTCATCAGCCTGCTATCCCCAGGATGTAACTCAGAGAAGAGCAATAGACATATATCCTCAATAGGAAAATGGAATGGACTTTAAATATGGCGTAGAATTTGGAAGACTTGACTGCAATTCTGCGTGTGCAAGTAGTGGAAAGTCAGAGGTTAAGGAGACAAAGCAGTGATGCTCCAGCTTACTATGAGCACAAGTTCAGAATGACAGAAAGGAAGCATAAGATGAAAGTGATTTTTATGTAACATTGCAAAGTGGCCTTCTGATGAATCACAGGATTAAAAGTTGATGAACTTAAGATCCGAGCAGCCTCCTGGTAGGGATGGAAAAAATTCACCAAGCTTAAGAAAAGTTGTAAAAAGGCATTTGCTATCTTTAGTGGCTTTATTTATTTGTTAGTTAGTTAGTTAGTTAAGATTGCCAAGGTAGCTAAATGAGCAGTAGCCTGGAGACTGGTCATTTTCTTAAGAGGCAGAAACATCTGGGAACGTTTTAGCAACATAAAAAGGAATGTGTGCTTCTTACAATTGCATTTTATCCTCAGTTTAATAGGAAAACGCACACCTCCCAGATCTGACGTTTTGGATGAACTATTCCTGCTTCTGTCTATCTTCCTGGACAGTGATAATAACCTCATACTTTAGATCCTGATGGAGAAACCAAACTGGTAACCTTAACAAAGCTAGTAGTGGTCCAGCAAGTGACCACATCAGGCCAAACCTATCTTTAAAGGTCTGTGGGGTCTGGAGTGTTTTTAACATATTTCTCCTTCTTATTTTATAATCAAGTGGTATTTCCCACATAAGTCCTTGTCTGTTTAATGCCTGTTGGCACATTCTACCTCCAACCTCTTAAGCATCAGCTTCTAGTAAGAGATGGGGATTGAGGTGAATTGTAAATTGGATGCCTTTGAAAATGTGCACTAGTGCTAGGTTGCTTTTCATGTCATGAGATGGAAGACACGGAGTTTTAGAGATAGCTCTGAATGTAGACTCAGTGGATGGACTATAAGGAAGGGAACAGAATGTGGAGGTGAAAGTTTCTGTAAGGCCATGATTCAGGCAGGCTGACTGGATTCTGCCTCATCCTTGATTTTTGCAGGATCAACAGCATATGTATAAGGGACCCTGACCTAAGCTTTTAAATCTATGATTGCTTCTGTAAATCAACTGAAGGGATAAAAAAGAGGTGATTCTTATACAGGAAACTCCCACGTTTCTGAGATGCCCAATAAACTCTCCAACTCTTTCTCTGCCTTGGTTGCCCCTGTGTGCACATGGAGATGTTTAGACAACAGCCTGCCTTCAGGTATGCAGGTATAAGGGATCTAGTTCTACGGGACTGAGGAAGTAGCAAGGCCTATTCGTGAACCCTCTTGAGAGCCTTGCCAACAGCCATCTAGTGGAACCTTTTCTTCCATTCCATCCCAGCTCTCTCGGGCAGAAAGTTAAAACCATTGGGCACCAACAAATCCTTTTGCAGAGATAGCTATCAGAATCTGTTCAGACCATCTGTTTCTCTGGCTGTTTTTCCTTCATGTGCTCTTTGCTCATAACAACAACAACAAAATCTAGTCTAAAATAATCAAGATGTTAAGACTGAAAATGCCAGAGGTACATATCCAGTTTATGAGAGAAACTGCTTCCTAAAGGAGTGAGGTTTATCTTGTGCAGAGGAAAGCAAGATTTCTACAAATATTATACTTGCGCTAAGAAAACAACCAACTACTTTACATTAAAAGACTGTGACAAGATTTGTATTTGGTCATGGAATTGAATTTAATGCTGCTGAAATCTGTCAGATTTGAAAGCTATTGCCACATAGATGGTTTTTTACATGAAGGAAAATTAGCTGAGAAATCCTCTCTCAGCCTGGAGCAGGTCTTCTGCTGACCCGAAGGGGTCACAGGTCAGTCATTCTCAGCATATGTCTGCCACCAAACAGAACCTCCTGGGATGTTTTTTGGGGTTTTTATTTTCCCCCTCTTGAAGGGAAAATAATGTGAGGCAGTGTCTATGGATAGGCCCTGCTAATGACTTGCCCACCGATTCACTGTTTTCTTTATGATGTCTGTGGTCTAGATTAGTTATCCCAAACTGCGGAACTGTCTATGTGTGTTTTCATTTTAGCCAATAGTTTTCCAACTGGTTTTCCCCCTCCATACGGCCAAGTAACTCACAAATCTTAGCTACGCATCTCCAGGTCAGATTATCTTAACAAACTTGAGATTCTCTGCAGCAGCGTTATCCCCTATTTAAGATGTCATTATTATGCCACCCTTCACGGTCTCTCACCTGGGTTCACCTTGGTTGATGGACATATAAATCTCCCAAGAATTCTCTTCTGGAATGGCACTGTGTGGTATGAGTAAACTCACCCCTAAAACAGAAAAAGCCAAGAGGTTATTCGTAGAGTTTCCAATTATCTTGAAGCACGCATCTGAGCACCGTGAGGTGCTCACACATACAGTACACAAATCTCATAGCAATTTATGAAATCCTGATCATCCTTGGGGAGTTTATAGAGTCCAAGATAATAATGGAGAAAACGTGGTTTCCCAACAGTGATGTAAAAGAGGAGCATGTGATTTGTCTATGTAGTCAAGATAGTATTTTAGTTAGGGTCTTCCTAGCTTTTTTTTTTTTTTTTTTTTACATTTATTTATTTTTGAGAGACAGAGCATGAACTGGGGAAGAGGGGCAGAGAGAGAAAGAGACACAGAATCTGAAGCAGGTTCCAGGCTCTGAGCTAACAGTCAGCGTGGAGCCCGACACGGGGCTCAAACCCGCAGATTGTGAGATCATGACCTGAGCCAAAGTTGGATGCTCAAATGACTGAGCCACCCAGGCAACCCTCTTAGCATTTTTTAAAATTCTCTTACAAGATTGGGTGTCTGGAGACCAGGCACTAGCAAACTATCTGTGAATATAAGAGTTTATCAGTGTATCAGTTAATCTGCTGCAAAATTTACAAATGTATTGCTGTGTCTTCTCTCTATCCAGCCATTTCCTAAAAAGGTGTTTGAGATGATGGGGGAGCCATCTAATGCTTTGCCAAGGCTCAGTATGAAACTGTCTTAGAATTATGCATCTTAAAGTAAGTTTAAAGAGGTGATCAATAGAGTACTGCCTTTTATCAAGAAAACTGCAGGAAAAAAAAAGGATAAACTTAGGACCTTATAGGTTGTTGTATGGCTGGTATTTGATCCTATATTTGCAAACGGAAGCTAAAAAAGATGACAGTTAAAAGGCAACATAACCATAGTCATGTTAGTGTCAGATCGGAAAAGACTCAGTAGCCTAACCAGGAAAATCCTCTAACCCAAGCCCAGGAAGGCATATCACACTGCGTTTGCAATGTCCTCTCTCTCCAGTTGCTTCCTACGAAGTCACTTTGGCCTACGTGTCACTTTGGCCAACAGAGGGGAGTCCTAAGAGAGTAGAGCTCTTTAACATAGGTTCATTTCATACAAAGAAATGAAATAGGGGCACAGTAAGATCACAAAATAAAATCTAAGGGCAGCCTCCTATTCTTTGAATAATGCAATTCTCACTTTCCCACCCTTCATTAGAGCTAATATAATTGTACAGAAAGCTTTCAGGTCGCTGATGGTAATTTATATCCAGAGACAGCCATCTTTCCTTCTGTGTGCCTGTCAGCCGCTATAGCATCAAGCAATGCAAGACTCATTGCAAAACAAGTTATTTGTGATGCACATTTATGAGCATTACTCAGTAACATGCTAGTTACCAGAATCTTTCGCCAGCACTAAGAATGAGGCACATTTAAATCTTGCTTACGGGTTTTCAGCAAAAGTATTCATTTATATGCTGGGCTTTAATGCCTATGGAACTGTAATTGTCATACTTAGGGGCCTCTGATCAGGCTCCTCCTTTTATTTCCCATCCTTTTTTAAAATGCAGGTGCTAAATAAAGTGGGCTCCGATATATCCTGCTCTTCTGTTGAGCAGAAGTTGTAATAACACAGGATATTCAGTGTGTATGGATGTCCATCTGAATATACACCCTGGACATTCTGTATTCTCTCTCCATCTGACACAGTGCATTTTCTCTGGTGCCTCTCTTTTTGATCATCTATGCCCTATTGACAACAGAGATATTCAGTCCTTATTCTTTAGATACAGAGGCAAGGGTGGGTATCATCAAGCAACAATGCCATCTTAGGTAGTTAACCCAAAAGATTATTGTGCTCTCAGTTTTCTTGTCCTGTTTTTTACTTTATTACTTTTAAATTTTGTTTTATGTTTATTTCTGAGAGAGAGAGGGAGACACATAATCTGAAGCAGGCTCTGAGCTGTCAGCACAGAGCCTAATACGGGGCCCAAATCCATAAACCATGAGATCATGACCTGAGCTGAAGCCAGATGCTTAACCAACTGAGCCACCCAGGCGCCCCTGTTTTTTACTTCATTAAGGCACAATTCACATCCAATAATTGTACCCATTTTAAGAATATAAATTGATGAGTTTCTGACATGTATACTGTCATGTAATCACCACCATAATCAAGATATAGAACATTGCCATCTCTCCAGAATTGCCTCATGCCCTCTATATCAATTCTTTGATTGCCAACCCAAATAATAATTTTGTATTTTCTGACATGTTGATGAATTTGCCTTCTCCAAACTTTCAAATAAATCCTATAGTGTGTTTAAAGTAAAAAAGCAATGATGGCTTATGACTATGACATCAGTAACATGTTGCGCGCTGCCTGGCACACAGTAGGCGTTCAAAAGACAAATCCTGAATTTGAATGAAGGATTAGGATCCAACTTTTTTTTTTTCTTAAAGACAGGAGGCACTTGGGAGGCTCAGTCGGTTGGGCATCCAATTCTTGATATCAGCTCAGGTCATTCTTTGTGAGATTGACCCCTATATGGGGCTCTTTGCTGATGACATGGAGCCTGCTTCGGATTCTCTAACCTCTTTCTGTGCTGCTTCCCTGCTCATGCTCCTTCCCGATAGATAGATAGATAGATAGATAGATAGATAGATAGATAACTTTTTAAGCCAGATTCTGAGACATAGTCTTTTCTTGAGATCATCAGTGCCTGACGGTCAACTCCCAGATAAATCAGAATAAATACATGTGTGGACTTTTGAGAAAGGGTAGAACAGATCATATCTCATTCCTATCAAGTGTTCAGATTGAAACATTATTCATAATACTCTTAAATACGACCTGAGTCTACAGGGTCATTAGCACTTTAAACTATTTCATCTATCCTTCAATCAGAAATTGTATGATTATCTTTCAAACATACTTCTCCTACTTAAACTGTAAATGGAGATGGAAGAGTCATACATAGAGGCAGGGCTGTGGTGGGTGGATATCTTATGAAGATGGAAAGGCATGATGGGGAATCTTTATGCCTGTGGTCCCCTAAAGAAAGGTCCATTTTCTTTTTGAGGGAGAGAGAGAAAATCAGCAGGCTCTGTTCTCTCACTGCAGAGCCCAAGGAGGGTCTTGAGCTCACAACTGTGAGATTATGATGTGAGCTAAGGTCAAGAGTTAGATGCCTAACTGACTGAGCCACCCCAAGGAGTGTCCATTTTCAATGTCACTCACCAGTTATCTCCAATTAAAGAAATATACTCTCCCCCAAACTCCACCTGCTACTCTGACAGCATTTCATTTGATAAAAGAAAGGAACCACCTGTTTGAGTTTCTCATCATCTGCATAATAGATGATTTCTATAGCGAGGGAGCCATCCCAACCTTTCTGAAAAATCATTGTCAGACACCATACAATAATTCGGCATGGATGGCAGTAGGACAATTTAATTGCTGTGGCTTGCTTCTTTACACTTTAGTCCCCTAGGGCATATTTTGCATTTATGTTCTGCAAATAACAGAGCATATGTTTCAATTCCCCACACTTATTTTTCCTCAAACTCATTCCCAGCGAGCAGCTTCAATCTTATCTAGGGCTTCCTGTTAAAGCCTCTTCACAGAGGAAATGTTTGGGAATCAGACACAGCCATTAGAACTCTTACTTTTTAGCACAGTTTAACTCAACACAGCACAGACAACACCAGAATGTGTCACACATGTAGTATGTAGTAACTACTTTGGCTGTCTTATGTAGTGAAACTTTGGTTTTATTTGGGTTTTAGAGAAATAATGGGGACTTGTAATAAGAACTAGTTTGGAGTAAAATATACTTTTAAAAGAAACCATAATGTCATTGATATAATTTTATCTCCCCTCATCAGTTAAAAAGAAGAGAATCTAAAGCCAAGTAGGGGCTGCTTTGTTTACAGTGATTAAAAGATATTGAAAGATATTTAAGAGACCTGATGTTCATAGTGATGTGACATTTCAGAAGTAATCCAGTCTATTTATCAAAACTGGAGATTTTACTTATGAATAAGAACTTTTACAGAAAATTTCCTTAAGGTGTAAATTTGAGACACATTTTTAACCACTTGAAAACTATTATGTAAATCTAATAAAGATGACTTAAATAAAAGCTTAAAAAAATAACTCTTACTTTTTGGGGTACCTGGGAGGATCAATCGATTAGGCATTGGACTCTTGGTTTTGGTTCAGGTCATGATCTTCCAGTTCATGGGTTTGAGCCCCACATCGAGCTCTGTGCTGACAGTGTGGAGCCTAATTGGGATTCTCTCTTACCCTCTCTCTCTGCCCCTTCTCTGCTCTCGCTCCCAAAATAAAGAACTTTCAGTTTTCAACACAAGTGCTTCTCAAGTCAAAAGGGAAGAAGAAAAATCTGTTTCGTGATTTTATCTCACTTTCTCTGATGAACATTAAAAAAATAGAGCCAATGAATGGGTTGATCTTGACATGTCCTCCACGTGTGTGTAGAGAAAGACAAAGACAGGAAGAGAGAGGAGGTGTGTGGACCAACTTATTCAACCAATAACTACCTGGAGCCTCACAAGTGCCACCTACTGGATTAGGAAGTGAAGATGAGATAAAATGCAACTGTCTATGATCGTGATGACTATTTCTTATTCTTAGGGAGAGGTTTGCATCATTTTCTTCCTCCAGAAGCCACCTACAAGAAGGGTACTCAGTAAGTATGGCTGACTGACTCATTCCGCAGTGAGTGAGTCTCCTGACTGCCAATTATGATCGGGGAAGATTAGGTCACATGATGACATAATCATTCTCCATATTTAAATGGAGATTCTTACCACATCTTAAAACATTGACCAAAGAAGATTTCAAGAACTGAAAGTTTAGAAAACAGAATCATGAGTAGGGTGCAGTTGAGGGCTATTTTTAAGGAAGCCACTGATCTAGGTGACCAAGACAGTGACTGTTGGGTCAGTTAGCAGGAATGGTAGCTTCAGACTAGTCCTCCTACAGATTTCATTTTCTAGGACTAAATGATTGATTTGGAGAGGGTGGTCAGCTGGACCTCAGGGAGAAGTCTGTCGAGGCCCCGATGGTCCTGATTCAGTGCTGTCTGGTGGTTCTGTGACACTTAAGGATGTAGAATCCTCTTTCCTCTCAACGGCCAACAGCGATGATTCACAGCATTACCTAATTCTTGTTGTTTAGGAATCAGGGGAGATACTGCCCTCTTCTGCCAGCCAGGAAGGTCTTAGATGGCCAGTCTGAAGACTCCTTCATAGATTGGATGTCATTTTAAAGTGCACCTGGGTGGCTCAGTCGGTTAAGTGTCTGACTTCGGCTCAGATCATGATCTCCTGGTTCATGGGTTTGAGCCCCGCATCGAGCTCTGTGCTGACAGCTCAGAGCCTGGAGCCTGTTTCAGATTCTGTGTCTCCCTCTCTCTCTGACCCTCCCCTGCTCACGCTCTCTGTCTCTCTCAGAAATAAATAAAACATTAAAAAAAATTTTAAAGTGAACTGGTCTGTATACCTTTAGTAGCCTTGTCAAAACATTAGGAAAATCTCCCTTCTGACCAAAAGGAGGAAAAACAAATTCTTGGGACCAAATTGTACACATGATACAGCCCTGGAACTAAAGTTTGCATTCAGAAGAGCAACTCCATAATGAACCTTTATCATTGCTTGGCATAAAGTAACATCACAGCAAGGTCTATGGACACTGATAGTGTTTGTTGGGTCAGTTACTGAGAAAATTTGGCTCAGAGTGTCCTTTCACTAAATTATCTACTAACATATAAACCCTGTTTGGCTATAAAACATGCTATTTCTCAGTCCTGTCAAGGAATGTTTTCCGTGCTTCCTGATCATATTCTAAGATACATATTTCAAAGGGCCTTAAACTCTGGGGACCACCCAAACCTTCTGAGCAAATATGGCTGTCAAATCTAACAGGGCATCAAATAAGAGTGTTCGATCCATGCTGAGGTGAAGATTGCAAAATCTAATCTCAGCACTGGTTCCAGTTTTCTGTGTAAATCAAGTAGACCTCTGGAATTACAGTGTTTGTAGCTATGACACAAGTATGGTAAACATTTTAAAAATGAAACTTACGGGACATAATTGTGTAAATACAAAATGTTTAAACAAGTGCTTGGAAAGACACAAACGCACACTTACCACCCACCTGTATTTGGCATGACTAAACGTCCTCCTAAGTGGCCAAAGACACCGGTGGTCCTCAGTTCTGTCCTTGTGGGAAGTGATGATAGATTTTGGATGTAGGGCGTTTTATTCCTGGGATGCATTGTACTAAAGCTGCGGTTGTTTCCATGGGGGAATGTCCCGGAATGATTCTTGCCATGGTACTCGGCTCTCTCAGACACTCCCAGGGAAACCATGAATGAGCTCTGAACTTTGACTTTGATGTCAGACAAAGGGTTAAAGAGTGAGGACTCTGTCATGAGTTCCTTGTCCAGAGGGTCCTGTAGGCAGATGGGCCCACTGTATGTTCGGCTGACCGTGAGGTCTGGTTGCATGGAAGAATTCAGGAGCAGGGGGTTACCTGGTGAAAGAAAATTGATCTGTCACTTAGAAATGCAAAGGCATCACAGTCACCCCCTCGCCTCTGCCTCTACTAACTTCACAACCACCTGTGAGCTTGCCAATTGCCCTTCAGGCCCATGCTGAGTGTCTACAGCAGCTCTCATGGGCCTGCCAGGGGTGACCAGAGCCTTGGAATGGGGAGCTCTTGCTCTCACAGTGGGTTCTCTGAATGCCGCTGACCACAATCAGTCATTCTCCAGAGTTCCTTGTATGCCATCTTTTCAAAACAAGTATCTCTGGCACTCTGTCAGGCAACTGACTCAAGTCTTATTGTTTATGTGATGATTTTAACCAGCAGAGAGAAGCTTCAAGAAAAAAAAAAAAAAAGACATTTTGCAATCCAGTTTGGAGCAAAAATAACATCTGTTCATTTGAAATGGTAAGAGATGACACAACACGGTGACTAGGTAGTGCTGTTTATAACCAGAGTGGCGTTGGGGACAGCACATATCATCTGGAATTCTGGACAGTTTGGGGGGTCCAGGAGAGGAAATGATGTGTCCTCAGAGCAAAAGGGTCAGGAGACCACGATCACTCCATGTCTGAGTATATGTCCCTCTGAGAGGGGAAGGAGGCACCACCCGGGGGACAGTGAGGCTCTGATTCTACGTGGGAAATGGCTAAGAAGGGCTTCCTTTCTGTCTCAAAACAAATTAAAAAAAAATCTTCCCCAAAACATGAGAAATTAGACTTTCATCTGCTGGGGCTCACCGATTTTTTCTTGGCCAAATATTAAAAAGAAATGCTGTGGTATTTTCTTGTGATGAAGTAATCTCATTTATTAGTGAATAACAAAATAACTCCCAGTCCCAAACCTCCCACCCATATCAGTCCGTCAATGTGACTTCTCAAATTGAAACTCAAACCATATTAAACAATTTTCCTTTGGGGGCCTGACAGAATGTTTAAAGAATGATATTTTTGAAAATGTTGCAATTCCAGGCCATATTGTATTAGCCTCTATTGTTTTTCCATCTTCATAATTTGTAGCAATGCCAGTAGGAAATCTATAACCCTGACTTTCCCAGCCTCTTGTTCTGATGCTTGAGGAATCCAAAATCATAGAGGAGGAGGTTCAAAATGAGATGAAATGACTTTGTAGATCTAAAGGCTCCTTGATGATGCATTTTTTTTTTCCTCCCATGCTTGAGGCTCTTGTGCCAAGACACAGGCTCAATCAAGGAACTGTGCTTTTTAATGGAACTGCACTGAATTTTACAGGTAGCAGCCTTATTCTCCCTTTTGGTCTTCTCGGGCAAGGCATGGGATTTAAGAACCATGTCACAACCGAAAAGAATCCAGGTCTCAGGCCCTTCCACTGAGACCTGAAAAAACTGTATCCCTCAGTCTCATGGCTATTTTATCTCAAGCCTTCACCTTCTGAAGTTTAATTTTTGGCCACTTCTTAAAAGACCCTCCCAGCTTATGGGAAGCCAGGCAGCAAAAATATTTCCTAGATTTACACTGAAGTGTAACTTAAGGAGAAAATGCCTAATTATAAAAGTATGTACATATGATAGAGGCCATGGTTGAAGAAAGTTGGCTGATCAGGGACAATGATCACCCCACAGTTCACTTTGGAAAGTCATTTTAAAACTTCCTGGTCAACTCCATGGGCTTCTGTTAAAAAGTCTGTTCACCATCTTGGGGTTTCAGCTCTATTTGCCCAAAAAGGGATATCTCTACAACAAGGGTGGGTACAAAACATCAGAGCCTCAATGGGAGGTGTATCATCACAATGAACGTAGGATAGAGTAGAATTTGAATAAAAGATTTTTGCTTTTATTACTAGAATTGGGATATTCTTAGTTAAAAATAAAAACAATGGTAAAGGAAGTTTGGGAGGGCTACGTATTCTTTACGAGAGTCCCAATACATGTACGCTAAAGGAGACCCACACTATGGAGATGTATTTAAGCTTATGCAAGTCAGCATTCTCCAAATGCTTAGGCGAGGGAACCACCCCCTCACCTGCTGCTCCATAGAACACTCTGGGATCCTGTGCCAAAGCAAGAGGAAACCACTAGCTTCCAGACTGATACTCGTTACGTTTATCGAGCATCTTCCATAATCCAAAGGCTTATAATCTTTCTTATTGCAGGTAATTTAATTCCTACAAGAACTATTGAGGTAATAGTAGTATCCCTGTTTTATAGCTATAAAAATTGAGACAGAATAATCAATTAACTAAGTCATTTTGTAATTAACTTAGTTAATTGCTTAACTAGCAATTTTGGATTCAATCTATCTGACTTCAAAGCCTCTCTTTCTCATACTATTGTAGCTCTTCTGTTTTAAAATGTTACTAAGACACTGCTATCTTCTTATGTGATGGAAAGATTTCTAGTTTCTTGTATGAAAATCAGTTCTTGGGGTGCCTGTGTGACTCAGTGGGTTAATCATCTGACTTTGGTTTAGGTTATGACCTCGCAGTTCATGAGTTTGAGCCCCACAGCTCAGAGTCTGGAGCCTGCTTTGGATTCTGTGTCTCCCTCTCTCTCTGCCCCTCCCCCACTCACGCTCTCTCAAAAAATAAACATTAAAAGGAAAATTAAAAAATTCAGTTCTTCATTAGATTTATTTCTAATGAGATCATATATACTAAGCTATACACTCAAGTCAAGGAAATGGGTCCCTTTCTGAGGCCATGCAGACTCAGCCCTGAAACCTGAGTGCCCAGAAGTGAGTGGCAAGCAGAAAGCATTTTGTCTCTGCCAGCCATCTCCCAGTTTCTCCCATTCTCGTGTTCCACTTCAGAACCCATTCACTACTCAATCACAGCCAAGCAGTAAGACTTCTTGTCCAGGGCCACTGGCGCTATTTATGCACAATAAATAGAAATAAAGGTGACAACATTGACAGGAAAGGTCAAGGTGGAACACTTCACCATTTCTTCAGAGAGATAGTTTCATTTTTTTCTAAGCCCGAAACATGCATGGCTCACCTACATCTTGCAATCAGAAACAGATTTGGTTCATATAAGAGAATTAAATGGCTCTGTTTGGAAAATGAGTACTGCCCCAGTTTGACATGATAGATTTCCTTCCTTCCCTCCAACAAAAGATTGTCTCGACTGGGCAGCAGGTAAGAGTCATTAAGGCTGTGACCTTCATCCTTCCCCTCCCCTATTGGCTAAGTGACCTATCATATTATCTAAAGTCCTTTAAACTTATATAAAATAGAAGTAACCCAAATAACTCTACCTAGTAAATAGTATAACACACATGCATGGAAGGTTATGGTAAAGTAGTTGTTTTTCAGGCTTGAATAATCAGTATTTTAGTTAACTAAATATCCTCAGAGCAGGCTTATTAAAATAGAAAGTTGGATAATTTGAGATAATTTGCTAAATTTACTACATATCAGAGATAGAAGTGCTTCATTAAAAATGTTGTTAATGGTAAACTAAGATCCATTCATCCTCATAGTAACCGAGGACTTGGTCAGACTTCCCCACTGAGCCTGGCTTCCTAATGTGTGAAGAGAGCTAGGTTAGCGGCTCCCAGTGCCAAGAGCTACCTTCACACAGGGCCAGAGAACACTGGGGGTCCTGGTGAGTGTAGTCTCTATGGTCCTGAGGACGAGTTGTTGGGGGGCCCTACGCCGCTGACCTTGACGGACTGTTTTGAAGTTGAAGGTCTGGAAGCCACCTGTCAATGCAGAAGAGTCAATGACGTCCACGCCATAGTCGCTCTGGCTCCGTCTATAAAGGGTGACACCAATGACCAGGACTGCAACGGCCACCACAGCAGCTCCCAAGCCTGAGTACAAAGCAATGTCGCTGGCATTCTCAATGCCTGAAAGACACAAGAGAGATCCTAAATGGCCAACATGGGCACAGAGCCAAAGAACCACCCTGGGATACAAAATGAAATGCTATTGGATTTTTGGAGCTACTGTTCAGAGAAAATGACATATGCAGCTAGTCATAAGTTATATCTCTTTCACACATAATCATGTTTCTAAAATACCCTGTATAAATCAGAGGGACGCTAGTCAAATATCTTGACTGTGTTAAGGCAGCTTACCACATAATAAAATCTTAGAATCAATTTTGCAAAGGATGTAATGTTTTTCAAGTAAAAACAGACAACCCCTTAATTTACTTGGTTTAGGAAGTCATATTTACCTTCAAAGTATTTTTTTTGCATCTTATTTTTGTTTGAGGGAGGACATGAGATCCACATACAATGACAAAATATGGGTGAACTGCTCTGCTTATATATGACGTGGGGCACATGCATTCACAGAGAGTGGGCTAGGGTGAGAAGGTCAGACACAGTCTAGGAGTCAAGAGAGAGAAGACCAGAGCTCACAAATAGGCATTTTTAGCTTTGGCACAAATCATTCAGTTTAAGAGAACATCGACAACATTAGGTTAGGGTATTTACAATCATCATGAGAGAATCTCTGTTGTGAGATATGGAGGTTTTGGTCCTAGGTTCTCTGATGTCCATGGTCAATGTTTTCTAGCACCATTAAGTGCTAGACTTAACACATTTTTGCAAAAGAGGACTGGTCTCTAATAAGGGCACATGCTGTTTCTCCCATACCTCTCCTACTCCATCCTATTGAATGCATAGGCAAAGCAAAAATAAAAGCGTTAGTTTGAATTGAGAATGTGGGTATCTCCCCAACCCCCAAGATAGGTTGTAGCTGTTTCCCAACTCATTTGCTAGTTGTACTTTGGGTGTGGTTCGTTCCTGAAGACATTCCTCATGGCTACTGCAGTTCAGTATGAGATTTATCCAAGACCACGCAACCCTAAAAGAGGCATAATCTTGGAAAGTATGCGGAAAGAGAAGGTGGCAAGTGCTAACTATGTAATTCATCTCCTTACAGATTATGGGGTGAGTACACATAATAGGTCCAGAAGTAATTGCTCTGTCACCCTGTATCCGGTTTAGAGGCTAAAATAGAGCTATCATATATTCACCTGGTAATTGCATGGCGCTTAACAATGCATTCACCACAGCCTAATATGGTACTTATGTTATCAAATGAGTACTACTAACCACACAAGTAAAATGAATTTATTTTCAACAAAGTTAGTGGACTGTAAAATAAGGCATCACCAAATTAAAGAGTGAACAAGGAAATCAAGCAGAACAAGTTCAGCCATAGAGCAGTAAACACATACAAATAATTCGCAAGGGAGTGAAACCATCCAAATGAACCGTATCTGAAAGGTTAGAGGATTGTAAAGCATTTTCAAGAACCACAGCAGCTGAGGAGGTGTTGAGAAACAGGGTGTGACTTAGGTTTTAGTTCCAATGTCCTGATGGTCCCTGTGGGAGAGGGAAAGGGATGGAGGCATGTGTGGGGTCTGCTCTGGCCACCCAGAACCATGCTCATGGTGACTAGCAGCGGCCCCAAAGTTCCAGTGTCTGCCTGTGTCACATGGGGAAGGGCAGCTAGGTTCTCACTAATGTTCCCACCCTCCCTCTACCCAGTTAAGTTCCTTGGAGGGAGTCATTGCACCCAGAGCAGAGAGAAGACACAACACCATAGAGGCAGCAAACCAGGGTCCCGGGAGTAGGGAGAGAACTTTGGATTGAAACCAGTTAGGCCTTCTGCTTGCTTCCCACCAGTTCCTTGGGCACCACTGACAGATGATACTATCATTTTAAAAGGTGCATCTGGGGAGAACACACCTGCTCAGCAACTGAGTACATATAGAGGAACAGCCTGGCTGGGTACTGAGTACAGCTGCTGAGTTGGCAAAGTAGAGCCAATGATGCCTTCAGCTTCACAGGTACTAAAAATAGGCAGGAGCAGAGGCCAGGAGGATGACCAAAGCAAAATATTTCTGCTAGAAATGGACATCACCAGGCATGAACATCCTGAGCTGAAAAAGAGTAGCGGGAGCCAGTTGTGTGAGTTCCTCTGTATTTCTATCTTGTTCTTTACGTTTCCACCCTCCTGCTACCCACACACCCAGAATCTCTCTTCTCTCAGATACAAACCTTTCTTTCTTTCTTTTTAAGGAAAGGACCCTACATATGCTTTCATATTTGAGATTTAAACATTTGCTATGGTTCAATGCATTTCCTAGGAATATTTTCAGAGTCTATTTGACTTAAGAGAATGAAATACTGAATTACAGAATTCTAAAAAATGCGTATGGAGACTTTGGGGCTAGGGGGGAGGCTTGTATGGAGAGCACAGTGTCCTTATAAAGCTCACCCTGGTACTTGGTGGGACAATCTAATCTAAAAGCCAGAAATCAATCGACTCCTACAGGAAGATAAGCAAAGTGGTATTTACTTTACAAGAACAATCTGTCTTGGGAATTAAAACCTTAAGAATCTAATAATTTCATTTATTCCACAAACATTTGTTGAGGGCCAACCACGCAATGGAAATGAAGGTGCATAGAGGAATTAACATATTCTTAGTTGTTTCTTGTCTAGCGGTGGTAAAAGACAAGACAGCAGTGAGATCCTGACAGGGAGACACAAATACTCGAAGCCATGTGTGTGTATCTCAAGAGATTTAATCAGACATCCTTACCAACAGCTCAAGCCCTTTCAAAGTTGGGCTACAGTGCTTCTTTCTTCTTTCTCTTTTTCTTACTCTTCTTTTAAAAATTTTTTTTATATTTGTTTATTTTTGAGAGAGAGAGAGAGCGAGCAAGTGGGAGAGGGGCAGAGAGAGAGGGAGACACAGAATCTGAAGTATGCTCCAGGCTCTGAGCTGTCATCAAAGAGCCTGATAGGGCTCAAACTCACAGATCGCGAGATCATGACCTGAGCCAAAGTTGGGTGCTTAACCAACTGAGCTACTCAAGCAACCCTTTGCTCTTCTTGTCTATCTACCTGTTTTTACTTCACCTCCTTCCTTTCTTGTTCTCCTCTGCCTACTCTTTTCTAAACCATCCTCCAGGAAACAAGAGTGGTTTTCCCTGTAAGGATTTCATTCTTTTTTTTTTTTTTATATTTTTATTTATTTCTAGGAGAGAGAGAGAGAGACACAGCGTGAGCAGGGGAGGGTCAGAGAGAGAGGGAGACACAGACTCTGAAACAGGCTCCAGGCTCTGAGCTGGCAGCCAGCACAGAGCCCGACGCGGGGCTTGAACCCACGAACTGCGAGATCACCGCCTAAGCGAAAGTCTGACGCTTAACCGACTAAGCCACTCAGGCGCCCCATCCCTGTAAGGATTTCTGAGTGCTTAGAAACATAGTCAATTCACTTTTCTTGTGTGTTCAGGACTGGCTCCAGAAGAATCTAGATTTCATTCCATATTTTCCACTATGATTTCTTGGGAGAAGGGAGGAAGCCGGGTGTGAGCATGTCTGTGAGCATGCAGGCACATGGGGGTGCCATTGCATAATAACTGCATACATGTGGGCACACAGCCATTGCTTGTCCAGACATTAGAAGCCACCACTGGTCTTTCCCAAAGGAGTCGTTCCCAGGACATGACCATGTGGTGCAGGCAGTACCCAGGCCCTGATGGCTTTCTCCGTGTCCATTCCATTGCTCATGCTCCCCTTTATAGCACTGCCTCATACCCCAAATTCAACTGTAATTTACCTGCAGGTGGATGCTTGCTAGTGAGTAGCGCTGTATGACAGGTCATTGTAAAATAACCCTGTCTCATGCCAGTTCAATGTCCCCCACCTTCAAGAAAGTAACCCTGTCCAGGGGTGCCCAGGTGACTTTGTTGGTTAAGTGTCCAAGTGCCCAACTCGTGATTTCAGCTCAGACCATGATCTCATTGTTTGTGAGTTTGAAACCCGCATCTGGCTCTGGGCTGCCAGTGCAGAGCCTGCTTGGGATTCTCTCACTCTCTCTCTCCCTCTCTCTCCCTCCCTCCCTCTTTCTCTGTTCCTCCTCCACTTGTGCTCTCTCTCTCTCAAAATAAATAAGCTTGGAAAAAAAAAAAAAAAGAAAAAGAAAAGTAACCCTGTCCTGGCCAATCCAGCCAACCCTTCCCAACCATGATCTTCTAAACTCCTAGATCACTTAGTGTTCCTAGAACTCATTTTGGATCATACTTTTTATTGTTCAATTATCTGAGTGCCAATGCATTCTTCCTAACTGCTTTAAACACCTCAAAAGCAGTAATAGCTCTATAATTTCCCACAGAAATCCACACATCATTGCAACTATTTGTGACTGCTCACCTGGTCTCCAACTGTGGGAAGACAAGTATTAAAGAAATTATAGTCTGAGGCTGATTACAGAGCTCTTGACACAAGGACTCTCTTTATGCTAACACACATATATGTTTCTATCTGTCTGTTTGCTCCCATATACATGTGTTGCTGGTCTGTTTGCTCAAAGTGATTTTGAACAAAAGCACAGATACCTCATGACTGATAATGGTTTTCTGCCTTCTGTGGGCACAGGATACTTTTCTCTTTGTTTCAGAGACAAAGCTTTACAGATCAATGTGTTATTGATGTCTTTTCTGTGTTTACACACCCATTTTCCTTGAACCAAGAGTCACAACAGCTCTAGGCAAAGCATGGAAGAACCCAACATGTGGTACAAACAAACAAAACAATGTTGCATAAAATCTCCAGCTTAGGGAAAACAAAACAAAACAGAGAACTGACTGTGAAATTTCTTGTATTCCAAATTACTTGGGAGCTACTGAGGAATACGTTCAGTGGAAGGAGTGTAGTTATCTGTGGAGGAAGGCTGCAAAGATTAATAGAGCTCTGGAAATAAGGACCGTGGAGAGGAAATGTTTATGGGTTCACTTGGCCTGGAGAAGGGAGAGCTTTAAAGTGACTGGTGGGGGAGTGATCTTGGATGCAGAGAGGGCTGTTGCGAGAGGAAAGCAGGTCTACAGTAGGAACTCAATGACCCTTCCTTTATGATGACACTAGCAACCAACTCTTTGCCATCTCTAACAAGGACTGAAAAGAGGATGTGGCCTTTTATTATAGCAACTGGGACTCTGGTTAGATATTAAAATGACCTTTTCTACAGTGAGGGTTGTTAAAAAAAACAGTGTGCTGTAGTTCTGAGGGAGACTGAAACTTTCATTCAGAAAGTCTCTCTTAAAAAAAAAATATGACTTTACCATAGTCTGCAGTCATTTTCTTTATTTTTGGTCAAAGCTGGTGAAATGGACTAAACAGCCTTTCAAAACCCCTTTGAACTTCATAGTGCAAGGGACAAGGATCACAAGCTCAATGTCTTTATGAATTGTCATCACACTGAGTTGTTGAGAGGAACCAATGTCCCCAAAGGACTAAATACAAGGGCTGTTTGCTTGGTTTGTCTTTCTCTCTTCATACAATTCCCATCAGAAAGACCAACTCTGGCCACTAATTAATGGGAGTATAACTCAAGTCTCATGTTATGAGGCTAACTATATACCAGATTGAAATCTATTTGATAGGATTAGCTAGCTACAGAAAATTAACAAAGGAGCACAGCAAATGCCTTTCTAACACAGAATATTCTATCTCCTATTACATACCACAGAATGGCCACTGCTACCACTTCAGGAGAAAAACCAATAACTTGAATGGACATGTACTAGAGACAGTGAATTACTAAGGAATCCACACAATCAAAATTCACAGAGATGCCTGAGAGAGGCAAAACAAATGGAAGACTAAAGAAGTTGTTGCTGTGCTAAACTCCCATAGAAGGCCAGCACCCGGCCATCTCAGGACCTGTGCCTGGCCCCTTGCACGGGTGGTGCTGTGGATACAGAGTCATGTGCCACAATATTTCATTAGATGCTGAAATATGATATAACAGAAGATACTGTTTATACGTGCTGTCATTGAGAAACAACTTTTTTTAAAAACACATCCAAAAATAGCTTTCGGATGGTCAGCTGTGGCCAACCATGGTGAATACGTCCAATTATATTTGCATTGCTTGGCGTCTTACACTCTTTGGGGTCTTACAACCCCTTCACCAACCAACACCTCAGGTTTTCTAATCTCCTGTCAAAAACCTAATTATTGTTATTTGGGTGATTGTTGATTTTCTGTTGTAATGAAGGACAAAAGTAGCAAATTCTTAAATAGTGCTTACAACGTGCCAGGCGCTATTCTAGTTCAGTGGCAGCCCTCCTTCTCACTCACCCTTCTTTCTAGCTGAATGGAGGCTCTCCTATGTGAGCTCACTTCCCTATTACTCAAAATTTCTCTGCTCACTTCCCTACAAGTCAAAATTTCTCTGCTCCTTCACAAGTGTTTCCTTCCTTTTTCTCTGTTCCCTGAAGAGTTTCTCCTCTCCTGTGTCAAGCCAGCTCTGATCCCGCCCTTTCCTGCCTCCACAGGGACCTGGCCTCATTCATTATTGCCTTTTGGTCTTACATCTTCAAACTATTCCTCTGCACCTGAGCCTTGCCCTCCACCTCCAAACACTATCTGGTCTTCTTAATCACATCTCCCCAAATCTTTCCCCCAACTTGCTCTCAGATAAACTTCTCAAAGATGCGGTATATTTCCTACACCCATGTTCTTAGCACTTTGTTTAAAAGAACTCAAAGCAGGGGTGCCTGGGTGGCTCAGTCAGTTAAGCCTCTGACTTCGGCTCAGGTCATGATCTCAGGGTTTGTGGGTTCAAGCCCCGCATCGGGCTCTGTGCTGACAGCTCAGAGCCTAGAGCCTGTTTCAGATTCTGTGTCTCCCTCTCTCTCTGACCTTCCCCTGTTCACGCTGTCTCTCTCTCTCTCTCTCTCCCTCCCTCCCTCTCTCTCTCTCTCTCTCTCCCTCTCTCAGGAATAAATAAAAACATTAAAAAAAATAAAAGAACTCAAAGCATTGGTTTTTAACATTCAACATTTCTTAATATGTGTTTTTCTAATACATAATTGCCCTAACCAGTTAACTGCTGTCCCTGTTAAAAGAATAAATGAGGGGTGCCCAGATGGCTCAGTCAGTTAGGCGTCTGACTTCAGTTCAGGTCACAATCTTGCAGTTAATGAGTTTGAGCCCCATATCGGGCTCTGTGCTGACAGCTCTGAGCCTGGAGCTTGTTTGGGATTCTGTGCCTCTCTCTCCCTCTCTCTCTCTCTCTCTCTCTCTCTCTCTGTCAAAAATAAACATTTAGAAAAAAAGAATAAATGAAATACATGTATAAGATGAGGAAATGTTTAGTAAGTATAAAGAGGGACAGTATTCAAGAAGAAAATACATCTTCCAACTACCTTTCCTTCAGAAGTAATCACTCTTGACAGTATCTTTCAGACCCTTTGGGCAAAAAAAGTAAATATCCTTCATTTATCTTTTTTATCTTTTTTTTTACCCTAAAACCTCTGTATTATATTTCTTTTACTGTACTTTTTTTTTTTTTTTTACCATACAATATCTTGTAGGTCTTTCCTATCAGAACCTATAGACTGATTTCATTTCTTTTTATATTTGCCTGGCCTGTTGCCAGGCTATATGATAACTTAATTAGTCCAGTATTTCTGTCCTTTGATTTGTTCTCTTACTCTTTAATGTCTGCCTTTCTCCCAAATCACTGTTCCTTCTTGATGGTTGTTTATAACTACTGCATCAACAGTAATGTTCTTTGTCTTATTCTTTTCCACTACTCTGTAGCAGCAGATAGGTCAAGCCAACCCTCCTTTTAGAGAGGAAACAAAAGTCCCTTAAACTAGATTTGCTTCCCTTCTTTTTGTTTAGTAACTACCCTTCATTCTTAAAGTTCTATTAACAGAACTCAAAGCTCAGTTCTTGGCCCTTTTCCTGTCTCCTTGCCAAAATGATTGGATAATTGCTCACAGACAAACAGTGCTATTTACTTAATGCCTAACACTTTCCGTTGGGGATGTCTTACCTCCTCTCCTGCGTGCAGACCTAATCCCGTATCTCCTTCCCGCTCAGTGGACAAAACCACCTATATGTCATGCTAATGTCTCAAATTGGTCATCTGACTTGTGGATTTGTCATTCTTATCTCTTCAAATATTTTCTTCTCTTAAATTCCCTTTTTCAGGTAAGGGAATTTACCTGAAAATTTACTCACACCATGAGTGAGACTGGACAGTCATCTTGCATTTTGTCTCCACTATTTCTTCCCCAAACCACTCCCATGCCTTATTCATGACATTTCTAGTGGCTCTCACATCTCATTTTCAATAGGAGACACCCTACTTAATGCTCACATTGTATAGTCTCTTCTTACCTAGTACATAGTCTTTGGTCACTGAGTGCCATTTTACACTGGATTACTCTTCCTAAACACAGTTCTGGCACTGCCACTCCAACACCTTTAGATGACTCTCTAGTATGAAGTGATTCCACTCCAAAAGGGACTTATCTTATGGCTTAAGACACTTTATGTTCTACATCATCCCATTTTTCAACAGCTTTTACCAATTTCTCATCCATATGGACTCTATTCTCTGGCCAAATCTGATTACTTATTTTTTCAAGTAGACCTTGTATATCAGGTGACATTTTGGGGGGGGGGGGTGTCAGAGTTTTTGCTCCTACTGAAAGGCTTTTCCCTCCAATATCTCTTTCAATTTTAACCATTCTTCCAAGGTTGGCAATAAAGGAACCTATTTTATACAATGTTTCTTGATACGTACATTCCTCCTTTTAAGCAAAGCTGCCAGATTTAGCAAATAAAGATATGACACAGTGAAACTTGAATTTCAGATCAACAATGAAAGTTTTAGTGTATTTCCCATGCAATATCTAGATATGCTTATGCTAAAAATTTATTTATCTGAAATTCAAATTTAACTAGGGCTCCTCTCTTTTATCTGCTAACTCTTCTTACGGCTACAAAGATTCTGTGCTTTTTCCCATCAGATAAGAAGACCAAGTTAAGGTAGGATTTAGAGTAAAGACAAGAATAGGATTTGAACTCCAGCTCTTAAGAAAATGACTTCACTTTGGTGAATTTCCTATCATAAAAACTGAAGCCACAAACTCTATCAACTTTGAAGATACAGACAGGTGGAGAGATGGAGGCTGTGAATTCACATTTTATTATTTTTAAAAATTTTTAGTGTTTATTTTTTTAGAGAGAGAGTGAGAGAGCACACAAGTGCGGGGAGGGGTAGACAGAGAGGGAGACACAGAATCCGCAGCAGGCTCCAGGCTCCGAGCTGTCAGCACAGAGCCCGATGTAGGGCTCGAACCCACAAACCTCAAGATCATGACCTCAGTATGCCCAATTTACTGAGCCACCCAGATGCCCCTGAATTCACATTTTAATAAGGAACCTGGGTTATTGTGATGCTGAAGAACATATTGGTCTACCAGCTACTTTGCTGTCTCTAGATAGTTCTGAGGTACATGATGAACAAAATCCTATCACATTCATTAAGGGCAGTCAACAACATCATTGAAAATGGTAGTAAGAAAAGGCACACACTTATGATAGGAAGAAAACTAGATAGTGACACCAGAGGTGGTAAGAAAATGACAAATGTTGCCTATATAGATGAGTTGGACTGATTCATAGTAGGGATGATCCAGAAGGACAAAGTAATTCATGCAGTTTGCAACAAGTGCTGTATTTTTGTAATAGAGAATTATTAGCAGGAGATGGAAGTAAAATGACAGCGGGGAGTGGGGGAAAGACGTTTTAAAGCATGGCTAGAAGATCAGCATTGATGCCAGTAGCTTAATGTTAGTTTAGAAGAGCCTAGAAGTCTGTTGAGGATGTAAAGGTATGTCCCAAAGTTGCAGACAGTTTCATGGGATCAAGGTGCTACTCAAGTCCTCACAGCCTGAAAGAAGAAATGTGGGCCACATCTTCTAAAGTATTCCCTAACCCTGTGAAGATCACCAAGGATGTGGATTCCCAGGCGCCACGTTATTCCGCTGTGCATGAAACCAGTGCATTTTTGGAAAAGATGTAGAATGGGATGGGTGTTAGTGAGAAGATTATACTTAGTTTTTAGACTTTAAGGACACATTTGGGCCATTCTTTGATGGACATGGTTCTGGGAAGTCATCATGATTCTGGTCTGGGAAGGACATGATTCTGTAAGTAAAACCTGTTAGGCTTTAACTTCCTATCTGGTACAGAACAAAGGGTTATTCACGATTGTTTCCTAACTTCCCCTTTTCTCAAGTTGTTTCTCATCTTCTACCTTGTATTGAAGTTGTAGAGAAGAAACAATTTTTTCCCCTCACATTTCACTGGGACAAAACTATTTATATAAAACTGTATAATAAATAGCATAGGAGTGAGTAAAAATAAATATTTAGAAGCAAAGACTTTTTGTCTGACAATAAAAGGCCCAGTGAGGAGTTTTCAGGAGGATGTAAGGCATGAACTCAAGTGTTTTTTGAATATCTAATACATACTAGGCTAGTGGTGAATGCTGCAGCTCAAAGAGTAAATAAGACTCTGTACTGTCTACCTATAGGCAGAAATGATTCTATAAGAAAAGGAATCCAGACAAGTATAAGGAGAATGAAAATAGAGCACAGAATTAGGTAAGTACTTTGATACTGGGTAACAAATGCAGACTTGGTGGGTGAAGGCCTTGCAGAGGAAGTAAAATACAAGCTGAAATTGGAAGGGAGAATGAGTCTAACAAAAATTGGGTAGAGAAAATGAGTTTTTAGGGAGAAGTAATGGAATGTATAAGTAACAGGCACTACATGTCAGAATGGACAGAGGGTATTCAGAAAGCTCAGAAGCTTTATTTGACTGAAGAACACAGGAAGTGGTGAGTAGGCAGGGAGAAATTTACCTAATGATTAAACTGACAGAGAGAAGTTGATAGGATTAAGAAAAGAATGTTGAGACCAGATCATATACATATTCAGTAGCTTAGGCTTTATTTTATAAATAATAGTGAGCAATTGAAGAGTTTTTTTTTTTTTCCTAAGTTCATTTTTTTGAGAGAGAGAGAGAGAGCAAGTGGAAGAGGGGAAGTGAGAGAGGGAGACAAAATCCCATGGAGGCTCCACACTGTCAGTGTAGAGCCCGATGGGGGCTGGAACTCAGGAACTGTGAGAGCATGACCCAAGCCAAAGTCAAGCATTGGAAACTTAACCAAATGAGCCACCCAGGCTCCCCAAGCAATTGAAGAGCTTTAAACATTGCAGGTGGTGTGACCAGAATTCATGTTTAGAAAGATCAGATAAATTGATGTGGGGCAAGACTGGATACAGGGAGGCGACTGTAGAAATCCTGATTAGGAATGAAGATGGCTAAACTATTTAAATTTTCTTCTGGGACACAATTTTCTTTTCGTTTTTCTCTTACCATGCTGGCTACAACTTTTCTGTCTTCTCTGCAGTGACTTCTGACCTCTTCTACATCTAAATGTTGATGCCCTTCAGGGCTCAGTCCTCTGCTCTCTTCCCTTTTCCATGCACACTCATTATCCGGGCTCTTTCAACCTAATGGCTTTAAATATCATCTGGACACTGACAAGCCCCAGATTTATGTCACCAGCCAGGACTCTCCTCTGACCTCCAGACTCATATATTCCACTGCCTGCTCAACCTCTCCATTTAGATGTTTAATAGGTATCTCAAAGTTAGTGCTAGCAACACTGAACTCCTGATCCTCCCTCTAGATTTGCTGTATTCCATTCTCTGTGTATCAGTAATGGCAACTTTATTTTTCTAGTTGCAAAGCCAAACTTTGGAAATCATGCCTGAAACCTGTCTTTTTTCATATTCAACATCTAATCCATCAGCAAATCCTTTCTGCCTTCAATAGATATGCAAATATGACTCATTTTTAAAATGTCTAATTCTCTGTATCTATGCCAAGCCACAATCATCTTAGACCTTGCTACTGTAAGAGCCTAGGTGTTGTAATAGCCTAGATTACTTTTACAGATTACTGTTACAATAGATCACTATAACAAGTCTTGCTTTTGCTCTGATCCCCTATATATTTATACTCAACACAGTAGGTAGTATTTATCCTTGAAAATATTAAGTCATGTCACTATGACAAAAACCCTTCAATGGCTTTCCATCTCATTCAGAGTAAAGGTCAAAGTCACGACAATGGCCTATCATCCATGTGGCAGTTTCCCCTCTCATCCCACTTTTCTGATCTTAGCTTAATAGGACCCCTCCCTTTGCCACTCTGCTCCAGGTGTCCTGCCTGCTGTTCTTCAGACACTCCAAGCACGTCCCCATCTCACAGCCTTTCCATCTGGTGTCCCTTTTGTCTGGATCACTCTTACCCCAGACATCCAGAATGTTTCTTTGTTTGTTGTTGTATGTTTGTTTTCTTAGGTCTCCTCCTCCTCCTCTTTTTTTAAATTCATTCATTTTGAGAGAGAGACAGAGAGAGAGAGAGAGAGAGAATGCGAGCAAGCAAGCAGACAGGCAGGGAAGGGGCAGAGAGGGAGGGAGGGAAAGAATCCCAAGAAGGCTCCAGCTGTCAGAGAGAAGCTGAATGTGGAGTTTGATCTTACAAACTGTGAGATCGTGACCTGAGCCGAAACCAAGAGTCAGATGCTTAACTGACACAGCCACCCAAGTGCCCCTTCACGTCTCTTCTTAAATCCAGTTTTAATACAGAGATCTGCTCTGAACACCTTCTACCAAAAAAGCAATGTTCCCTTCGACCCCACCTGAGCATCTTACCCTGCTTTATTTCTCTTTACAACACTAGCCATCAACACTGGTTTGTTTACATCCATCCATCTCCACTCAAACCATATCCTCTGTGGAAGCAGAAACTGTACCTGTTCCTCTCAGGGTGGCTTCTCTACAACTACTTTCTACTGCATGGTAAGCTCTTAGTCAACAGCTGTCGAGTGATAGGTGGGATGGATATGGGCAGCATGAAAACAGAGAGTTGGTGATGAAAATGAGCTCTGTTTGGAATAACAGTCAGACTGTAATGACATGCATAACAAGCAGGAGAAAGGAGGGGAAAAGGGATCTCGGAGGCTCCCCAAGTTTTGCACATGGACAAAGTGAGTTGACGGTGTAGTACTGAACGAACTAGAGAAGATGGGAAGCAGGACTGCATTAAGAACAGGGGCAGAGAAGGAGAAATTCAATTTTGAAACAGGTAAGATTCAAGTAATTGGGAGACACTCATTTGGAGGCATCCTGGAGGTGACTGACTGTGCAAGTGGTCGCTGGGTTTGTGCTTAGCATGCATTGGTACTAGGTGTAAAACAACTCTATGGAAAGGGGATGAAGAGAAGACTGGGTGTGTGGTCCTGGTCTGTTTCTTTAGGAGACAGAGAAATACTTTTCATCCCTAAGATGAACATGCTGAACGAGTCGCTCCTCAGGAACCCATTGCCTTCCAGAAAGCCACAGCCCCAATCCTCTAAGGAGCCCCATTGTCTGAATGCCATCGTCTTCCAGTCTGACTCTGGGGGTGCGTGTTTGCCATTCAGAACCTACTATATTTTACTGCACCTCCTGACATTGTTACACAACATTTATTGAAAGCACATTTGATGGTAATGAAGTTTCTATTAACTATGATTAAATCTCATAAAGCACCTGAAGATAATTTAAGATGTGCAGAAGCAGAAAATGAAACATTCGGTTTAGTACATTAGGAAACATAATTGATTAAATTATCTCATTTACAATAAGTGCTTTCATGAGCTATGCGGCGCACATATTTTCCCCAGTTTGTCATTATGACTTGCCAACAGATATCTTAAGACTTCACTTTCTCTTTACACTTCCCTGCAACTCGAAGCTCGCTCCTCGGCCCACCCATTCACGGAGGACCGACTGCATGCGAGGCTCTGAGTAATGTTTTCTACCCACCAGGCCTTGTGGAGAATCATGTGTACAGCTATATATAGGAACAGGTTGTTTCTCAATTATCTTCATAATTGACTTTGATTTTGCATCAGTGATGATTCATATAGTCTTAAACTAAGCCCCTCTTTCACTGCACAGCCGCAGCCTGAATTTGTATAATGCACTCCTAATCGTGCATGTTACAGAACCCCGGCTGGATTCCTCTGGGAGCCTTTTGCAATCACATTGATTCTGTTAAGGTTTTATTTTTAGGAAATCACAAATTAAAACACTTTAAGCTATTCCGTGGCAGTATCCAGCAATTAAGCATGGTGTTCATGAGCGAAAACCCCAAGCAAAAACTAATTCAGGAGTCCCTGAGGACTAGAAATAGCTAGTGTGGGGTTTATGGCTGGAAGTACAGATGTAACCAAATTAGAATGGCACAGGAATCACAAACTAAGCATGAAATTAATTTTTAAGAAACACATTTCTAAGGAACTCTCACGGTGGCCACCACATAGATACCCATGAACTTGCTGGTGCTACACGTGAGGACCAGTGGGTGGCTTGGCTATGTCACTAGCAGGTAACTGGGAGTCTATTTACTCCAGCTCTCACCCTAAGGTCTTGACAGAGGCAAATAGCAAATATTAACTGACCCAATTATTTCCTCCCTCCCTCAACATACACATGCACACTTATGTATACAACCAGGTTTCTCCACCTCCAATCTCCCTAGTTCAAAATCAAGCATGCAGGAGGTCAGTCGACCACTAGCTAAGTACCAAGAATTACTTTATGGGCAGTGGGCCTCGGTGGAAAGAAAAAGTTAGGGAAGTTTGTTTTTGGTGTTCTGCAAAATTCTCAGACTCTGCAGGTAATGGCACTGTTGTATCTCAAGGCTGCTTGAAGCAACATAACAAGGTAGTAACATAATAGCTTTCCTGGATCTTTCTGTACATCTCCTGACCCCTGTCCCCAAAGCACCTATTTGCATCTAACCTCACAAGAAGGAATCCTTAATTCCTTCCAAGAAGTTAGCTAATAAAAGCTATTAGTTCTCCCAAGCTATCTGAATTATAATACCTTAGAATTTAAAAGATGAAAAGTCATTCACTTTATATGAAAATGGGAGATACCGGACAGGACACCTTCTACAATCTTATAACCCAAACCAGGCAGCTCAGTAACTTTTCTATTGCTAAGAGCTGTGTTGCCTAGGCCCCTCTACCTCAAAGATGCTGTACCTACTTCTGAGAGCTTCAGAATCATTTGGGAAACATATGAAAATGTAGATTCTCAGGAGCATCCCTGCCCCACCCCACCACATCCCCCTTTATGCCGGGGATTTGAATTCATTTGTCCTATTCTGAGATGGGGTGTATTTAACAAGCTTCCACCACACCCTGAGATTCTGTTGCACATGGTTGCTGATCCACTTTTTGAGAAATATTTTTCTAAGATAGTTATTTATTCTCAACCCAAGCTGCATATTGGGATCTGAGGATCTTTTAAACATAGGCATTCCTACCCTTATACGTGGAATCTAAAAAACAAAACAAATGAACAAATTAAACAGAAACACTCATAAATACAGAGGACAAGCTGGTGACTGCCAGAGGGGTGGGGTAATGGGTGAAATAAGTGAAGCAGATTAAGAGGCACAAACTGCCAGTTATAAAATAAATAAGTCACTGGATTTAAAGTACAGCATAAAAGAATATCATCAATAATATTGTCATAACTATGTATGGTGATAGATGGTAACTAGACTTAATCACGGTGATCATTTCCTAATGTACATAAAAGTTGAATTACTATGTTGTATACCCCCAAAACAAACATAATCAATTATATATACTTCAAGGGGAAAAATCAAATATATTAAATATGCATTAAAGTTTTTAAATGTGAAACAAAAACACAGGGATTCTAACCCACCCCAATTCTGATTCCATTGGTACGAGGGTACAGCCTGAGAACTGGGGTTTTAAAAAGGCTTCTGGGTGGCTCTAAAGTCCAGCCATGACTAAAAACCTTAGGGTCAAATGGCAAGATGCTAACCATTCTCACTGTGCTCTTCTGCCCAAATCTACTGGGTGTTTAAGATGGAGGTCATGCAAAAGCCTGCCACTCCAGGAAGCAAGCCTGCGTGCAGAGTGCTCAAACCGGCACGGACACCAACATTTTCCGTTTCTGCTGATTTCACTCTAATTTACCAAGTTGCCATGGATTTCACGGTTGCGTGTCAGGCGCCCCTGCCTCCTCCTAGGTGCAGAGGCTTGGAGTCAGGCTCTGCTCCTGCCCAAGGTTGCTCTCATGAAAGCTTGTACTGACAAATATTTATTAATTTTAATGCTATCAATCTGCTCAGCAATAAGAATCCTAGGTGGCATTTGCAGAGAAATAGATTTTGAGGTAGGCAGCATCAGGGGGGAGATTTACTCTTATGCTGAGGGAGGGGTGTTTATATTTTCCTTCCATTTCAACCTTTGATATCAGACTCCAGACCCAATGAGAAGGCGCCCTGAAAGCCCTGGATATTTTCCTACAACCTCCCATTCTGTTTGGCTCCTAAACAAATACAACAGTAAGGCAGCAAATATGAGAATAAATTATATTCACAAGAGGAAAAATAACTTACTTTGGGGTTTTATTTCATGAAGAGGTTTTTTATCTAAAAGAAAGAAAGAGAAAAAGAGAGTTTCATTTAATAAATTTACATGGAGCAGATAGATTTCCTATATCACTTTATGTCCACCTCTATACAAGAAACATTTTCTGTTTTTGCAGATGATATGGATTATGATGTGTGTATTTTTCCTTTCCTTTCTAATTTCTTATTTTTCTCCTTTGCAATATTTTTCTAGGGTGATTGCTTCCTTCTTCTTCTTCTTCTTCTTTTTTTTTTTTTATTTCCCCTAAGGTTTACTAGAGTTTCTCTCTGTTGCATTTGCTAGATTCTTATCAGCATGATGAGAGCACTGAGCTGACAACATGTTCCTTGTTTCTATACAGGCAGAAGACTGCTCAGGTAAGGAAGGGACGCTATTTCACTGTATGTGATGATGGAAAAATGAGCTGGTGAATACAAATTTCAAGGGATCCTACATTGGTTTGGTCTTAATCATAGCCTGGATAAAAAGATCCAAACTATGCCATTTGTCCATTTCTGTTGAGTATGGGTGTGCTATTACGACCTTGTTGGAGGTCTGCTTTTAAGAAATCACTTTTTGGCTTTCTTTCTCTGTTATCTGTTACTATGTGTACGGTCTCTCTTCATTACAGTGTCATTCTGTAATCACAGTAGCGAGCAGCGCAGCAGGCACAGGAAGTGGACAGAGAAAAAAACTTTCGGGCCAGGCTCAGATGAGACCTTTTTATCATTTCTCCCCACTGCCCTCCAGCCATGCTCTCCTGCCCTGTCTGCCACCAGTGCATAACCTTGTAAATCACCCTGAGACTTGGTGCCTGTGGCTGACTTTGCCTTTGACTCCAGTCTTTCTACTTCCCAGTCCCCATTCCCTGGCTGTCTCAGGCCAACACAACTCCACCATGACACAGACATCTGAGAAGACTGTGCTTTGGTCACCATGTCAAGATTCCAGATGACTTGCATGGGGTGACCTCCCTTTGATCAGTCCCCCTCTTTGGACTTAGATGGAACATGCTCAGATGACATGCTCTGAGGCTGTTGCTCATCATTCACAGAATCACACTATGGTAGGGGGACCACGAGAGGTCACCTTCCAGGGTCCCTTTCCCCCACTGGCCTGGAAGTAAGCCAAGCAGAGGGAGACATTGTCATTTTGGATTACGTTTTTCACGGAATCAGATACAGCCTGGTACATCCTGGAGAACTTCATAAATACTATCTGACTAAGCCATAACCTCTCCCAGGCAGACAGACCAGCTATTCTGAATCATTCACCGGGTATGTGTCTCCCTAACCCACGCCTGCACTTAGTACCGATTTTGACAGAAAATCCTTGTGGTGTGCTTTACTGAACACAGCTCTTGTGTGTCCTGCCGTCTGATTTGTTATGGAAGTAGCTTTTCAAAGTTGGAGGTCACACTCTTGCAAATGGACCGCCATTTTGTATTTCTCATTATAAGGAGAAAGCTCCCTGGGAAAAGATGATTTCTGGCAAATCTCTCTTTAAATGAAATGTCTTCATAAAAGACGACTATTTGCTCAAGGGGATATGATCTGATTCAGATTTTTACAGTCAGGTTTTTTTTTTTTTTTTTTTTTTTTAACAGATACAGATTTTTACAACAGACAACGCCTGCATCTCCCCTCCCCTCCACAGATTCAGGGCTGCTACTTTTCCTGAGAGCAGGCTGGCCCCTCCCCAAGTCCAGATGCTAATGCACTCAAGGAGTAGAATCCAATGACTTAGGTGGTTGTAACCTGAATTCAGTTTTTGCTTATTGCATGCTATCTGAAAGCATTTGGCATGGGCGCGGGATGCCGGCAGGCCAGGCCTAGACGTCTGGAAGTGATGCATTGCTAACACAACACACAGGGACATGCAGAACATCTGTTTAGGACTCTGGCTGAGTTTAACAGCAGTTTCTTCCTTCTGAACCACAGGAACAAAGATTATGCTGGGTAGCAAAATGAAACCCCATTAAAAACAGGTGAGATACAGAACCACTCCTCAGAAAATAAATCAAATAACAGCCAGGCTGTTAAAAATCTGGAGTGGTAGAGTTCTTCTGGGTACAGCTCTAAAGGAAGAAAGAGCAAATGGGGCTAAAAAGCCAGGGCTGGGGTGTCTGGGTGGCTTAGTCGGTTAAGCCTCCAACTCCTGGTTTTGGCCGCATAGGGCTCTGTACTCACAGTATGCAGCCTGTTTGGGATTCTCTCCCTTTCTCTTCTGCCTGCACAAGTCCCCCCTAATGCCCCCCCCCCCCCGCCCAGCTTGCTCTTTCTCTCAGAAAATTAAAAAAGAAAAAAGAAAAGCCAGGGCTAACTAGTTTCATGAGAAATATTCAGGCCACAAGGGATCACAAGGGAGGAGAGTGGGGTTATTTCCCCCTGTGACCCAGCTCTGGAGTCCTTATTAGCAGTGGCACCATGGAATCAGTGCAGACTCTTGGCATTAGAAGAGGTTTTCAATCCTGAGTGGTCTTTATTCCCTCTGTGTGACCACAGTGTTCTCCACAGTAAAATGGGAATAACAGCATCCTTGAACTTTGGTACTGAGATTAAACATGATAAATACAAAGCCAATAGCATAGGGCTAGCACATGATCTGTATCAATAAATAATATAATTTCAACACACTATGAACAAAATCAGCATTGTCACTGGTTCAGAGTAAAAACATGACCCTTTGTGCCAGTACTGGGAGGCAAGTCATAACTCTGAATCAGAACTGGTAGTGGATTTCAGGAGTATGTGAAGGGAGTTAAGAAACTTGTGTCCAGCCCTAGTCTCTGCTTTATGAAACTAAGCACAAGTCAAAACGTGGCTTTCCTGGTAGGAGGAAAGAAGGGCAGTGACCAGAAGATTTTTCCTAGCTTTCACCCACTGTAAATCTGCAGAAAACAACTGAAGACATTCCTAGTGGAATGATTTTCTGAAGCAGAGTAAAATGATTCAAAGGGCCACTGCTCTGCTGTGGGATGTGTTACGCTAAGGTCCAGTGGGTTGGTGTGTATTCTCTAACGGAAAAGTCCAGAAGCCTCTGGTACCAAGAGAACTTCAGTACCTTGGCATCAGCATCAAAATTAGTTTCTGCTGGATTGTGTGAGATGCCAGTATCTGGACAACAAGCTGCTGTCATTAAACACTTTTCCCACTTTGATATATCTGATCAGGAGATTATTCTACCATGAACTTGAGGGAGAGGGCTACCCATTTATCTCACTATCTTTTGAAAGAACTGCCCACCCCACACTCCATGTTCTTTTATTCTGTTTGCAAATTATTGTTATTTTTTTTTTTTTTTTGCAGGGCCATGCATCCCCTTGGCCTTGGTCAACTACATCCTCTCTGCTTTTGTTTTACCTCTCTCCAAGACCATATTCAAATAACCCCTTAGTAAATGAATCCATTAGGGCCATGGTTCATAATGTTGGCTGCACATTAGAATCATCGGGGGAGCTTTTTAAACAAATACCCTTGCCTGGGCCCCAGTCCAAGATCTTCTGACTAATTGGGATCTGTGTTTCTGTGATTAACGAATACACCACCACTTTCTGGCAACAAATTTGGGGCTGTATGTACCCAACTTCAGTTAGTCTTGCCTCCCTAAGCGAATCTAGGGTCGCTGTAGTAGATACATGGACCTGGATTGTATCTTGCAGGCAGAGAAATATAGTTTTGAGTGAGTGGCTGCTGAGTTGTAGTTTGGGAAAATCACTAATTTGCCTAGGGTCTAACTTACACACCAAGAGGTACCTTCTGGGTAAATGGAAATTGAGGTCATCATAATTCAGTCTTATAATGATTTTGTATATTTACAAGTTAAAAATGCAAAAATATATTTTAAATCATGTTTTCTTTAAAAATCCTTTTTAATATTTCCACAGTCAGTTCACAGTGTATCCTGTGTGTGTGTGTGTGTACATCTACACACACACACATATATACACATATATGTATATATATGAGATATATTTATGAAAGAAAAAACAACTCATAATTCCACACCAAGAGGTAACCATTGCTGATGTTAAGTTATATATAGAAAGTCTAGGCTTTTTTCCCCTTAAGATTTATGCATGCACATGTTTATATATTCTCAGGAAACTATACAAGATCAATACTAATTGATCACTTTTGCCTATAAAGACATGGAATTGTCTTTTATATACTGTTTTGCAATCTGCCTTTGTGCTGTGTGTGTGTGTGGATAGTAGTATACATATTTACACACAAGAAAAAGTGAAAAAGAGAGGACAATCTATCTTATTATTTTTGGTAATGATTCATTTCTTTGCCATCTCTACTTTTCTTGCTTCCTTTGTTATAGGAGATGTTCCCAAAGCATTTCCATGGTATCCATTGTTCTTAGAAGCTATTTATAGCTGCACCCCTATCTTCCCACCCACACCCACCCTTATTCCTTTCTCTGTTGGGAAACAAATATGGCCAGCTATGTACAGCCTAGCCCACACCCTAGGGTTGTAAAGAGAGCAGGCCTGAGGAGATATTGGACATGGGGACAAATGGCTTCAACTCCAACTCACAGACCCCTCCTCAAAACCTGTGGGTGATTATTTGAAGTCAGTTTCTATGCCTTTTAAAGACTACACAAGTATGTTTGATACCAAAGTCAATGTCCCCCCCCCTTTTTTTTTAATTCAGGCACAGAGTGCACCCAGTGTGACTAAATACCCACCAGGACAGTGTGCCCAGACAGCAACTTCCCCCTAAAAGGAAGTAATTCCCATGTGTCATTGTAGTTAGTAATTATTACCATTCTTTAATTTCACTAAACCAGTTGTGTCCCATTTTTTCATCCCCAAAGACCATTTTTATTATTCTTTTCATAGACCCTATGTTTTGAAATCCTTTTCATCACCCTCTCCCCCAAAAAAAAGATATATGTTGACTGTCCATATTTTTGTAATCTTAAAGTATTAAGAGCTGATTCTGAAGTCAGTGGAATAGTCAGTCTTCTTTCTTGCCCACTCTCTATTCTTTTATTCATTGAAATAATTCTCTGGTATTAGCATGCAAGAAAGTCTACCATGATTCCACCTTGCCTGCAAGTCACAGCCAACTGTTCCGCCTGCCTTTCCAGTCTACTAGGAACTGGTCCCATCATCTCAAAAATGACTTCATTTCTGTGGCACCTCAACACAAATCCAAGCTCTAGTCCAATCGATCCCTGAATTCTCCAGGCTCACCTCAGTGCCATTCCCCACCATTTTGCCTCCTGTGGGATGCCCTTCCTTCCTAGATAAAGATATCCTGTTTCCAAGGCATATACCAGTTTCTGACTCCTTCATGAACTTTCTGGCGATGACTTGGTTCACAGGGATGCCTCCCCTCTCTGGACAGTTTATCTTCCTTATAGTCACTATAATACAATGGCAGGGCGGAGTGCCTGGCTGGCTCAGTCAGTAGAGCATGACACTCAATCTCAGAGTCATGAGTTCATCAACCTCATTGCACATAGGGGTTACTTAAAAAAAATATACAATGTCGATTTTGTGTTCAAATGTAGTACTTCAGAACTGTTCCTTTGAGTTATTTTATACTTTTTACTCAGTGTCATTTATGGGCCCCTAACATATAAATCATATTTAAATGATTAGCTCATGAATAACTGGCACAGCAACCAGAGAATCACAGCAAGAGAAAAACAGAGGAACAATGAAATTACAAGTTATTTGCATGATTATTCACTGATTGGCAGAAAAGAATTTGCCATTATTGATTACCAGTGTATTTCATTCATTCCTGCTTCCCCTCTCTCTCCGAACTAGAAATAATTAAGGACCAACTCTCTGAATGCTATCCAAGGCTGCAGGAAATCCCAGGGCCTGGCCGATCTGTCTTGTATCAGCTCTGGCAGATAATTAGATAAAACACAAGGCCTGCTTTGCATTGGCAACACCACTGTGATTGAATATGTCAGGCAGATCCTGAAGATGACAACTGGGGATTCTATTCTCTTCTCCTCTCGGTGCTGAAAGTTCCTTGAGGCAGTAGATCCCACAGACATGGCACTTGTAGCCCTCAGACTCTTCTAATGATCAAAACCACAGAAAAACCAGAAGAGCATAAAACCTATCCCACCTCCAGTTTTTCCTCCTTTTAGTTTTTAATTTCTGTATTGTAGTTTCCTTTTTGTTCGTGTTTCAAAGCTCCTGCTCAGATGACTCTTTAGAGAGTGGATCTACTACACAAATCCCTTCAATTCTTGCTTCCTCACCCACCCCTCCTACCCTTGCCCCATCACATTAATTAGGGAAAGTCAGGCAGTTACTATAACAGAGACCTTACAGGTGTCACTTCTCATGAACAATGACCATCCAGAATTGTCCCTCAGTCACAGCACATGATTAGTGTGCATCAGGAGATAGAGGCTTCCTCCCTTTCAAATCTGAGGTCTCTTTTGTAGGAATGTCTTTCATTTTCTAATCTGAGACAAGTCAGTGTCCATAATAACCATGTTCACGAGGAACATTTGCATATTTCATTTTTGAGCTAAATCATTTGAATTTTTAGAACCCATACCATCTATGTTACAAAGTTCTATCCATTCCCAGTGATTCTTTAGGTGGCAGTTTCTGTAACGGATAAACAGAGTAAACTATGCTCCTGGATCATTGCAAACACTCTTAAGTACGGGGCCACAAAGACTCTACCAGAAATTGGTCTCAAAATGATAAAATGCAATGTTTCTAACTCTGTTCCAAAGGAAGATGTCTATTAAGATCCTTTTTCTATCCAATAAATTAATTTGCTTTGATTCCCTCCATTCCAACCACAATAGAAATACATACACATTCAAAACTAAACAATGTTTAGATTATATAATTTAAGTTTAAGGAAATCATTTATTGGTTAATGTCCAGAGGATTACTTTCTTTACCTTAAGGTATGATTTCTTTCCCAAAATTCTTTTAAAATATAACAACTTTCCTCTCTCTCTCTCTCTCTCTAAGTTAAACAAAACATTAAAAAAAAAAAAAAAGGTGTAGATGCCTGGGTGGCACAGTCTGTTAAGCATCTGACTTCAGCTCAGGTCATGATCTCATGGTTTGTGGGTTTGAGCCCCACATCGGGCTCTCTGCTGACAGCTCAGAGCCTGGAGCCTGCATCAGATTCTGTGTCTCCCTCTTTCTGCCCCTCCCCTGCTTGCATGCTGTTGCTCTCTTGCTCTCTCTCAGAAATAAATAAAACATTTAAAATATATACATAACAACTTTCAGGGTGCCTGGGTGGCTCAGCTGGTTAAACGACTGACTTCGGCACAGGTCATGATCTCATGGTTTGTGAGTTCGAGCTCTGAATCAGGCTCTCTGCTGTAAGCACAGAGCCCACTTGAGATCCTCTGTCTCCCTTTCTCTCTGTCCCTCCCCCACTTGCATGTGTGCTCTCTCTCTCTTCCTCAAAATAAATAAATAAACTTAAAAAAAAGAAAGAAAATCTAAGCAAAAAAAAAACAAAAAAAACAGGCTTCTACAATGGATGTGCCACTCTTAACATAGGGTCATGGTGGATTCTGCTGTGTCTAGATTTGCCCTTTTGTTGCTGGATCATAGGAAAGTCTGGGTAGGAGATGGATAGGGATGGTGAGATTCAGGAGGGTGATTATTATAATGACTATTTACAATTGCTAAGAAAATACTTAGCCACTGATATACAAAGGATATCAATCACATCTTTAAAAAATTACGTAAAGAGGGGCGCCTGGCTGGCTCAATGGAAGAGCATACAACTTGATCTTGGGGTTGTGAGTTAGAGCCCCAAGTGGGTGTAGAGATTACTTAAGTTAATAAAACTTGAAAGTTTTTTTTTAACTGCTTAAAGAGAAATTGTGATGAACCCTTTGAACTTGTACATTTTTTAAAGCTTCACCAGTCCCTATGCTACCCATACATTTACCTAGCATTATAGATTGAGCTACTAGCACATAGAGTCTGTATCTGTGTTTTCCACCTATTCTCAGTCCCTAGAATAGTAAACGGAATATAGTAGATACTCAATTAGTATTTGTTGAATACTTATCCACATTTTTGTTGAATACAAAATCAGGGTCCATAAATTTCCTATAGTCTGTATAAATTCCTAAGATAGTGTAGTTTCTCAATGAAGGGATTGAAATGGAATTCTAGAGACCTAATGTATGTTCATTTCCTAGGTAAGACTAGCATGGTTTTATGGTTTTTTTAATCTTAAAGTTGTACCTCCTCACACTACAAAATAATTGTCGAAATGGTTAATTTTAGGTGTGACCAAATTAAAATTACTCCTCAAAACTGGCTAAAAAGCAAATAGCTGAAAGCATTGACATATCAGAGGTATGATTTTCATGGTTTACATGTATACATATTAATTATGTTATTCAAAATAACCTCTGAAATATATATATGCATACACATATATAAGCAAACTACATTTAAGATATAAAATAATTTCATGATTTTTTTAGTGGGATGAAATCTAGAAATCTTGCCCAACCTGCTCTTATTTATAGATATGAATAGACAAGCCACAGAATCTGGAGAGATTTGCTCAAAGTCAAGTGTTAGTTAATGAAACACCTGCACTAAGAACTAGGACTCCTGATTCCTGGTTCAGAGCTCTTTTTGCTATCCCTGATTTCTTTCTAAATGATCATGGCAACTTTCCATTCCACTGAGCACTAACTCTGTCCTGCCAAACACATGTACATAAAGCAGGGTCTTAATGTAATACTGACACTTCTCTGGAGAAAGGGGAAGGCCAAGGTGATGTTGATGTCTATTGATGATAATATCTTCATTTGAGGTACCACCTTTCCCCATGATCTTGAAGAGACACATGCATTTGTAACTTAAGGAGAAAAAAGTAGGATCAAAACAAAGAGGTTTCCTCTCTATTAATTCACTTTGCTCAGTACACCCCAGAGGCTGCTGAAGTCTTTACTCAGTTTTAAATCACTTCCTTGATTGGGTTCTTGCCATTTCTTTTATAGCTGGACCACTCTATGATCTTAGGCATTAAATCTTTCTCTAGTCTAGACTAATATTTCTTACCCAGGGTTGTGTACTGTTGAATCCTGCAAATGCAGAATCTGTTTTCTCAGAACTAATGAAACAGACATAGTTTGTTTTATATGACAGAAAGACTAATTTGGGGGGACTTCCAAAAAGGATCCTGAATATCCATAGTTACTGACAACCAAATCTATTAAGCATTTTTTAATTATGGAAAAATATGGAAAAATTGCTCATTTTCAGATGTGGGAATGTACAATCAGGTATTGCCAGACAGGTGACAAATATCATTAATCTAGAATGATTGGCAACAGATGGGGAATACTGGAATCTGTAGGCTGCTCTACAGTCTATCAATGTGTATGTTGGAATTTTTTCCAGAGGAAAAGGCGGCTTGGATTTGTTGGAGAAATGAGGACTTGCTTTATAAAAATTCATTTTATCATGAGGTGGTCAGGACATGTGTATTTTATAACATGAAGGAAACCCCTATATCACCTCCTGTATAATAAACCCTATATAATCCCCGAGTCAGTATTGTGAGAACTGATGGTATTCCTTGGGGATCATCTAGGTCCCTCTCTGGGGCTTTCCTCTTGAGTGATTTTTACTTAGTGGTGAGAATCATGCAATTTTGAGAACTGGTGGGGACCTCATAAATCACCTGTCTCCTGTGGGACCAAATCCCACCTGCCAAGAATGACTAGAAGATCAGGAGTCATTTGTTCAGCCACTCAGAGTTTCTGAGAAAGGATACTGAAATTTTGGTTTAACACAAAGTTTAAGAATCATCCTGGTCCCTAAGTTCTGTTTTCCAGCAACTATTCATCAGACCTGGCTGGTACAAAGAACAAAATTTGCATCTCTAAAAAATTTTCATGACAAGTACATTTTATTGCCTTAGATACACTATATTTGTGAGATACATTAGGAAGTGTTTTAAGAATATATCTAAAGCATCACAGTATCAATATTTTGCAGAATATGGAATACATACTTTTTCTGCCACAGGAATCCCTTTACTAGAACACACACATGCGCTCGCTCTCTCTCTCTCTCTCTCTCTCTCTCTCTCTCTCTCTCTCACACACACACACACACACACAATTATTTGCAGAAATGGAGTACTTACTATAGATGCTAAATGCCTTGCATGGATTAATTCACTTCCTCTTCAAAAAGAACCCTTTCTACAGGCACTATTAGAGCTTTTATTTTATAGATGAATAAATGTAGACTTAGAGAAGTTAAGAAACTTACTCATAGGACTGCAAATACAATTCAAACTCAAACAATCTGACCCCAGAGCTTTGATTCTTCATCTATGGGATGAATGTTTGAATCCTCTGGGCTCAGCTCATTCATTTCTAGATTCAGGTCCGTTTCTAATCTTTCAAAAAGAGAATAACCAGGAGCACTTGGGTAGCTCAGCTGGTTAAGTGTCTGACTCTTGGTTTTGGTTCAAGTCATGATCTCACTGTTTATGAATTTGAGCCCTGCATCAGGCTCTGTACAGAGTCTGCTTGGGATTCTCTCTCTGTCTCTATCTCTTCCTGGCTCACTCTCTCTCTTAAAATTAAATAATCTTTTAAAAAGAGTGAGAATAACCAGTTTCAACTCAGAATCACAGAGGACCTTAGAAAGCTAGTTAGTCTTTGCTGTGAATGATAGATCTAGTAAGGCTTATCCTAGCCAGCCAACCCCGCCCTTGACCTCAACTTCTGTACCTTCCAACTGATGCCTTCCCTGTGCTTTCTGGGTACGGCATCTACAAAATATTTCTCTCTTTTTTGTAACAGACGTGTGTTCCCACCAACTCTCTGGTTCTATGGCTGATGTTTCACTTCCTTAAGAAATGTTTTAAAGCTTTCTAATGGGCTCTCTCCAGTTCACATTGTCATGGGGATCTGTTCTTATTTGTCTGTTTATGTTTCTTGGGTTTTTGTTTTTTCCAATCTAAGTAATACGATCAGGAGGTAATGTATCCTGCTCTCCAGCTGCCCAAATTTAATTCTACAGCCCTTCCTATTTACAGTGGAGGTGTTTTATTTCAATTCTGCTCATAAAATGAACAAAGTTAACAAGATATGCCTGAGATAAACAGCCTTCCAGAGATCATGTTTCTGAAGCACGACTTAGCACTTTCTGTCCAATTCCACCAAAAGAATGTAAGCCTAGTGTAAAAGGACATATTGAAATATGTGGGCGGGGAGTGGATAGGAATAGGAAACAGTGGATAGAAGAGAGAGACGGGCACAATAAGTGCCTCGATTTCAATGATCTGAGAAAGGAATTCTTCCCTAGGTTGGTCCGTCATGACAACATAAGTAGAGCACACAGGTCTATGAAGAAGTAAAGAGAAGGTGGTGACAGAAGATTTTCCCGGATAGGAAAAGGCATCTTAAGTGTTTCAGAGCTGGTTGATAAGGAGGGCCATAGGTTTCCAATAACTTATGAAATACACATCTATCACAGACCAGTGGATGAAAGCCAGTCCTTACTTGGAAGGAGGATTACGTTCAAAAAACGATCTGATGTCTTTAGCTTTTTATTAACAAGGCTAAAAGTAGAGAAGTCTATAGTGGGTGGATGACAAAGGGGAGAGATTTTATGCTAACATGTTGAATATGGCTTATTCTTTTTCCTCTTTATGCTCCATTATGCTCAGGGCCTGGCACAAAAATGACAGGTTTAGCCTTGTGGAATTAAAAAAAAAAATGCTTTCACTTAAACACATGAGTATTGAGATATCTCTGCTTTCTTTTTTAATAAAGCACAATGGAAACTTTAGTCATGAGCCACTCCACTCTGTCTCATTAAAGCTGGTTATTCACAGGCTTTCTGATTGGGTCCCTTAATGGGAAAATGTTTATTGGGGCATGGGGGAGAGGTTGTTGCTGAGCTACTAATGATACCATATGTGTCCAAATCTACAATCTTATTACTCCTGTGGGTCTGCAATATTATATCCATTTCGGCTATGCAGCGTCCATGAAGCAACTCAGAATTAATCAATTGTTATACAGCAAGGCGGCGGTTGGGTATTTCTAGGAAAAATTTTGGTGGTAAAAGGAGGACATACTATGTACTATAAATGGAATGGAAATGGGTTTTTAATATTAAAACTACTTGGGAGAATTAGCAAGCAGGAGTAAACTGCGTGACAACTTAAGAATGCTTTGCACTAGCTATCCGGCGGGTGCCATTTTCATGTTGCTATGCAGAGTTTATGCTGTAATTAAGCAATTGTGCAGTACAGCTGGCTCTGAAATATGAACTTACACAACAAAACATTTAATAATGAGTCAAGCAGGTATTTCTGACTCCTTTACCCAAAGAAAGGAAAAGATGGGGTTTGCTCTGGTAAATGGAAACCTGCCCTTTATAGCCCTATGTACCAAAAGTAGGCATTCTGTAAACTGCTAGCAGAGAGGGTTGTTTTAGATGCACTGAGCTAACCCAGAATGAAAATTCTCTTCTTTGGCGCTGTAGGAAAGGCAGGGATGGGACCCAGGTAATGGCTGTAATGGATAACAATGAAGCTTAGAATGGTCCAAGAGAAAATGCTTACCAAGGCAACCTTTACTTTGATGTGATTACAGGCTCACCTTTTCAGGTGTTTCCTTTAGGTCATTTAAGTAGATCATTCAATAGACAATGTGGTTAGATTATTAGATGTAGCCTGGGGATGTTGATTTAAACCTGCTATTGTACAGATGTCTTTACCCTTGATTTAGTTTCCCAACTGTTTGTTCAAACTTCTCTCTTCGATATACCCATCAGAAATGAAAACAAACCAGCATTCAACAGATATTTTGGTTTTTGAACTGTGGATGTTGAACTGACCTATCTTACATCTTGACAAAAAGGATGGATTAGCTCTCAGTTAGCTCAGCCTTAAAGATTTCCTCTCCTTCAGACCTCTGTGGCATTTCTCTGGATTCAGTCTCATGGCACATCTAGGTACTAATCCTCTCTGAAGCAGACTGATTTAATCTTCTCAAATCACAGCCCTTAGTTTTATATCTTCTAGAATAAAGGGAGAGGGAGCGGGCTTCTCTTATTCCTCAGGTTCAAGCTGAACACCCCACCAATTTCACCCTTCTGTTCCTGTCAAAGAGGCATGCACCTGTTATTGACCTCTGGCTGCAATCCTCAGAGGATAGAAGCCACTAGGTTCACAGCAAGTAGAAAGGGCAGTGGTTAAAAAACTACCTGACTCTGGTCTTTATGCTTAGAGAAGTTTCTTGACAATCATACCACATAATTATCCTTCTGTTAGATAAATAGTTCTGGCATAAAAGCATTGGATGTTTAGTTTAGGTTGTAATTTGGATCCTTGGACTGTTATTGGCAAAGACTGCCTAATCTTATTCTCACTAGTCTAGGGGCATTTATTTTCTTGGGGAGAGCATTTAGGTGTGGCTGTGTGTGATAGCATGACACTCAGATTCTGTGCTCCAGTCACAACTGGCCAAGTGACAATCACACCCAAGTAGTAAAGTGATCATTCAAAGCTGGCTACTCCTTCTCTCTAGGAGAAATGCAACCTTCAGGGTCAACCAAGGAAACCTAGCTATTCTGTTCAAAGCTAAATAAAATCTAAGACTTGTAGGTCATCTGAGAGTCAAGCAATGTCATTGTTAAACCTCCAAAAGAAGTTAGGAACTGGGGAATTGCTTCAGGGGCATGTTTGGCATAAAAAGAAAAAAAAAACAAGGATGGAAATTCCCAAATTATAACATGACCTAGATCCTTCACAAAGCTCTTGTTTCCACAAAGCTGTCGCCCAGTGCTATTTTCATCAAACCCAGCCTTCATTGGAGCACTGTCCTGATACAGCTAGTTTTAGCAAGAGCACTTTGGCAGAGTACCAGTGACAAGTGCAGCGATGTTGGCACCATTTAACCAGAGTGCTGTTCATTGCTTCCTGCAGAGACAGCAAAATGTAATTCATTTCTGTTGATATCAGTAGCCGCTCTTTGTCTAAAAGGGCAGAACATGTTTTGCAGTTGGGCTCTTAGAAACACACCCTTTTCCCACCGATGTAAAAACAACCCCATTCACCTCCATGATTTCCTAGGCTTCACTCTTTTTTCCTCAAAAAGCTGAGTCACTGTTGCCATCAAGGGCCTCTGATCATATCTGACAGACATCTCAATGTGAGTAGTATGGAGGCCAAGGATGCTAGAAAAACCATGCTTCCGTAGAAAAGGAAATAGAGGAATGAATAGAGAGGAAAGGCTCAAATTTGTGGAGGGATTTAACAGAGATTTTGGCTCCAGTGCCACTTATATTTCAAATCTCCTTGTCCTCCAGCTATTTTATTTGCACTACAGAAAAATGGATACCAAATACCCACACACGTGTGACTAAAACCATACATGGCCAAGGTTCACAGAGAGGTTAATTCAATTTACTAACAAATGGCTTAAAATGACTGCCTGAACCATGGCCATGGCTGACTCTAAGAAAAGAGCTAAGCTTTGGAATTTCACAAGTACATATGCATCTGTGGTGATTAATTCTCTGTGTCAACTCGACGAGGTCATCAGGTACCCAAATATTTGGCTGAAAGTCAGTCTGTGAGTATTTTCAGTTGAAGCCAATGTTTAAATCAGCTGACTGAGAAGAGCAGAGTATCTTCCATGATATGGGTGGGTCTCATCCAAGCAGTTTCAGGCATAACCCTCCCCTGAGTAAGAGAATTCTCTTGCTAAACAGTCTTTGAACAGAGGCATTGGGTTCTAAAGATTTTGGACTTATTGGCTTTCGTAATCACACGAGCCATTTCCTTATAGTTAATTAACATATATATTATATATATAAGGATATATATTTATCTCCTATATAAGTGTATATCTGTATCTTATGTATATATAAACCTTAAAACAATTTTAGACTTGAGGTCTAGGCTGACCAGCATACTCTCAGTGCTGGGAATTCCTTTACACCTGAAACAGAACTCTTATTCAAATACAAATGCCTCTGTACCACAATACAGGTGTGAACATATAACATTCACATATTTGATCATTCTTTCTTATCTTAAGGGCTAACCATTGTCTATCTTCTTCAATCGGTACCTCTAAGACCTAAGTTTTAGTCAACTACAGTTGAAGCCTGATAGCCTCAGATTTTCCCTAGGTACAAGTCCAATCAATAGTGAATAGAGATTATTATTATGATCACCTAAAACTCAGCCAATAGCCAAATAGTTATATTGTCAATGGTTCTCTAGAACACAGCCAAGATTTGCAGTCCTGATTGTATCAACATATATGGCTCTATGTTAAAAAAAAAAAAAAAAGTCAAACATCAAAGGTTTATTTCAGAAAAATGTGGTAGTCAAGGGTGGTCAAAAACACATTTCCTTAAATTTTATGCTATTGTTTGTGTTAAGTTTCTTACATTTTAGAAGAGAGAAGGCAGTCTGAGGAAGGCAGATGGCTAGAATATTAGAGGGCATGGCCCTGCCATCAGAGAAACTGGTGGCGAGGTTATGTTCTGTAACAGTCTCTATGGTATATCTGACACATTTAGGGTCCTCAGTACTTGCATGGAGAAAATGAAGGCACTATGGGCTATCAGTAAGTGGTCACTTCAATGTATTATCCTTTTAATTTTAATCATCCAGATTTATTGTGGAAATATAACAGTTAGCATGTTTGAATATGCTTGCTTTCAAGGCTACCCAGTCACATTGATGCAGAAAAATAAATCCAACTTAGGTATTCTCTTCATATTGTCATGTTTCCAAATAAGAAGCAACACAACATATCCCTAAAAGGTGACAAAGTACTGAGCTATATTATTTTTTGCTGGCTATTTTCCAAGATGGCTACCTAGTTCGAGAGAATACATGTGTCCTGAATCTCTTATTTTTTAAGGACCTCAGGAAAACCAATACACCTTAGCTCATCTGAGCAGGCAAGTGAAAAAGGGATTAATATTTACTGAGCACCTACTGTGTGCCATGAAATATTCATGTATATTTTCTCATTTAGTCTTGACAGTAACCAAGTTTTTGGTACTTCCATAGAGAAGTTAAGCAGTTAGGTGACTTGTCCAAGTCACAAAGCTAGTAAGGGACATCACCAAATTAAAACCTGTCTATGTGATGACTGGATCTTCCCATACTTTCTTACCCAGGCAGACTGTCACTTAGAACCAAACAAAGGCTTGGGAGTTCTGAACTCAACATTCTATTTTGGTGCAAAGCCACCCATCTTTTCAACTGTCATTTTTCCCCCCTCCATTTGTAAAGTAACAGTCACAACACATGTCCTATGCCATAGAACCATGGTCACTGGAGACTATTAAAATATATTCTAAAAACATTATATATATATATGTGTGTGTGTGTACACACACACACACCCTTTTATATATGTATATATGTGTGTAATATATATAATATATATATAATATATATATATTATAAATGCTTTAAAGTAGTGTGAAACTCTTGGAAGAAATAAAAGCATATGGTGATCAGTAACAGAATTTCATCAAACTTAAAATGGTGGGTACTAAAAGAAGTGCTAATTTAAAAGACAGTTTTAAACAGGTTCTTAAATCAGTTCTCTGAGAACGTTACTGGTTCGATTAATAAGTACACATGCTTATGGATGTGCCAGTGAGAAAATATTTAAAATGACCCCATCTCTACTACAAATGTGTCTACGTTTCTACTCTTTTCACTCATTTCCTTTTTGCTCTTGGCAAATGACTTTGCTTTCTGCTAACATATTTAAGCAAATGAATGGTCACCATGTTTCCTTTCATATTGTGGACAAACACTGAAGATGTGAAGCAGAAGGTGTTACCTAGAATGCAGAGACCATCTGTGCAGTTTTCAGATTCCTGGCTGAGCCCTTCACAGAATTTGCCCCCATTTCTCGGGGGTGGTGCCGTGCACTCCCGGATCCGCAAATGCTCACACTCTGGGCTGCAGACTGACCATTCGCTCCACACTTCCCAGCTCCCATCCACTTCAAGGGAAACAAAAGGAAGCCCCATTAGAATGAATTGCGCACACGTCAGGAGACTCACCCCAGGGCTGCTGCTGTTCTTAAAGCTGTATTTTAAAGAAATCACCACCACCACATAAAACAAAATAACTTGTTTATCTTCTCTCCATGATTTCCTTCCTAAATTATCTTGCTATTTCAGGAGGAGACCAGTTACTGAATTTAGGCAAGCATTCACATCATCAGTGCCCTTGGGTTGGCTAATAATGTCATTACCCATTCTGTTCCCAGTCTTTCCTGCTCAGATGCCTGTTAGATGGACGGATAAAGTATGTGCAGTAACCACTGGTAATCGCCACTTCCTTGTGAGTTGACAGTTTAGAACTAGAGAGTAGAATGAACTATCTTTAAGCCCTAAAAGCCCTAAACAATAAAAAGTTAAACCTATATATATTGACAGTATTAAAGTAAAACAGGTCAGTCAAGCCCCAAGATACCAGGACTTACATAAATAGAATTTCATGGGTCATGGATTGCTGCTGTATGTAGAAACTGAACAAACTGATTTTAATTCCACTAAAAATCGACCCTAGAGATAATGGCAGCTGTTTCAGGCAATTGTCCCATTTCCTCCTAGGAATAGTTCAACCATGCTTATGTGGGTTAAGATCATGCAATTTTTAATCGAGAGCAATTAGTCAAGAATAGGGTACAAAAAAAAAATACTGAACTTGAAAGCAAAGTGTCTGAGAATTTGTCTTGATTATGTTTCACTTATTGGCTCCTGAGCACTCCCTTCGTCTTTACTATTTTTGTCAATTGGGGGATAAGAAAACTCACAACACAGAGCTAAATGACATTATATTTATAAAAGTATCTTGCACAGTACCTGGCACATAGTAAGCACTCAATAAATGTTGACCGAATAGGAGTTTAGAATGGAACTCCAGGAATAAGCTGTTGGTGAGAGCCTCAGCTTCGCTTTCAGTGGAACTAGATCTGAAATTTTAAAGACCCGAGGCTCTAGTCCAGCATCCTTGGAGTTAATGTTTTATAATGCTTCTGAGGCCTAGAATCAATTTATTTCTCAATGGGAGGATATGCTTTCCATAAAGAAAGTCATCTTCCATCTCATCTACTCCTCATTGTATAAATTGGGTTAGAGCCAAGAAGAGGTTTACAAAAGAACTTATAAAAGCCATATTTGGTAAAGGAAGTCTCTATTCAGAAAGAAAGGCAAACATAGGCCAAATGTAAAATAGCAACTCTGTGATACTGTACAGTGTCTGCTGGTTTTACTGCAAACAAATACAAAGATGATAAGGTGAGTTGATTGGTAACTGATGATAGAGGGTCAAATTTCTGCTACCTATTTTGTGTTCCCAGACAACTCAATCACTAATAGTTACTGTGCCACCAAATGGGGGGACCCAGGGAGAGAGAGACGGGGATGGCTGAGCCCGACCAAACATGGCTAGTATAGAGATACGTTAGAGCATGATGGCTTACTGATGGTGAGTGTCCAGGATCATGTAAGCATTAAAAATATATACATATATATGCCCCCAATGAAGGCATTTCACCCATGTTCCTGCTATGGTAGGACGTTCCACATTAGCACTTTGGACAAAGGCTGCATTCTGAGAACGTGGGAGAGGATAACTTGGGGAAGGAAGGTTATACTCCGTGCTTCACACCAGCTTAATCATGTTGGTGGATGAGAAGGGGAAAGGGAATCTACACATATCTCACCGGGACAAAGAGAAGTGCACGTTATTTTCTGCACTGACATTCCCTCACAAAAGGCCCCACCATTGAGAGGAGCTGGGTTGGTGCAGGTCCGGGAACGTTTCTGCCATCCTCTACCACAGCGAACATTGCAGGCTGACCACTCTGTCCAGGAAGACCAGCCTCCATTCACTGAGAGAGAAAAATGGGGAGGGGAGAAAAAAAAGGAGAGACGTTTTTACTGATTGCCTACTATCTGCTAGACACTGTGCCATGGTGTTGTGAGTTTGGCATCCAGGGACCAAGAGAACCTTCAGACGCACACTGGCCCCTCCATCATGAGGCAGCAGTGGGGCTTCCCTCATCTCTGTCTCTTAGTCTGCTCATCTGACACAAGAGGGACACAGAATGTTCTTTGTGGGGAATTAGGAAAAACAGGATGAATTCGTCAATGTATCTCTCAAGCACTTGAAAATTTAGAGTACAGGCAGAGAATATCAGCATTTGAATTTCTAATACTGAAAATGCTTCAACACTAAATCCCAGGGCTTTTCTATTATGGAGGGGAATGCCTTCACTTAAATAGCTGGGAAGCTTTTTTAATACAATACCTGAGACATTCAGCAAAGAGTAATGTTTGTTTTTGGTGGATTTCCTATGCCAGGAGAGACACTGCCAAGAGAGACTGGGGTAGATGCCGGGTTTGGGAGGGATGGGAGACAGAAGGGGCCCGCTTCAATTTTTTAAAAATATAAACACAATGGGAGAAAATAAACTTTTGGGGTTATTTTTTAAAAGAGAGGGATTGGAAATGTCACTGTCTCATGGATGTCCCATACTGGAGGTAAGAGCAAACAGTAATAGCAATAGGGATGTGTTCTCATCTACCAAATGGGAGAGGCAGGAGAGAGAACAGCAGTGGATGACCCCTGAAGTCCTTTCTGCTTCTAAACAGTGAAATCCCTCTACTCTGATTTCTACCCTCCCTATGCATTCCTGGCCTTTGGGCTGGTCTTACCATAAACCACCACCGTGGCTGACAGGCTCCTCCTCTTGGCCACGATGTTGGCTGCCATGCAGGTGTAATTGCCGGAGTCGGAGAGGCGTGCCTGTCTGATGATGAGGTTGTGGTCAGCCCTAGTATCAATGTTTTCATCTTGCTCGGAGTCAATGGGCTCCTCATTTTTCAACCATTCCACCTATAAGAAGAAAGGAACGTTCACTTCACCTTTTACTTATAAAACAAAACAACAAACCTCTTTTCTGGAATTGGAAGGTGAGTAGTTTTGGTGTGTGGGAGGGAGATAGATGTTCCTAAACTTTGGAGCAACAACAGTGACTTTTTCCCCTTTATTCCATATCCCATCCCTTTTATTTAGCAAATTTGGTATATTCAGGAAATGAACACTCAAGTTAATAAACTGGAGGCAGGGAAAGAACATAAATACCTACTGACTTTGACCCATTTTTAAGAAACGTGGTGGAAGAGAAAAAAGAGGTGTCTACAATTAGGTCATTTCATTATATTTCATTGTATTGCAAACTCTGATGGTAATGACTATGTGTCTATAACAGGTCTGCAGCTCACAAAATCAACACATCTATGCAGAACTTGTACTTTGTGCTGAGAGGATATTATGTTGTCAGACAAGGTTTCATGTCAATGTTTGCATTTGAACAAAATTTAGGGAAGGTGTGATAATGTATAAAAGGCCAATGTAATACAGATTGAGGCAACCACAGGCAATTAAATCCAAATCTCAGTGTTCTCTAGTTTTGGAGATACATTTCTTTGGTAATCAATTGTGTTACTCCTTCAATGATGCAACAGACATTGGGTTAGATGCTCAGCACATTTAAGGCCCAACCTCTCTTCTGGGGGAGTAGTTTTCTAACACCCTCTGGGCACAGGCCACTTCCATCTGATTTATTTTCTCTAGATCATCCTGGAGAATCTGTTTTCCTCTTTCTAGTTCCACTTTTATCTTACCCCTGGTGTTATACTGGCTAGTATAAGGCGATTATTTAAGTTTACTATGGTTATTAAGATAAACAGAGATAATATCATGCCTTCTAGGCATAGAAGCAATGACATTAGGTGGGATCAGTATACTAGCAGTCCTATAAAGGATATGACGAAGGCCAGGAAGATAATGATATGCACCACAGACATTTGATAATTATAGTATTAACCATAATCCAATGAGTCAACACTATCTGTTTTGACTTAAACTAATGATCATATTCAGTCCATTCTATTCCTTTTTGTGTTCATTCATAGGCTAGACTTGTGGCTAATAGTGAAATTAATAGAAGTGTTATGGTAAGCATGGTTGACAGGTTATTTGTCTGTGAAGCTCATGGTAGAGGTAGGAGGAGAACTATTTCTGGGTCAAATAATTGGAAAGTAATGGTGACTAGGAAAAATTTTATGGAGAAAGATAGGCGGGCTGATCCTATCAGGTCAAATCCACATTCATAAGGACTTGCTTTTTCTGCAGAGATGTTTAATTGGGGCAGTCATCCTACCCTTTTCTTTCCTTGAGCATTGAGAGAAGACAGAGATGGAACCTATTGCCCCATAGATCCTCATCCTCCCCCAGCTGGGGTGCTCCACATTTAGTGCCCCTATTTTATCAGGCAGGCCAGTTTCACCCCAGAACAAACTGCCTTCCTTCCTCATTCTGTCCTCTGCTTTCACATCTGAACATCATCGCCACTTTCTAGTGCCATCTCAGTAGCACTAAATGTATCTCATTTGACAACAAACATTTAGCTCTAGTTACCAGCATATGTCATATGTATAGACATTTAACAGACACATCAAAGCCATAATTTAACCGAGAAAGCAATAGCGGTGACTACACCAAAGAGACATCACACAGAAAGAAGCATGTGCACTGGGGGCCATTGCATCATACTCTGCCCACCACTGGTGAAGATAATTGAAAGGTGGTTTTAGGATAAGATACCTCATTCCTGGGCACCTGGGTGGCTCAGTTGGTCGAATGCCTGACTTTGGCTCAGGTCATGATCTCACGGTTCGTGAGTTTGAGCCCCACATCAGGCTCTTTCATGTCAGCAGAGCCTGTTTCAGATCTTCTGTCTCCTCTCTCTCTGCCCCACCCCTGCTCATGTGTGCATGCTCTCAATCTCTCTCTCTCAAAAATAAACATTAAAAAAATTGAAGCCTTATTTCTGTTTAAATCTAAAGAATTCTAATTTACCGGTAAACAAGGGGCAACAGTCATACAACAATTTGTTGTAGGTCTCTAATAAAAAGGAATTTATTTATAAGAAAACCTATTATGGGGCGCTTGGGTGGCTCAGTCAGTTAAGCATCCGAGTTCTGCTCAGGTCATGACCTAGTGGTTCCCGAGTTTGAGCTTCGCATTGGGCTCTGGGCTGACAGCTCGGAGTCTGGAGCCCACTTCAGATTCTGTGTCTCCTTCTCTCTCTGCCTTTCCCCCATTTGTGCTGTGTGTCTCTCTCTTTCTCAAAAATAAACAAACATTAAAAATAAAAAAAAGAAGACATATCATTCTTTATAATCAAATTTACCTTCAGTACTGCTCCATTAATGAGAGTTTAGAGTGCCCAAAATCATCATCATCCAAAGCAACCCTCAGGGGCGCCTGGGTGGCTCAGTCGGTTAAGCGTCCAACTTTGGCTCAGGTCATGATCTCATGGTTCATGGGTTCGAGCTCCGTGTCAGGCTCTGTGCTGACAGCCAGCTCAGAGCCTGGAGCCTGTTTCAGATTCTGTGTCTCCCTCTCTCTCTGACCCACCCCTGCTCATGCTGTCTCTCTCTTTCGCAGAAATAAATAAAAAACATTAAAAATTAAAACACACACACACACACACACACACACACACACACAAAAGCAACCCTCAAAGAGGGTTTTAGGAAATCAAATGGCACAAAACAGCCAAAGAAGTCTCAAGAACAACTTTTACTATCAAGAGGGGATGAAAAAGGAATGTGGTACTTGGCCATCCATGAAGTAAAGAAGCAAGTCTACCACCCTCAGGAGCTTCTGGAGGGTGCTGCCATGTTCCAGCCTGTACAGGTAGGTGCAAATAATGACCAAGAGCCCAAAAGCACTGCTCTAACAAAGCAGGACAGTGGAATGGATTTTAATACACACCTGACCACAAGTCTGTGACAAAATGCCCTCCATTCCCCATGGATATTGCATATTTCACAGTCATTCACTTATTTACCTGATGAATATTCAGACACACACTGAATATCAGAGGTGGCCTCGAGAGTTCAGTAAAGTGAGATGAACAGAACCCGCATAGCCTCTTCTTACATGGATCTTACGGTTAATGGGTGAGATGGAAATAAAGAAGTCAATCTACATCACCAACAGAAATTAAGAGCCAGGAGTAACACTGTCACCAACATCTAGGATGAAACTCTTACTGTAAGGTCAAGAGGAATGGACCTTTAAAATCACCATCATGCTATGACACTGGAAGGAACAATCTGGTTTGCTTAAAGTAGTTCTGGGAGCTTCTGTTCCACTCTACTATCCTAGTACAGAAGTTTTGAGTGTAAACTACCTGATTTTCTGATTGCTAACTGCCTTACTCCTGCTATTTGTGGCACCTAGAAAGCTGTTTCCTCATGTTCCCACCCATGTCTTCATTTACCAGAGTTCCCCACAAACAGCTGGCCAGTATGTCAGGCAAATGTGACCCATAAGCAAATTATTTCTAGAGAGTAAACAGCCAGAAAGGGCTCTGGAGATCAAAACCAAAGGAGTCCCAGCACCTGGAAATAAAAGAAAGCCTTCTTTAAAAAAAAAAAAAATGTTTATCTTTGAGAGGGAGAGACAGAGCACAAGTAGGGGAGGGGCAGAAAGAGAGGGAGACACAGAATCCAAAGCAGGCTCCAGGCTCTAAGCTGTCAGCATAAAGCCCAATGCAGGGCTCAAACTCACCAACCCTGAAATCATGACCTAAGCCAAAGTTGGATGCATAACTGACTAATCCACCCAAACACCCCATCAAAGAAAGCCTTCCTGAAGGAATTTCAGCTCAGAGTAAATTAAACCACCATCACAAAGTAGAAGTTTGACTTCAAATTGAAAACTTATATAAAAATAAACCATACACAAAATTAAATAGCCAACAGGCTAGGAAAATATTTGCTGAAAGTCTGGTAGAAGGGATAAAATATGATCCAAGGAATCTTAATCTCAATAGCTCAAGCTCTCTTACATCGATGATAATATTCCATCCTTGGTAATACAGCATAAAGATAAAGGAAAAAATATAAGGCAATTAGAAATTGAATAAATATCCTATATCACTAATAAAGTTAGCCAATGCAATGAAGGTTTTCCTATCAAAATGCCAAAGATTAAAATTATACACACATACATAGACACACACATACACGCAGTTTTTATTTTTCTGATTTGGTCGTTGCTGAACCTGCAAAGCTTGGGATCTTTCTGCTACTGCTGTCTACCATTATCCACTTTCTAAGATGTTAGCAATAGCCTCTACCGGGGCTGTCTGCTGCTTTAATTCTTCCTCCACAGTTGATACTCTACCAAAGGATAAGATCATGTTACTCTCTGGGTTGAAATCTTTCAATGGTCTTGAATCCCACTTAGAACAAAATCACAAATCCTTACCAAGGCTAACAAAGTCCTTCTCAGTTTGTCCCCCCACTCAGTTCTCCACCTCAGATTCCCCACGTAACCCCTGCTCACTCTACTCTAGCCCTACTGAAATCCTTCATGTCTTAGAAAGCTCAAAGCAAGTTCCCACCTCAGGGCCTTCACACCTGCTGATTCCTTTGCCTGGAAGGTCTTTCCCACAGGGACCCGCATGGCACAATCTCACTTTCCATTCAGGTCTCAGATCAAAGTTACTTCTGTAGGTCTTGACTAACAGTCCTTTTTATTATAGCACCCCCCTCCCCTGCCTCCACTGCTTGCCCTGTCCATTTCAATCTTCTTTCTAATATTTATCTCCCTCTGATAATCTTTTTTTTAAAGTTTATTTACTGAACGATTTTGACAGAGACAGAGATAATATGAGTGGGGGAGGGGTGGAGAGAGAGGGAGAGAGAGAATCTCAAGCAGGCTCCCTGTTGTCAGCACCAAGCCCTAAACAGGGCTCAAATTCATGAAGCCTCGAAATCATGACTTGAGGTGAAAGCAAGAGTTGGATGATTAGCCAACTGAGCCACCAAGGCATCCCTCCATCTGATAAACTTAAAGATAGTAATGCCTTATGTTCTTGTAATTATGATCCCAGGAATTCACTAAAAAAGTATTGGGCCTACAGATGAGGATTTATTTCTTTTTTCTCATTATTGTAAATTTTATTTTTTTATTCTTAAGGTAATTTATTGTCAAATTGGCTAACATACAATGTGTACAGTGTACTCTTGGTTTTGGGGGTAGATTCCCATAGTTCATCACTTACATACAACACCCAGTGCTCATCCCAACAAGTGCCCTCTTCACTGCCCATCACCCATCTTCCACCTTCCTTACCCTGCACCACTCCCATCTACCCTCAGTCTGTTCTCTGTATTTAAGTCTCTTATGGTCTGTCTCCCTCCCTCTCTGTACAAATGAGGATTTAAACACCATAAATTGTTTTTGGTGGAGAAAGGAAGGGGGGGGGAAGGGAGGGAAGAAGAAAAAAGAAAAATGTATGCCAAAGCCACACAACAAATGGAATTTTGTTGAAATTAATCATGATTCAAAAACATGACTTAATGTTATATAGACATGAAAAGTCATGATTTCAACTAGTGAAAACACAGATAAATCTCCTAATAAATGAAAGAGTCAGAACACAAAATTATATGCTTAGTGTTACCATAAACTTTAAAACAAACATACATACACTTAAAAATGATTGGGAGAAAATGTAGTGTGTTTACAGGGCTTTTAGGAGAACACTAGAGGTAACAGTTCTTTTCTTCCAAGTGGTTAATTGTGGTACATTCAACAAAAAGCTATGTAGTGATCTGAAAAAAAATCATTTTAGCTTAAAAAAAATCTCGTTTAATTACCACGTGGCACAGTGGTTTTCAAATTTATATTTAACCATGGAATATTTCCTCAGTTTAATGTTCATCTGAAAGCACAAGATGAAAAATAAAGAGATTTCTTATAACTGATGAAATAAGGGTAGAGCCACAGATGAGAGGGACCCTAAGCTGCTTTAAATGTTTTCTTTTTATGTCTTTATTTTATTTTGAGAGAGACACAGAGAGTGAGCAGGGGAGGAGCAGCGAGAGAGGGAGACACAGAATGTGAAGCAGATTCTAGGCTCTGAGCTGTCAGCATAGAGCCCAACTCTGGGCTCGAACCCACAGACTATGAGATCATGACCCAAGCCAAAGTCAGATGCTTAAATGACTGAGCCACCCAGGCGCCCCAGACCCTAAGCTGCTTTAACATGGCCATTCCCAGGGTCACTGTTTGCAGAACTCCAGGAGAGATCATTCATATCCTTCCCTATGACAATCATGCCCTGTAGAGATAGATGTTCAGTGTACCACCTGTATCACCATATAAGTTGAAGCCCCCATACAATCTACCCCCTACACACCCACCCACATGTACAATGGATGTTTACAATGGTCTGCTGCTGGGTCTCCCCAGATCATAGTTTGAAAAACACTGACATAGGATGAATGAGGGATCATAGTTGCATACAGGTTGTGGTGTACTCAGTGTTTATGGTGTCATGACTGAGGTCCCTCAATCCAATTATGTCTATAAAGAAGGAGTGCATTAGTAGACTTCGAATTGTGGGCCCATTTTTTATCTGTAAACTAATAGTTTATCCATTAAACTGACGGCAGGATCTTTATGAGGAAATCAGTTTGGTGTTTTCTGGGCTTATAAAAATGACAAATTGCTTTTGGATTTATGCTTTTGTCACTTAGAGAAATTCTAAAACATTTTTGATGAGCTAAGTGCTCCTAAATGTAGAATAGTTTAATAAATAAGATAGAAAAAGCATTCGCTACACCAGAAGTTACAAACGCAAATGTTCCTGGGGGCCAAGGAGGAAACATAAATTACGGAAGTGGCCCTGGGTACAAGGCATCCATGCACATTGCTTGCATATTAAGGACAAGGGGCTGTTCTTCATTTTCACGAAGGGATGAGCTCATGCTCATTTGTCTTAAAAAAATATTATCACATTCTGTCTCCCACTTTTTTTCCCACTTTGTTTTCCCACTTTAAGTAGAGACATGTATTACAAAAATATAAAACAACAATGAGTGCAATAAAAATGACAATGACTTCATTTTTGCTTGAAAATCTCTTGCTTTTGGGTTGCCTGAGTGGCTCGATCGATTAAGTGTCCCACTTTGGCTCAGGTCATGATTTCATGGCTTGTGGGTTCTGGCCCTGCGTCAGGCTCTATGCTGACAGCTCAGACTTTGGATTCAGTGTCTCCGTTTCTCTCTGCCCCCCCCCTAAATAAATAAATAAACATTAAATTAAAAAAACTCTCACTTTTAATGTATCATGGTAATCTTCAAATTTCTGAAGTATTTCGCCTCAGTGTCAGGATGTATTGGGAAATGGTGGCCATTTATGACAAAATGTAGATTACATGACCCACGCAAATGTGCAGCCACCAGTCAGGTTCAAACTGTCACCACCAGTGTAACCAGGGCTCCAAATTTTCAGGAGAAACCAGGGATGTATATTCTAATGTATTCTTTTTTTTTCCTTAAGATTTTTAAAAAAGTTTATTTATTTTGAAAGAGGGGCAGAGGGGCAGAGAGGGATGGAGAGAGAGAATCCCAGGCAGGGATGCAGGGCTCCAATTTATGAACCATGAGATCATGACCTGAGCAGTAGTCAGACATGCAACTGACTGAGCCACCCGGATGCCCCACTCATGTATTATTTCTTGATTATTACATAATGGCTCAAAATATATTGTGAGGGCCAAACAAAATATACTCACAAACTAGACTCACTCCCTCTCCACGGATACGCATGAGCTTTCTGGCCCCTCGTGAACATTACCACAAACAGGAGCTCAGTCTCCTTCACTAACGTTCATTCTATTTCATTAAATCTGCCTCCCTCATTGTCTTAACATGTTACGGTTCATGTGTATCATAGGCCAGTCTCAAGGCTTTCTCAGAGAAATGTCTGACAAGTATCATAAGGGCATGAATATCGAGTTAGAAGATTATTTTACAAGAGCTTTCCAACATTGGGAGGCCCTAATTATGCACTTAACAAAAGCAACACAAATTTTCAAATTAGCATTATGAGATCAATACATTGACTACCTTGAGGCTAAGAGACATTTGTATCACTAAGTCAAATGACCTCATGCTAACAGGTCATCTCCTTGACAGAGAGGCTTACCAATGCAGAAGGTTATTGGAGGCATTCACCCCTCAGAGAAACAATTCCTCATATGCTTCTCCTTATTTGGCTTAGATGGATAATCCCAGTTAGAACTATGTGAAGAAACTAGTTACTTAGAGGTAATGAGCTTATGGATTTGCAGGATGCCCACATCTATTAGCATGGTGTTATGTACAGATGGCCTGCAATTTGTAGATTTTTTTTTCCAGTTTATAAACAAATCCGGAAAAGCAGACCATCAAAGACAGTTAGATTTCATACCAGATAGCAGGTTCCTGATGAGTTATTCTGATTAGCCAGGGACCGAAGGTATGTAATTGACAAACCTATAGACGTTCTCAACAATAGGCAGCAAGGAGTAATTGGATGGTGAAAGGACCTCTTTTGGAAGAGTAATGGATTGAGGCTTTGTGGGAGATTATCTTATTTGAGACCTGGGTTACAGGTGAAAATGGCTGCATGAGACCTAACATTTCACCTCTTCTGAACTTTGTCAAAGACATCTATGTATAGACACACATAAACCTTACACTTAATTGTTTAGTTCAGACAGTATGTTAGAATTCTAATGCTCCTGTTCGTCTTCTTAATATTCCATAAGAGAATGAGAAGGCAGTGTTATTAACTTTTTAGAATGTAAAAAAAAATAAACAAACCCAAAAAACAAAACTAGACTAGAAAGAAAAAAAAAATCCATTTTAATAGGCAAGCTCTCTTCTCATACAGGGTCCCAAACCTCTTCTCCTTTGAATTCTAGATAGTATCAACCTGACACTTTTCCTTCATATCCCAGAGAAAATGTCAATGAGGACCATTGGTTGATAGCAACTACTGAGTATTTCTTTTCTCCAATTCCAGGCATCTCTCTCAGGATTTGCTAGACTGATTATGAAATTGAGTTGCTCATATGTATTATAGATGTAATCTCAGATTTATGACTTTTGAAGGTTATCCATTCATCTACTCATTGCGTGTGATCATGTTCTTTCAATGTGACTCAGTGACACTCTCATTAAGAACATGAACAATGTTTTAAATGTTCCTTTTTTATGTTAACTTGACTTTATTTTATTTTTTAAAAAATATAATTTATTGTCAAATGGGCTTCCTTATGTCTTCATAGAACCTTCTTCTGAGGATGTTCAATGGCACCTACTGATCACATTTTCTAGGTCAAACTGATGTGCCTACCAATTTAGAGACTGATGTGACGAGAATACACACATACAATAAAACTTCAAGCTACATCATGGAGTAGTATCAAAAGAGAAGAATATCCTTATTTTAGATCCCAAGGCTGAGCACAGATATGATTTAGAGAGAGACATTTTTAGTGTAGTTCTTAAATATATTCTGAGTACCACCTGATAACGGCTACATGTGGTCTTATGTTGAATTTCAGGTATTTGCTCCAAAGTATGAATTATAGAAGAGTAACCAATGTTATTTTCCTCTCTACTACAACTAAAGATGGTTTGGGAGGGCAGCCTTGTCCGATAGGACAGGGTGGAGAGACAGACTACATTAGGGTATAGGAGACACAGAGCCAAGGAAATTCGTAGCAGCTTCTGATGCTTTTATTCTCTTTGTAACCTCTCAAACTTTCTGTGAGGTTGCCATCTTACAAAATAACAAGTATAGTGACTTCTGTGAGAAAATGAACAGAGAGCAGGGGAATTCGTTCTAGCTATTAAGGAGCTAAATTGAGATGGCCTCTAAGGATAGAGAGGTGGGAAGAGAATAGAGCAGGCAGAAGTAATGACAGAGTTCCACAGGAACTAAAAGGAAGGCTCTGAACTTCCACATCTTAGGAAATTGGTCTATCCAGTACATTTCTCATTTACTTTAAGTCACATCCTGAGTTTTCATCAATGAGTATTTCCCAGGCTGAAAACAATGAACCTAGCACTTATTGTGCAATCTCTCACACTATACATGTGTTGATATTACCCTTAGAAGGTCTCTATGACATGACCAACATTTTCATCACCTCCATTTTACAGATAAAGAAACAGCGATGTTAAGTACCTTGCCCAGAGGGATATATGTAGTCAATGGCAAGGGCAGAATTGGAATCCCAGATTTGCCTGCAAACATAGTGCTCAGTCATCCATATCATTTGCCAGATTTTGGTAGAATGACCATATGCTATTTGCAAAATTACATCAAATTAAAGGGATTGGCACCAATGAAGATGACTTTGAAAATATATTTCAGGATTTAATGATCATTCCTAAGGAAGAGCTGCAAATATATTCTTGATAAAAGCCACGCTGTTAGAGTGTATTGTCTCCTTGAGTGCTGATTTAAAGGACAGCTCTCATCTGAATGTGTCCATTCTGCTTATATTATACTCACTAACAGGTAGGTCAGAATGTCCAGAATGTGGCTGGAATTATTTTGACATCAAAAAATTACTCAATATTTGTCCACATATATAACTCATGAAAAGTGAGGGTTAGCCCTCTCAAAACAATCTGGTGTTTTATTTGCTTTTTTGGCCACGAGCAGAAGTGAGTGGAACACACAGTCCATGAAATCAGGTTGTGACAATACAGCCTGCAGCCTTAAAATATTTAAGAAGGCATAACTGCATGTAAGTCAGTTGGGTGACGTGTAGAAAAGCATTCACTTTCCTGAGAAAACGACTAGGTATTTCTGGCCTCTTCCCTGTTTGGGCATGAATGGGAGTCTAAAGACATGACAGCCATCTTGTGACCATAAAGAAAAGGCAGGAACCCACAGAGGTCTTGGTCATGGTCTTTGTATTCACAAGTGAACATGCTGAGATCCAATACATATTTCGTTTGATCCTCAGATCTCCAAGGTAGGCAAAGAAAAGCTTTTATTCCCATTCCACAGGTTATAGAATTTGCCTAATAGAACATCCTGGGAAAATGGTAGAACCAGAACCACAGCCTTCAAATACTTATTCTGCCACAAAATACTGATTGTTTTCTTACGTCTTTCACTGACTACATAAAAGTACCGCTCTTTAACATTTCCCACAATTTGACCCAGCATTCTCAAATAAGTCTTAACTGGGACTCCTCTGTTGTGTAGAGTGACATCCTCAGCTCATAATGGAGCATAACAGTCTTCTAAGGTTAGTTTAGGCCATTACTTGCTTTGCTACTTTCAGATTAGATGTCACCTGTCTTCCCCTTTCTCCTTGATAAGATTTCCTTCAAGTTATTTATAACAGTACTATTGGGTTTTCCCCTTTGTCTTCCTTTTCTTGCCAGGCTGTATAGATTGATTCCAAAGCCACCTACGCTGCAGTGTCTTCAATTTAGCTCCACTTATCTGATTATGCATCACAAAAGGAAGCGGAGACTCAGCTTAATTGTGAAGACACAGCCGCAGACCCAGGCAAATGATAGAAACCTAATGATCACAGATTGAATGGCACTCATTGATGCTGAATGAAAAGACAGATGTGCGTACATCTGTAGAAGCCGGGATTCTGATGATGAAGCTTCATGTTCTGACATTGTAGGTCTCCTGTCAGATCAGTATTGTCCTTCAACTTCCCCTTCTTAGTTATGAAAGTTGGACACAGTCTCATGCTATTTTTTCAAATTCATTTTGACAGGTAAATTGTCACTGAGAAAGTGAACACCCTGATCCACTGTTTACTAAAACTGTAATACTGTCACAAGGGAAGAATGAGCCTTGCGTATATTAATGTAAAACATTTACAAGAAATGATATCAGAGGCAGAAAACAACATTGAATAGCATTTGGCATCAATAGAAGAATGGGGACACATTGGGCAGGTGATTTGTAAGGGAAGGCACATGCTGCCATTTGCTTTTCAGCTGTGTTTTCTATAGTACAATATATCCCACTCTTTGCTAGTTCTACCTTTGCTCATTCACATCTGCTAGGGAAGAAAGAATTCTGGGTTTGAACCTTTTGTTGAAGCAACACCTACAAGATATTTCCAAAGCGTGATATCCCAAGGAGTGATGAGAAACATAGTGTAATGTGCCACTTCATTTTAAAGGACTGTTTTAGGATGCCAAGAACTCTCTAACAAGATTACAAAGAGTTGGCATTCAGAGAGATTCAAAACTGTTTCGGCATTCACATTTCCTCCCATAATTTCTGGTATGTAAATAAGGTTTAAAGGTGGTGGCTAGGAGATAGTAATTAACAAATGTTCCCTTTTCCTGTTCTTTGCTACCGTGTAATATATACTCAAGTGCTGAGAAAATAACCATCTTTTTAAGGATTAAAGCATTAAGGGGGTGCCTGTGTGGCTTAGTCAGTTAAGCGTCTGAATTCAGCCCAGGTCATGATCTCGCAGTTCGTGGGTTCGAGCCCTGCATTGGGCTCTGTGCTGACAGCTCGGAGCCTGGAGCCTGTTTCAGATTCTGAGTCTCCCTCTCTCTGCCCCTCCCCTACTCATGCTCTGTCTCTCTCAAAAATAAATAAGTGTTAAATTAAAAAAAATAAAGCATTAAAAGGCTTTACATGTTCATATCATAAAATGGTTTCAAAAGCTGATATCTGAGTTATATACAGTTAAAGATACACAAACACATATCGCTTACACATATATACACACCATTTGAGAAATCAAGTCTACTCGGAATAAAAATGTTCCCATCAGCCACAGTGAAAGGCTAATCATGTTATGATCTACAAAGGAAATGCACGGACAGGTATGGATTAGCTCAGCTTCCATATACTGGGTGGCTGAGAATGAGTTAGCATAATCATAAATTTGTTCCAATTACAGAAGGCAATTATCAGAGACCAGCTACAGCATTATCAAAATGAAATCACCAAAGTGCATCTACATTCCAGGTAGATGCCACTGAGTTAATAGTGCTTTAAAAAAAAATGCTCTACACTCATTCATCTTTCATCTTTTGATTACTATACACTCCATACAAGTTCCCTTTTAGTTGAAAGCCACAAAGACACTATGAAAGAAGAAAAAAAACATGCTGTAAGAAAAAAAAAATCATGCCTAATATAATAACACCACTGTAATGTCTAAAGCCTTGTATGGATAATTTCTCTAGATCAGTGTTTTCAACTAGTGCTTTTTCAATGTTAGACTGCAATCCCCATCACCTATTGTGGTCTCTCCAAAATATTGACTAGGAATAAAACTGTGCCTACACCTATCATCGTCTGCTCCAAACAAAAGTTCTTTGTGCAGAAAAGTAGTGCTGCTTTGCCAGGGTCCCTCCACTGCCATTAATACTCTTTTCTCTCTGCATTCCCATCATAAATGATGGAACTCCTAAATGGCCTTGTTAAGCACTGCCAACCTACAAAGACTACAGGAGAGTCAAACCTGTTTTATAAAAAGGGCAATAGATTTGGTCTCCAAATTTTAGAGCTGAAAAGGCAATTCAATCTAATCAGCTGAGATTATACATATATATTAGAATTTGCCCAGCACTTAGGGGAACAAACATTAAAGAGATACTCAAGAGAGGGCAGATTACAGAGAGAGAGAAAAAGGGATTTCTACTGTGACTACATACAGTGGGTTGTACTGTTACAAAGGATGGTGAGCCCAGGGGAGCTAGAGGGAAAAGAGGAAGAGAAGGGAAGAGAGACTAATAACATTTTACTTGTACTCATGGTCTGCTATGCATTAGATACCATTCTAGGCTCTTTCACTTCTTCTTCTTCTTCTTCTTCTTCTTCTTCTTTTTTTTTTTGAATACAGGAACCAACTAACTTTATTCTCTTTACACTCCACCAATTAAATAAATCAAATTCATTTTTTATTTTTGGAGCCATTGATAATACTATTGAATTCGATTATTTCTGCTTCTTAGGCATTGCATGTGGCAGGAGTGAGTTGACCTCAAACTACAAATTGTATTTACTTAATTTGATGGAGTTTCTTACTAAATGAAAGTTCATTATTATCTCTTTCATATTATTTATTTATTTTACAAATAGTTTATTGTCAAGTTGGTTTCCATATAACACCCAGTGCTCATCCCCACAAGTGCCCTCCTCCATGCCCATCTCCCCCCTTCCCCCCCACACCCATTAGGCTCTTTCACTTCTTATGCCACCTGGCAAGTGGGACATCTTTAAGTAAGTTTTTACAGTAAAAAAATTAGCAGTCAAGAACTGAAATATTTGAACATACTCAAAATTCTAGCATCTTAAACAATCAGTCAACAAACACAAACTCCTTCTTTTGATTTTCGTAGCCACCTCTCTAGAATTCTTTGGCAAATATTCATTTTTAAGTCATTACATTGCAAATGGGCTTCCTGCCACCCCAGCAAGTCACTGGAGTTGCACCTGCGAGGACCCCCAGTGATCTCTCCAAGTTGCTACATTCACTGAATGCACACTGTTTTGCATCCTTACTTGACTTCCAGGGATGAGAACAGTCTCGAGATTTCTCTTCCATAATTATTATTTTTTATAATGCCACATGTTCTCTCTTCCTATCCTTCTGGTCAGTCCTGTCATGTCTCTTTTGTTGGCTTCTGTATATAAACATGAAGTGTTGCATTTTCTTTTTTTTTTTTTCGTTTTCGCCCTCAGGATTAGGGCCCTCTCCACACCTCACTGTGCAATGTCTTTCCATATCATATCACCAGACTCATGTGTCTTTCATGAAGATACACTGGACATTTGCAAATCAGTACCTTCAGTTCACTGACCTTGAGCTATAGCCTCTTCTATTCAGATGCCTACTCAGCATCTAGTTTTGTGTGCTTCAAAGATATGTTAAGTTCAACCTGTGAAACTGGATTCGGAATTTTTTTTCTTGCAAAAGTAAGAAAAAGGCAGAGGATTTCTTTACATGTTTGACATTATAATATTTGAACCTTACTATCTGAAAATAGGGATTCACTGAAAAACTTGGGAGGGTGGGTGATATAATAATTTCATGTTGAAAAGCAAACTCTTGATATAATGTAGAGTATATGATATGAGGAGGGCCAACCAAAGCTAGGGCAGAGAAATCCTTAGAAGACTATGACAGGTATGCAGTAAGAGCCCTGATAAGAAGGGAAGGGGGAAAACAGAATGAATAGAAATTTGTGACTGATTTGATATAAGACTTAAAGAGATGGCAGTTAAACTTTGGCACCTGTATTTCTGACGTGGACAAATGGGATAAGGAACACTAGATAAAGAAGTCATTTTTGGATGCTTATACTGATAGGCATTGACTGAATATCATCTTGGTCCTAATATACAAAGAGCACTCTCAAATCATAAAGAAACAGACAAGCAAACATGGTAACAGAAAAATAAGCTAAGTACTTAAATAATTACCTCAGTGACACATACAGTTAAGTTTACAATGCATATAAGGCATTGAAATAACCATTAAAAATTTTTTTTTAATATTTATTTTTCAGAGAGAGTGAGGGAGCTAGCGCGTGAGCAGAAGAGGGGCAAAGAGAGAGGGAGACACAGAATCTGAATCAGGCTCCAGGCTCTGAGCTGTCAGCACAGAGCCTGAGGTGGGGCTCAAACTCTTGAACTGCCAGATCATGACCTGAGCCGAAGTCGGATGCTTAACTGGCTGAGGCACCCAGGCATCCCTGAAATAAACAGAAACCCAGATCTCTCTTCAGCTTCAGACCAACATAGTCGACCAGGGCATATTTACCTCAGAGGCTTCAGGATAAATTGTATCCAAGCCTATAGGCACATATAAAGTCAAGCAGAAAGTGTAAGGTGTGGGGCGTGGATGGGGGGAGGGGAGTTAAGGTACAACCCTGAAGAAAAGCAGCATTTTAAGATCACAAAAGGGAAGAAGAGACTGCAAAAATATGTTGCTGATATTGAGGTAAGAGAGAAATTAGAAATAGATGCATCACAGAAACCAAGAAAGAAAATGTTTTAAGTAGCACTTAAAAATTACCACTGAAGTAAAAGGTGAGGATAGCAAAATTCCAGGCTCCATTTCAACACCAATCTCCTCCTTTATTGTTAACTAAAGAACTTTAGTTAACTTTAATGTTAGAAAAAACAAACCCCAGGTATACAAAATATTACCAATGTAGTAAGAGAAGCCACAAAAGTACCACAAGAAAGCATGGGTGAATATTCTGGTGATTTTAGATTGGAAACAGATTTCCTGCATGGTATAAAAGCAAAAGCCACAAAGACTGACTATTAAAATTTAGAAGTTCAACATATCTAAAAAAATGCCATAAAGATAAACATAAAAATATGTTTCAAAAATATGACACAATGTTATTATGCTAAAATCAATGGAGATACTAAATACTTTCTGAAATTTGGAAAGCATGATGCCTATCCAATAAAAATGGATTCTGGATAGTATATTTTACCAGTATGTACTGAATAAATATCAGCCTGCTTTCTAACATTACATGGGTCATGCTAAAATCAATAGGAAACACGATGGGGTGTCTGGTTGGCTCAATTGGTTAAGTATCTGACTCTTGATTTTGGCTCAGGTCATGAGCTTATAGTTTGCTGGACTGAGTCCTACATCAGGCTCTGTGCTGACAGCACAAAAATCTGCTTGGGATTTTCTCTCTCTCTCAAAATAAATAAATAAACATTAAAAAATAAAATCAATAGGAAACACGAATTCCAACAGAAAATGAGATAAGAACTTGAATAGATTAGAGGAGAAAAATATAAATGGAGAACATATAAAAAAGTATCTAATAATGTAAATGAGAATATTACTGTTAGCTTATTACCATGGCAAATCTTGAAGATATACAGGGGTGTCAAAATTGTAAAGAAATAAATGTTTTCATTTATTTTAGGTAATGGTCTAAATTAGTACATTCTTTTTGTGGGGCAATCTTGCCATTTTGACCAAAAATGGGCACACTAACATTATTTGATGTAAATTTCCACTGGTTCCAGTGGGATAAACATCAGTTAAAATCCAGAGATATGTGCTAAGATGGTAGTTATAGCTTTATTTATAATAATGAAGAAACTGGAAACAATTTAATTGGTCACTAACAGATTAAATCAATTATGAACATTTATTCACTGGAATACTATGCAACCATCAAAAAGAATAATGCATTTCTTGAAATTCTCATAAATAAACTCAAATAAATGGAAGGTAGTTCACCAAATGTTATTTGCGTGGTAGAATTTTTAGTGATCAAAATATTCTTTTTTTAAGTTTATTTATTTGAGAGAGCTAAAGAGAGGCAAGGGGTGGAGAGAGAAAACCCAAGCAGGTTCCGAGCTGTCAGTGCAGAGCCCAACATGGAGCTTGCTCCCATGATCCTGAGATCACAACCTGAGCTGAAATACAGAGTTGGATGATTAACCAACCAGCTGAGCCATCCAGGTGCCCCATTTTCTTCTTTATAAATACCTACACTGCTGAAATTTTCAGTATGAACTATTCAACAAAATTTCTGGCTTACTCTTCTACAAGTATGGTTTCACCTTACAATTATGGTTTTTTGTTTGGTGAGTTCAGGTGACTTGTTCTGGTCAAGGAGTTCTCAGTAGAAGTCACTTGTCAGTTTCAGGCCTGAGTGTTTAATTTCCTGTGTTGAAACTCTTTTGGCTTCTCTTTCTCCCTCTGCCACAACAGCTCACAGTGTTTTTGAGAATGGCTATTCCATTAACCTTGGAACTGCAGAAAGAGCATCATGATGCTGAGCTCCTAGATGACATGTGACGGCCACGTAACACAAGAGAGAAATCAATCTTTGTTGTTTTAAGCTATTGAGATTTCTAGGTTGGTTGTTGCTTTATCATAATCTAGTTTACCTTATTTTCTGCAATCTATGTTATGTCTTTTAACAGAAAGAAAAAAGCTATTTTCATTACACCAAGTTATGTTCCTCAAAATGTTTGTAATGCTTCTGGTCTGTAAGAGGTAAACAAATTATCTTAAATTGCAATATCTTTCCCCCTGCCACAAACTACTACATTAACTAAAAAAGCAATCCATTTCTAGATGGCTAGCAGGCTAAGGCACTATCTCGCACATCGCATTTTATCTTCATAGGGATCCCTACCTGGTTATTTTTGATAACTCCGTGATTTTTGCACAATTCTTACGTGGTGCACATAATGGCTAGTGAGTCATTCCATTAAAATTCTAACCTCTAAATCGATGGAAGAGAATTTAAATGAAATTATATTACTTTTACAGGTCATGCTTACTTGTTAACTATACAATTTCATTAACAAAATTGAGTTCTTCCAATTTTTTTTTTAAAAATAACACAGGTAGTTTCATGGGTTACAAAACATTCCAAACATACACAAGGAAGAGACTTTGCACATCCAGCATTTTCTCATTTGGGGAGGGCATTTATGTTTCCCATTTTAATCAGCCCAGTCAATTAAATTGGACGGTTTCCTATTTGTTTCTCCCAGTTTATCCCTCTCTTCTTTGCATTCTGGTTTTTATGAACTAGCTCAAAGCTGTTTGGTCTTCACAACACTACAGGGAATGTTTAAAAAATAAACTAAATTGCCTTTGTGATGTTTTTTTTTCTACATCAACAAAAAATCTCAAATGAGATTTTTCAACAACCTCTATTCCATAACTCTCTCCCTTCCTTTTTAATTTAAATTTTGGTACTCAAATGAGCCTACAATATTCCATTAATATCACTAGGAGAGAGATTTGTTTCCTATGCAGTGTACAGGTTAATCTATAATTCTCTCCTCTCCGTCATTGTTCTATGATGTGTATATTGTGTATTTTATATCGGTATATAACATATTTAGTGGTTTATCTGCTTTAAAAATTCTACCTTTCCATATTACTTATCAAAATTAATCAATGATCAAATGATCAAAACTGTTGAAAAAGGGAGGTATAATCTACTTTGGAATGAAATATTGGGTCATTTTTGGAAAAAATAAATGTACATATGTGTATCTTAAGTGAGTATATTGTTCTTAAAGAATTAGCTGAATATAGGGTTCAGAAGACTAGTAGTATGCTAGACCATAAAAATATACATCGTACTTTCTCCAGAGATAACTCACAAATTCTACAGTCTACATGCAGGAGTTGATTATCTGTGATTATCAGGAGTTGATTCTGTGGAGTGCTTACCTGTTAAATCAGTGTGGAATTAATGCCCTGATACTCCACTGTTAAATGAGAAGAAAAAAGCAGCCCCTATTTTCCCCTACTCACAGGGATCTTGGGAGTTTGAAAATAAAGTATGGATGAAGGGATTTTTGTACACGTGTAAAGCAATACATTAATGTAACATGGTAGCAGATTCTAGGACAGATGGTCAGGTGGCTTCACTCAGGATGCAAAGTCAATGGTTCAAAAAGATGAAACCACACAACAGCAGGTTGAATACGTGCCCTGCATGCCACTCCAAGAATTTGAACTCGACCCTGAAGGCACTAAGGAGCTACTGATGGGTTTTAACCATAAGAGTTTGGGTAAGAAAAATATCATTCTGGGGGCGCCTGGGTGGCTTAGTCGGTTAAGCGTCCGACTTTTGCTTAGGTCATGATCTCGCGGTTCGTGGGTTCGAGCTCCGCGTCGGGCTCTGTGCTGACTGCCAGCTCAGAGCCTGGAGCCTGTTTCAGTCTGTGACTCCCTCTCTCTCTGACCCTCCCCTGCTCACACTGTCTCTCTCTCTCTCCTAGAAATAAATAAAACATTTAAAAAAAAAAAAGAAAGAAAAATATCATTCTGGTATCAATGTGGAAGGGGCCACGTGACGCTGGATTAGAAACACTAGATAGGTAGTTACTATTCCACCAAGGGAGGGACATGATGGAGACCTGAATGAGGCATTCGGTAAGACAGGGAAGATGCAACACAGAATAAATACACCTGAGAAGTAGTGGTGATTGAAAATCAGAGGAGGGGGTGAATGAAGGACCTGAGGAAATGTGCACAATTCAGAAGTTCCTAGCTTGGGTAACCTGTACCCTTAACCAAGACAACAGGTCCCAGATTTTCAAGGTCAAGTACCTATTTTGTACATGTTTTCTGCACTGTTGGACACTTTCTGGAACTGGTGGCTTTCAATAATCATCTGAACTCATTACGCTAAACAAACATCCCAGCAACATGCAGCAATCAGGGTTTTTGATAGAAAAATAAAGTATGCTTACACCAGGTGCTGTAGAATCATCATCAGTAAAAGCAATGATTCTCTGTAGACTTTCGTTGGTAGTGATCATGTTATAGGTCAAACCATAAAATAACTTTATAATTCTTAAGTTGAGAGGAGGCTACTCTGCCCTTTAAATACGTCTGACTTTTGACTGTAGTCAATAAACAAAGTATACAAACATCAGAGATACCATATCCAGAATGTCAGCACTCCTTGAAGAGAGCAATCAATCATTTTCTGGATACAAGATAAAACTGTAACCAGTATAAAATAAAAAAGGTCAACATCTGGCTGGTGGTCACGACTTGTTTTCTTATTGCCTGTTGTTTTTGGTTTATAAACCTGTGTTCTTGTTAAAAAAGAAAACATAGGAGAAGGTTCTTTACCCTTTATTTTATTTTATTATTTTATTTTATTTTTAATTTTCAAATGTTTATTTACTTATTTTTCAGAGAGGGAGAACACAAGCAGGGGAAGGGCAGAGAGAGGAGACGCAGAATCTGAAGCAGGCTCCAGGCTCTGAGCTGTCAACACAGAGCCCGAACTCACAAACTGTGAGATCATGACCTGAGCTGAAGTTGGACACTTAACCGACTGAGCCATCCAGGCACCCCCACTGTTTATTTTTAAATCAGCCACTTCTCATCTGCATTTTTCTAGTGTAAAGTAGGACACATCAAAATAAACAACTACTGAATACTTTTTGTAATCATTTCACAAAGTCCCATAGTATGTGGGATATAAATGAGGGCATTATATTTGGGAATAATTAGGATCAAATTCTTTCTCCGATTTTGAAAACATTCTCCCTCCATGTCTTTCTCTGCACACGTCTAGACATATTTACCCTAACCCCACTACACTCCACCCTCCGCATCACCACTGTCGCCGTCACCAGCACCTGAGTGATCATGACAGACATGATTACTGAAAAAAGGGTCCCTTATTTTCCTGTGGATTCTTAGCTTATCATGAATATCATGTTACCTTCGGCCAAAAGGCTAAAATCATCAAAAATGCCCTGTAGCTGCCATTGCAATCAATAGTGTCAATCGGACTAGTGCTTAAGAAGAACAAAAATGTGAGCTGATTGGATTTGTCTTTAGAGTACAATGAATTGGAATAAGGGCAGGAAGGCTGACTGGCCGGGAGGTGATAAAAAGATCAATCATTTTGGATGAGGCTCTGGGCTCCCTAAAGACAAGGAATGTGCTGGCTGTCTGCCTCCTCCCTGACTACCATATCGGCACATATCAGTATCAAGCATACCCAGGTGTATACGTATACAATGGTTAGTAATAGGTAAATCTCAATGAGGCCCTGAAGGAGGTGTATGGTAACAGCAAACTTGCCAACCATTTAGGACTGTGTTTCCTTTTTCAGGGCTGTTCATTTTTAGCCTGGATTTGCTTGTTTGAAAATATCAGCGGAGGTGTGATAAGTTTAGAGAGGGAGGGCTCTGTGCTACCTGCTCTGGGTTTAGCATCTTCCCTTCCCATTTTCAGGACCTTGTAGCTTTCTGAGGCTTTCCCTTTCCTTATAAGCATTTCCTTTGCATTAAACCAAGACTTATCTCCTCTAAGTTCGAATTTTTTGTACAAATCGCAGACTGAGTGTGGTTGTTCATTTTCTCATCCACACATCTGCAATCCCTATCAACCTTGGCGGTAATGCAGTATCACCAGAGGGCATTGTCTGCTTTATGAACTGCTACAGCTTCGCTAAAGCACAGGGCCTGCCTTGCCTCTACCAGTCTAGTCTGTAACTCTAACTATAGATGGGGCTGCCAGACCACATCTTATTATAGAAGCAGGCTTCACGGAAATCAGTCCATATTGAGTACGGTTTTATTTTCTTCTATGCTTTTGTTTCTTTTTTGATTCTGCTAAAAGCAAGAGACTCAAAGAAACACACATCCTATTCAGTCCATACAGACAGTGCTGGAATTGATACATGTTTATGAGAGTAATCAGTCCTGACAGCAGAAAATGTGCTTTGCAGCCCATTGTCCTATTTCCTATGAGAAGATAACATTGGCAACAATGTGTCCTTGGCCACAGAATCCGGAGCTGGAAATAAGGTGAATGCACCCTCTTAGAACAGACCTGCCTTGAGATCAGGGCTGGGGTCCACTCAGGAGTCCCAGACTAGAAAATCTGTCTTGTGAGAGAGTGAGAAAATCATACACTAACTAAACAGATACAATTATGGTGTTGTTTGTTCAATGGAATCTACTTCACCAGTGACTGACGTGATTACCTGGAAGTGATAAAATATGATAAGACAGGGGTGGATAATGGATAGAAGCGTTACTTCCGGCTCACTGGAAGGCTGATGTGTTCTACGTGTCTAATAGGTTGGCCCAAGGCTCTTCAGGTTCCCCAAATCTTGCAAAGGATGGGTTCTAGAATCTGACATAAAAGATCAACCTAGAGGTGGGACTAAGGGTCTTTGTGTAAGGCCTAAAGCAGTGTAAGGGCAGAAGGAAAGCTAATCATGGACATAAGTGGTAAGTAGTAGATGTTCTCTTTGTATGGCTTCTTTCCAACACACTCTGCCAACACAGGGCTCATTCCCAGGCCTTCCTTCCCAGAATTCTCCCATGGGGCTTTAAACCAGAACCAAGATTAAGCCAGAAATGAAGAAGTTAAAAATTACACCAGAAAACAATTCTGTAAAAAATAAATTCAGAATTTTTTTTAAAAAATGAAATTGAATTTTAAACAGAAACAAGGTAGGCACAAAAACGGGTGTGGCTGATTCAAATCTTGGGTCCCAGATCCTGAGTCTTTTCTATACTCAGCCAAGGATGTCTGAGGATGTTAACCATTGAAACACGCAACACATACAACAGTACCTTGCAAACAAGCCCCTTTCCACAGGGATGAATTTCATAAGTCATCTTGTCTGAGGCAACCCTATGCAAAAGTGTTGTGTCTTACAGGGTTTCCCCTAAAAGAGAGCCACAGGAATTTACATGTTATCTTTTTACCGTCTTTACTTACCTCGGATGCTCACCAAGTGATCAGAACCCCTAAACACACACCTTAGGCCTGGAGGTGTGTGGAAGAGAGTGAGAAGGTGGCCTGTTCTAAGCTCATTTCATGGAAGAAGAGAAATCAGAACCCAGGCAGAATCAGGCAGTAGGTGATTTGTTGTTGTCAGCCAGAACCTGCTGTAAACAGGCAGCCCTGAGGAGAGGAAATCCATTTATTCCCAACCCTACTCCCTAAATGTCTAGTGCCATGGCTTTATTTTATCTCAATGCATAACTCTCTCTTTCTCTCTCTCTCTCCATATATATATATATATATATATATAGTTATATATATGCAACTCTGCTTCTCTCTGGCTCCTCTTTTCCCCCCGATTTTCCCTGTTTTTATAACATAAACTAACTCCCAGTAGAATGAGAGTGATGAAGGGGTGTCTCTGGTTCTGCATACATTACAAGGATCAAAACTAAATGCTGGGTGATAAACACCGCTGGAGAGTACAGAATGCTCCAGGAGAAAATGATCTTTAATGGAGTGGCTCTTAAAAGTATCTGCATGTGGCAACGCTAAATACCATGAAGTCTCGGTTACAGATCACAGAACTCAAATACATGAATATTAAAGAAGAAAACAGCAGAGCAGTGGCACAGCTGAAAGTGAGTGGAGGAAGCGACTAAGAGAGAAAACCACATTCACCAGGCTTACTTCCTGTCGTATGGCCCCATCTAGGCAAAAATCACAATTGACATAAAACTTTTTCTTTTTGATGTATTGTTTTACCTGTTCTCTCTTCTTTCCAAGCTCCTTAATCACTCCATTTCTATCATGCTGTGTCCACAGAAACAGAATTTGAAAATAACTATTTGGAGGTTACAAAAATGATATAGTCTCTGAAATCTGCATTTTAATTGGGGCAAAAGGTTTAATCTAAGAAATGACTCTCTAATGGTGAAATCTCAGCAAGAATGAGAAAATGAAGGCTAGCTGGAAATGAATGGACATTTTGGTAAATTATACCTTTTTTTAAATTATAGCCTATAAATGTTTTCCTTCATTCATACAAATTCTTTTCTACAGAGCTGACTGCTACTCTATCTGTATTGTTTTCCCTTCTAAGAATGGGTAGTGTGATAGTGGTAGGGTGATTAAAGCTTGGATATGTCAAGCTTTCAAGCATTGACCCTGTGACGGTCCAGTTGCCACTCATGCCTTTGTTCCAGCAAAGTTGAGGTGTCACAGAAACCATTCTTCTTGAACATGCACTTGCAGTGAGGACAATACCTTTTTAAACTGCTGTTACCTACTAGATAGAGCACGAGGTTGATAGGGATCACAGGGAAGGCCACTCCAGAATGTGCCTCTTTGGTATGCAGATTATTTCAAGCTGAAGACAATCAAATTCAAGAGCTTTTTATTGCTCTCTTAACTACCTTAATTTAGATAGATGACCTGTACCAGGAAGTGAGTGATTACCAAAGATCACTTTTTTTTTTAATCAGAAAGAATTATCCTCATGGCACAGCAAGCAACTGATTACCATTTGCCCCTCCCATCTTTGTGTGAATGGTCTTCTTCCTCTTTGAAGTCACAGACCTCTTTCCCCTTTCTCCTTAGTTCACAATGGCATATAAGCCTCAATTGCCTCTCATGCCTCTGTGAGACTCCTGAATATACATAATTAAATTTGCTTTTCTCTTACTAAACTGTTTTTTATCAATTTATTTATGAGCCCAGCCAAAGAATCTAGAACAGAGAAGGGAAAAGTGTTCTTCCCCTGCAGATTTCATGCACCAACATGGAGCCCTCCACTCACTGGACCCTGCTCACCCCAGAGCTGCTACAGCTGAGAGGTCCTGGGACCTCTGATATGAGATGGTAGAATGTAAGAATTCTTCCCACAACATTCACCAGGCTCTCTGCCTATAGGATCTTGTGGAAACAGAATTAGTGAAAGTTCTTTTCTTTTCTTTTCTTCTCTTTTCTTTTCTTTTCTTTTCTTTTCTTTTCTTTTCTTTTCTTTTCTTTTCTTTTCTTTCTTCTTTTCTTTTTCCAAATTCAGATTAGCAGGAGAACATACTTGTGTGAACTAGGTATTTGAGTATAGCAATTCTGGGAAAAATCTCTTAAGAGTACCCTTGTTTCCTATCGATCCCTTTCCACCAAGGGATGGCCACTGTCTATCTCAGTCTTTTGTGTCACTGTCATAAGAGAGGAAACCACAGGGTAGAACACAGGCATAGATGCTATTAGCCTACATTTCCAGCTGGCCTCATAGATTGGTGAGTTCACATTTCTTACTGGACCAGTGTCTGTTTAAACTTTGTTGTGGGTCTCCTACATAAAAATCAGACAGGTTTTCCTTTCATCTTGAGAGCCTGATCTTGTTTTATTTCCTGAGAGCCCAGTTTTGTGACCAGTAAGAATATTCTCTCAGGTTTCTGCCAGGGGAAAGGGGCAAGTGCAGGTGTGTGTTGTGTGTCCCATTGAGTAGACTGACATTCTAAGACTGAGGTTCACAAGAGCACTCTTGTTGTCCAGCCATGCCAGTCCCCAGGGAAATTTGTCATGTAGGTCCCAGTCTATTAAAGACCTTTGCCATCTCAATCTCCATTGCCTTGTTAGTGCTGGAATAGTCTAATTCCAGTAATGCCTACCTGGGTGCCACAGGTTTATGGGTCTATGACTAGAGGTATCTAATGACTCCATGAGACACCAGTTATACCATTTCCACTACACCATTCTTACCACCCATGACCTGAAGGTCTCTGCTTTCTTAGGCTAACTCTGGAGTGAACTCTCTGGATAAGGGCTACATTATTTGCACTCTTCTTTAGGATGCTTCTTCCATCTTTGGTTATGTGATAAAAAAAAAAAAAAAAAAAGCTTATTGGTAGGGGTGTCTGGGTGGCTCAGTTGGTTGAGCATCTGACTCTTGCTTTCAGCTCAGGTCATGATCTCATGATTTGTAAGTTTGAGCCCCACTTCGGGCTCTGTGCTTACAGTTTGGACCCTGCTTGGGATTCTCTCTCTCCCTTCCCAATGCTCTCTCTCAAAAGTGAGGAAATAAAAAAAAAATGGATTACTGGTTTGAGTAGCTATAGAGATTAATAGATCCTGTGCATCAATGGCCAGAGGTGTCTTTTGAATTAGAAAAACTTCAGTATTAAAAATAAATTTTTTAGAGTGTTCTCCTAAACAATTGTCTTATAGGTACCTATGGCACTCAATTAAAAGGTGAATACACAAGAGTATAATAGCTGCCCTTGGGCATTCAGTAATAAGAGGAAAAATGAAAAAATTAAACATAGAACAAAATTCAAGTCTATATTCAACATAAATTCCCCTTCTTAAAATCCAATCACATCCCCTTCATTCCCAAACTTCTCTACCTTCCCCAGGAAACCCCTTAAACAATCAGCTGCCTGTTTTAGCTTTCCTTTCCCTACACGATTTACAGAGCACTCCAGCCTCATCGCTCTGCCCAGGTAGACACTGCTTTTCTGTCCCTTGAAAATGTAAATCTTACCATGTCTTTGAAATGTAAATACCCCAGAAGGTAACTAAAACTTGATTGAAACTAAAGGGTGGTGGTGATTGAGGAGAAGGAGAGGTAGTGGGAGGGGCAGAGGGGGAAGAGGAGGAAGAGGAGGGGGGAGGAGAAGAAGGAGAAAGAGAATTAGAAAAGAGACCTTTTAAAATTATAGCACCAAAGCTTATTGACTGTCATTATGTGCACTTAATATGAGCACTTACATATATTATATGTTTTAATGCTCAACAATATTGTAAGGGGTATATAATTATCATCAATTCACAAGTAAGTACTGAGAGGTCAATTAACTTGCCCGAAGTCACGTAGCTGCTAAGACAAACAAGAATAAAGACCATTTTCAAGTAAACAACAACATACATTCAGGCATAAAATACAAACTGCCAAAAAGTCTCCAAACTCTAGACCACAGCCTCATTAAGATTACTTGCCAAGGACAAATACAAATCCTGAACGTTTTCTTCACAAGTAGTAAAAAGCTCTACTCATCTGAGCAGAAAACTTACTCTATTATTTATACAATAGTTTCATATTATACCTGATTCATGGTTAACATTTTCGAATGGAAGCTTACAAGATCTCTGTTCGTCTGCATGTTTATGTAAGTCTGTGTATGTCCTGGAGAGACAGGGATCATAGAAGACCTCTCTGGGAACAGAAAAGCTGGCAGGTGCTGTCTGCTTCCTCCACCCCCAGCATAAACACATGGCCACCTGTGGGAACCAGCATGGTGACGGCACTCACTACCTATCTTGTTTGCAACAAGCCCTGCCTCCTCATGGTTCCCTGGATCCACCCTTCCCAACCATGTGTGCCTCAGTCCCAGAGCTGTAGGCCTCCTCCTCAGAAAGACCAGCAAAAACCTTGCCAACACATCTCCCCACCTGCATTTTTTGTGGGGCCTCATTCCTAGCTTTGGTGGCAGCCGGCTGGTGGAAGACCAATATGCACCTTGTTAACACTGTGCCTGTTGTTCACGTGGAGCGTGGACCACCCAGGTCAACCTGGTCCCAGCAGCCTGGCAGCAGATCGCACTTAGCAAGCTGACCAGCATTTCCTATGCCAACAGCGTAGCCCACGCCAGCCCAGTCCTGAGGTAGCACATGTGCCCTCCTATATACCCTCAGATGTGGCTGATCCCACAGTGGCGCCACAAGCACTGTGTGTGTAAGCAGCTCTTACAGAAGCCAACGCCACTCCAAAGTGACTCCTTTCCGGGGTGAAGGGGAAAGAACCACACACGCCAGTGGATGCTGACTCCAGCCATGGTTTGGAGGCAGACAGTTGGTCTGATCGTAGGCCCCACCCACCAATGAAAACCTATCAAGGGACAGCACAGGGAAAGTGCCCTGGAGTTTCAGGCTACTACATCTCTGGCAAACACCTGATCAACTCAACTCAAGACTAAGGCAGCTCCAAATAAGCCTAAGGTTAGCTCCACTAACACCACAGGGATCAAACACTGCCCACAAAAAGGAATAAGAGCCACTGAAGACAACGGGACTGAAGGACAAAGTGGACAAGACACAGCAGCTGAGTGCCCACAACACACAAAGGAAGTGCCCCTTAAGTGCCAGGTTCTGGTTAACAGGGACACTACCCTGCAGAGCACTACAGGACCTACTTTTCACAAGGGTACTAATTTCCAGAGGAGGAGATATAGCTGATCTTCTAACACACAGAAACAGACACAAAGAGTTAGGCAAAATGAGGAAGCAAAGGACTATGTTCCAAATAAAAGAACAGGACAAAACCAAAGCAAGAGACCTAAGTAAAACAGACATAAATAATATGCCTTATGGAGAACGTAACGTAATGATCATAAAGATACACAATGAACTTGAGAAAAGAATGGTGTGCATCTGTAAAACCTGTAACAGAAACAGAAGACAAAAAAAAAAATCGGAGATGAAGAACACAATAAATGAAATTAAAAATATACTTGATGGAATAAATAGGCTACAGGAAGCACAGGAATGAATTAACAACCTGGAGGACAGAGTAACACAAACTAATCAAGCTGACCAGGAGAGAGGAAAAGAAAAATATGCAAAATGAGAATAGACTTAGGTTACTCAGTGATTCTATCAACTGTGGTAGCATTTACCTTATAGTGATTCCAGAAGAAGAAGAGAGAGAAGAGGGGGCAGAGAATTTATTTTAAAAAGCAATACCTAAAAAGCTCCCTAATCTGGGGAAGAAAGCAGATATCCAGATCCAGGAGAAACAGAGATTCTCCCAACAAAATTAAACCAAGGAGGTCCAAACCATGACACATAGTAATTACAAAGGCAAAAAGTAGCAATTAAGAAAGGATTCTAAAAACAGGAAGAGAAAAGAAGGAAATTTCATATCAGGGAAACACTATCAGCTGATTTTTCAGTAGAAACTTTGAAGGCCAGAAAGCATGATATACTCAAAGTGCTAAAAAGAAACAAATAACAAAAACAAAAACAAAAAAAACTGCAGCCAAGAATATTCTATTATCAAGCAAGCCTATCATTCTGAATAGAAGGAGAGACAAAGAGTTTCCCAGACAAAGAAAAGCTAAAGGAGTTCATGACCACTAAATGAGCTCTACAGCAAATGTTAATATAAGTAACATTAAGAACAGTAGGAAGCATAAAAGCAGTAAAAGTAAGTATATCTGTAAAACTCACTCAAGGGACCCATAAAATAAAAGAACATGAATTATAACACCATATGCCTACAACATGGAGAGTGGAGAGAAGTAAAGAATGTGTCCAAATTTAAGAAACCATCAACCTAATATAAACTACTACATAAAAGAGGTTATATACAAACTTAATGGTAACCACAAATCAAAAAACAGCAACAGGTATACAAAAATAAAGACAAAGGAATCCAAGTACATCACTAATGAAAGCCATCAAACAATGAGAGAAGGAGCAAGACAAAAATAACTAAAAACAAGTAACAAAAGGGCAATAAGCACATACCTATCAATGATTAAATTGAATGTAAATGAATTAAAGGCTCCCATCAAAAGACACAGGTAATTAAATGGATAAAAAAGCAAGATCTTTTTATATGCTATCTATAAGAGACTCATTTTAGACCTAAAAATATGCAGATTGAGAGTGAGTTGATAAAGAAACATGTATCATGCAAATAGATGTCAAAAGAAATCTATGGTAGCAACACTTAATATTGGACAAAACAAAGACTATGCCAAGAGACAAAGAAGGAAATTATATAATAATAAAGGAAACAAACAAGAAGATGTAATAACTGTAAATATTTATGTACCTAACATGAAGACACCCAAATACATAAAACACTTAATAATAAATATTTTTAAAAAAACTAATTGACAGCAATACAGAAATAGTAGAGAACACCTCACTCACATCAATGGACAGATTATCCCTATAGAATATCAATAAAGAAGCAGTGACTTTGAATGACACATTAGACCACAAGGATTTAACAAATATATTTAGAACTTTCCATCCTAGAGCAGAATACACCTTCTTTTTGATTGCACATGGAACAGTATAACAGTCTCCAGAATAGATCATATATTAGACCACAAAACAAGCTTCAATAAATTGAGAAAGTCTAAAGTCATACCATGCACCTCTTCTTTTTTCTTTTTAAATTTTTATTTATTTTTAAAAGAAAGAGACAGAGTGTGAGCAGGGGCAGGGCAGCAGGGGAGAGGCAGAGAGAGAGGGAGACACAGAATCCAAAGCAGGCTGCAGGCTGCGAGTTGTCAGTGCAGAGCCCAACTTGGGGCTCTAACTCATGAACTGTGAGATCATGCCCTGAGCTGAAGTCAGACACTCAACCAAATCAGCCACCCAGGTGCCCCCCATATACCTTTTCAGACCATAAACTATGAAACTGGAAATCAAGCATAAGAAAAAATCTGGACAGACCATAAATACAGGGACATGCTACTAAACAAAGAATGGGTCAACCAAGAAATCAAAGAAGAAATAAAAAGTTACATGTAGAGAAATGCAAATCAAAATACAGGGGTGCCTGGGTGGCTCAGTTAGTTAAGCATCTGACTTTGGCTTACATGTTCTGTACATGTTACATCTCACAGTTCATGGGTTCAAGCCCCACATCGGGTTCTGTGCTGATCCCTCAAAGCCTGGAGCCTGCTTCAGTTTCTGTGTCTCCCTTTCTTTCTGCCCCTCCCTTACTTGCACTCTCTTTCTCTCTCAAAAATAAGTGAATATTTAAAAAAAAGAAAAGAAAAATACAAATGGTACAAAATGTTTGGGATGCAGCAAAAGCAGTTCTAAAAGGCAAGTTTATAGCAAAACAGAGCTACCTCAAAAAGCAAAAATAAAATCTCAAGTAAACAACCTAATGTAACACCTAAAGGAGCTAGAAAAAGAAGAATAAACAAAACCCCAAACCAGCAGAAGGAAGGATATAATAAAAATTAGAGCAGAAATAAAGGGTATAGAAATTAAAAACAACAACAACAAATGATAGACTGGATCAATGAAACAAGGACCTGGTTTTTTGAAAATATCAACACTACTGATAAACCTCTATCCAGATTCATCAGAAAGAAAAAAGAGTGGGAGTGGGAGTAGGAGTGAGAGAGAGAGAGAGAGAGAGAGAGAGAGAGAGACGACTCAAACAAAATCACGAATGAAAGAGGAGAGATAACAAACGACAACTAAGAAATATAAAGGACTGTAAGATAATATTATTTTTTGAACGTTTTATTTCTGAGAGAGAGACAGAGACAGAGACAGTGTGATCAGGGGAGGGTCAGAGAGAGAGGGAAACACAGAACCTGAAATAGGCTCCAGGCTCTGAGCTGGCTGTCAGCACAGAGCCCGATGGAAGGCTCGAACCCACGAACCGTGAGATCATGACCTGAGCCAAAGTCGGACACTTAACTGACTGAGCCACCCAGGTGTTCCTGTAAGATAATATTATGAAAACTTATATGCCAACAAACTGGACATTCTAGAAGAAATGGATAAATTCCTAGAAACATAATCTGAAGCAGGAACAAATAGAAAATTTGAACAGACCAGTTACTAGTGATGCAACTGAATCAGTCATCAAAAAACTGGGGCACCTGGGTGACTCAGTTGGTTGAGTGTCTGACTGTGGCTCAGGTCATGATCTCTCATGGTTCATGAATTCAAGCCCCATATTGGGCCCTGGGCTGACAGCTCAGAGCCTGGAGCCTGCTTCAGATCCTATGTCTCCCTCTCTCTCTACCCCTTCCCCACTCATGCTCTGTCTGTCTGTCTCTCTCAATAATAAATAAACATTAAAAGAACAGACAAAAAACTCCCAACAAACAAAAGTCCAGGACCAGATTACTTCTCAGATTACTTATATCAAAAATTTAAAGGAGAGTCAATACCCATTATTCTCAAAATTTTCCAAAATATAGAAGTAGTAGTAAAACTTCCAAATTCATTCTAAGGCTAGCATTACTCTGATACTAAAACAGATAAAGAAACCACAAAAAAGGAGAACTGTAGGCCAATATCTCTGATGAACGTATATATAAAAATTCTCAATAAAATATGGGCAAACTAAATCCAACAATACATTAAAATAAAATCATATCTCATGATCAAATGGGATTTATTTCTGGGAGGTAAACATGGTTCAATATCCATAAATCAATCAATGTGATACATCACATCTATAAGAGGAAGGATAAGAACCACATGATCATTTCAATAGATGCAGATAAAGCCTTTGACAAAGTACAACATCCATTTATGATAAAAGTTCTCAACAAAGTAGGTTTAGTGGGAATATACCTCAATATAATAAAGGCCTTATATTAAAAACAAACAAAAAACCTCAGCTAAGATACTCAATGGGGAAAAATTTAGAGCTTTCCTCCTAAAGTCAGGAACAAGACATGGATTTCCACTCTCACCACTTTTATTTAACACAAGCACTAGAAGTGCTAGCCATACCAATCAGACAACAGCAAAAAATACATCCAAATCAGTAAGGAAGAAGTAAAACTTTCACTCTTTACAGATGACATATAGAAAATCCTAAAGATCCTATCCTATAAGTAGACTTATAAATGAATTTATAAAATAACCTATAATATTATATAATTATATTTAAATCATAATTATATTAGAAAAACAAAAATGAATTCAGTAAAATTACAATATACATAAACCTGTTGCACTTCTACATGTCAATAATGAAACAGCTGGCACAAAACAGACACAAAGACCAATGGAATACAGAACTCAGAATTGGACCCACAAATGTATGGCCAACTAATCTTTGACAAAGCGGGAAAAAGGATCCAATGGAAATAAGACAGCCTCTTTAACAGATGGTGCTGGGAGAACTGGGCAGCAACATGCAGAAGAATGAAACTAAATCACTTTCTCACACCATACACAAAAATACTCGAAATGGGTAGAGGACTTGAATGTGAGACAGGAAACCATCAAAACCCTAGAGGAGAAAGCAGGAAACAACCTCCTTGACCTCAATCACAGCAATTTCTTACTGGATACATCCCCAAAGGCAAGGGAATCAAGAGCAAAAGTAAACTACTGGGATCTCATCAAGATAAAAAGCTTTTGCACAGCACAGGAAACAATCAAGAAAACTAATAGGCAACCGATGGAATGGGAAAAGATAGTTGCAAATGACATATCAATCAGATAAAGGGCTAGTATCCAAAATCTATAAGGAACTCACCAAACTCCACACCTGAAAAACAAATAATCCAGTGAAGAAATGGGCAGAACACATGAACAGACACCTCTCCAAAGAGGACATCCAGATGGCCAACAGATACATGAAACAATGTTCAGCATCCTTCATCATCAGGGAAATATAAATCAAAACCACACTGAGATACCACCTCATGCTGGTCAGAGTGGCTAAAATGAACAAATCAGAAGACTCTAGATGCTGGCGAGGATGTAGAGAAATGGGCACCCTCCTATACTGTTGGTGGGAATGTAAACGGGTGCAGCCCCTCTGGAAAACAGTGTGGAGGTTCCTCAAAAAATTAACAATAGAACTCCCCTATGACCGAGCAATTGCACTGCTAGGAATTTACCCAAGGGATACAGGAGTGCTGATGAATAAGGGGCACATGTACCTCAATGTTCATAGCAGCACTCTCAACAATAGCTAAAACATGGAAAGAGCCTAAGTATACATCAAGTGACGAATGGATCAAGAAGATGTGGTTTATCTATACAATGGAACACTACATGGCAATGAGAAAGAATGAAATCTGTCCATGTGTAGCAACATGGATGGACCTTGAGGGTGTTATGCTGAGCGAAATAAGTCAGGCAGAGAAGGACAGATACCACATGTTTGCACATATAGGTGGATTAGGAGGAACTTAATGGAGGACCATGGGGGAGAAGTAGGGGAAAAATGTGGAGAGGGAGGGAGGCAAACCATGAGAGACTCTTGAATGCTTAGAACAAACTGAGGGCTGATGGGGGTGGGGGAGGGGAAGGGAGATGATGGGTATGGAGGAGGGCACTTGTTGGGATGAGTACTGGGTTTTATATGGAAACCAACTTGACAATAATCAGCTTAACGATAACCCACAACCCTCAGACCAATTCCAGCTTGACAAGAAACTAAGAAAAAAATTTTAAAAATTAATACTAAAAAAAAAATTAAGCAGCACAAACAGAAATTAAGAAAACAGTCTTATTTACAATTAAGGCAAAAAGAATAAAATACCTAGGAGTAAACTTAACCAAAAAGGTGAAATATTTATACTCCAAAAACTATAAAATACCAGGGCACCTGGGTGGCTCAGTTGGCTTAGTGTCCAACTTCACCTCAGCTCATGATCACTGTTTGTGAGTTCAAGCCCTACATTGGGCTCTGTGCTGACAGCTCAGAGCCTGGAGCCTGCTTCAGATTCTGTGACTTATTCTCTCTCTGTCCTTCCCCCACTTGTGCTCGGTCTCTCTCTCTCTGTCTCTCAAAAATAAATAAATGTAAAAAATCTTTTTTAGCTATAAAACACTAATGAAAGAAATTGAAGATGACACGAATAGAAAGGTATTCCACGCTCATCAATTGAAAGAACCAATATTGTTAAAATGTCCATTCTACCTAAAGCCATCTGCAGGTTTAATGCTTTCTCTAACTAAATACCAACATTTTTCATGGAACTAGCACAAATAATCCTAAAATTTATATGGAATAACAAAATAACCAGAATAGCCAAAGCAATCAGGAAAATGGAAAACAAAACTAGAGGTATTACAATTCTGTAATGATCTAAACAGTATGGCACTGATGCAAAAATAGACACATAGGTCAAAGGAATAGAATAGAAAGCCAGGAAATAATTGCATGATTATATGGTCAACTAATCTTCAACAAAGGAGGCAAGAGTATCCAATGGGGAAAAGGCAGTCTCTTCAAAAAATGGTGCTGGGAAAACTGGACAGCTATACGGAAAAGAAGGAAACTGGGTCACTTTCTTATACATACATGAAAATAAACTTAAAATTGATTAAGTACCTATACTATAGAAATGGGGGTGATTGTAGCGAGAAAAATTATGCTTCAGTAGAAACTATAATACATACTTGTGGATATTAGATTCCAGTTCTGTTAATTGTCCTTAAGGTTTTGTTTTTTACCTATAAACTGAACTGTATCCTAAATTCTTCCTGTTTCGTCCAATATTTGGCTACAACTCTCCAAACTAACACTTGTAATTTTTCTCTCACCCTTATGACTTGGCATCAACTGAGAACTAAAACTGCTTTTTTTGTTTTTCAAAACCATGCCAACTAAAGTTGGTCAACTTGATATCAACTTCAGGAAATCACCACAATAGGTCACGTATTGATAATCTTCATGTTTGTTTGCCATGTGGGTCACTCATAAAGATCACTGGAGACATTCAAACTGTAAATCAGGAAAATCTGTCAGAGTGCCACTGCCCATCCTCATTCTATCTGAAGAGGCTTTGACTTTGACACCTAGAAATCTTCTTGACTGGCTCTCCTCAGAGCTCAGAAACAGGTTTATAATTTGCTCCAATCATGAATCATTATTTTTGTTTCCATAGAACTTTCTAATATTATTAAACACCTGATTTCTCACATATAATAGGCCTAACTTTAGGAGCCCAGCGGTGTATCACCTCCTAAAATGAAACACACTGTTTAACTGAACTGACCTATTTTCATGACTAAAATATTAATTCAATGAAAATACTGGAGGAAACTAACAGCTCAGCTTTCAGTGTGTGTAATTTCCAGGGGAAAAGTTTCAGAGGAGGCAAATGACAGGCTTCAAAGCAGGCTGCCCCAGAATGTGCCATCTTAGCGTGCAGATTATTTCAAGCTGAAGACCACCAAAGCCAAAAAACTCAAGAAAAGCTTTTTACCTCTCCTTTAACCACCTAAAATAATTTAGATAGGGAGCCTGGACAAGAAAGACAGCTAATCCCAGAGATAGCGTTTTATATCAGACTTATCTGCACACCATGGCAAATATTCGTTTACCAGGCATTTGACCCTCCTATCCTCCCATAAATGGTCCTCCTCCCCTTTTGAAGTCCCAGACCATTGTCTGGTTTCTCCTCGGCTCAAGATGGCATACAAAGCTGAATTGCTTGACTGCTGGGGGGCCCCTCAAACGTACATAATTAAACATGTTTTCCTTGGGACACCTGGGTGGCTCTGTCAGTTAGGCAAGCTGAGACTCTTTGTTTCAGCTCAGGTCACGATCTTATAGTTCATGAGTTTCATAGAGCCCCACATCATGCTCTATACTGATATTGTAGAGCCTGCTTGGGATTCTTTCTTACTTTCTCTCTGCCGCTTTCTTGTTTGCTCATGCTCTCTCTCTCTCTCTCAAAATAAATAAATAAGGTTAGAAAACATTAAATTTGTTTTCCTCTTGTTCATCTCTATTTTGTCAATTCAATTATTATTCCAGCTAAAGGAACCTAGAAGGGAAGAGGGAGAAAGTTTTCTTCCGCTATGAGGTCATACTATTGTGTGTCTGTGTGTTTATGGGGGTATGAGCACACGCATGCATGTGTGTACTTACAAAACTGTACCTAGAAGATTTAAGTTAAAGGGTAAATACAGGCTCATAACTGCATTGCTACAAGGAAGTCTGCAGTCACCATAAAATCCAACACAGGTGATTAATCTCAGCAGACCTCCACAATACCCATAACACATCCTCTGGTTTACTAGTTCCCCCTTGTGCGTGTTTGCTTCTGTGATCATACTATTATGTCATCTGAATAATAAAAGACATAAATCTTCATTTCACAGAATTGATCACAAACCTAGGGGAAGAGGAGGTCACTTTACCTGTGATATTGTCTAAACAAATCCACGGAGGGGATCTTGAGCTGTTTAATCATGGCACTGTCATTTGGTTTGGGTAAGCATATTTTCCCTTCATTAGATTTAATATATAATCTCATTATAGAAACCTGACACTCTGCACAGACTCTCAACTCATAAATCGGATTCTACTTTTATTCCTAAGGTCTAAGAAAGGGGGTGGGGGAAAGCAACAAAGTATGATAAAAATGCATAGCATAACAGAATTTGGGCCATTCAGATAATACTCCCTTGCTACTCCACTTCTTTCTTTCATTGTTGATTTACCCTAGTCTTACTGCCACGTAAACTATCACATGGACTTCCATTTTTCTGTGCAATCAGACACTATTTCACTCATGAATCTTTCCAAAAGGTCACTTCTAACTCCCCCCATCTGATCACATCAGTTATTCATTTATTTTTTATATAACATCAAGCAATGTCTGGACACTCTCATATCTACCAACATATCTATTTAGAGAGCATCTATGACATGTCCTGAACTTTGCCTGCTGTTAACTGGGATGGAGAAGTAGAAGATGTATTCCCTGGCTTCAAAGGTGAGGTAATACATCTGGGGAAAAAATGTATCATAATTTTAACCCCAAGTAAAGAGGTTTTTGAAATGTTGGTATGTACAGGATGATGTATTTACAATGAACAGACATCACTTATATAATAAATTTCATGGCATAATATACTTCTACCTAAAACATTTTTAAAGAGCTTTAAAACAATAATTTCTTGGGGTGCTTGCGTGGCTCTGTTGGTTAAGCGTCTGACTCTTGGTTTTGGCTCAGGTCAGGATCTCGTGGCTTTGTGGGTTGGAGTCCCCAGACGGGCTCTGCACTGGGAGTGTAGAGCCTGCTTGAGATTTTCTCTCTCTCCATCTCTGCCCTTTCCCTGCTCTTGGCTGTCTCTGTTTCTCTCAAAAGAAATAAATACAGTTAGGGGTGCCTGGGTGGCTTAGTCGGTTAAGCGTCCGACTTTCGCTTAGGTCATGATCTCGCGGTTCGTGGGTTTGAGCCCCGCGTCGGGCTCTGTGCTGACTGCCAGCTCGGAGCCTGGAGCCTGTTTCATCTGTGACTCCCTCTCTCTCTGACCCTCCCCTGCTCACGCTGTCTCTCTCTCTCTCTCCTAGAAATAAATAAAAAACATTAAAAAAAAAAAAGAAATACAGTTAAAAAATAATTTCTTATATAGGCAAAATGAAGTTTTCTTCCCCATTTTTTAAAATGTTTAGTTAGTTTTGAGGGGTCATGAGTGGAGAATGGGCAGAGAGAGAGGGAGAGAGAATCCCAAGCAGGCTCTGCACTGCCAGCGTAGAGCCCGAAGCAGGGCTCAAACTCACAACTGTGAGATCATGATCTCAGCCAAAACCAACAGTCAGACACAAAACCAACTGAGCCACCCAGGTGCCCCTGTTTCTACATCTTATATTACTGTGACACCTATGAAAATCATTAGTCTATCAAGAACATGTAATGTTTTATGTCCAAAGAGGAACAATGTCAACCCAAGCAGATGTGAATTTACTAAGGATGAAAAAATATTTAAAAACATGTTTGTTGCCTCACACATAATGTTAAGATGCCTTCTTGTGTCACACATAGGTAGTTGTTATGTCTTTGGTGGTAACAAGTTACAGAGCATGTTATTCAAACCTCTCATCCTGATGACTGACTTTTCCAAGCTCATTTAAATTTTCATTTTACTTATGAAGTTATAATAGAGTGTCGGGTTGGTCCAATAATTCTTTGAAGATGAAAAATTTCCCTCTCTTGATTTCAAATTTGTAGAAGATCTGCTAAATTTTAAAGACTATAAAAATAACACAATCTCAGGCAAAATGCCAGAAATAATCAAGAATTCTAATTTATAACTGGAGCATAGCCCTTCAGGTTTCTTGGATTAAAAACTATAAATCTTCATACTGCCGCCGTTTGCATATGGACATTAATGTAAATATCTACTGTACCTGAGAATCTAATCTGGCCAAAGGTGCAAACAACAAAAAATGCCAAACTCTTTCAAACTTTCAACAAGATCTATGTGTAGACAGAGAATGGGCATCAAAGAACAACTGGTTCTATTACACACACACACACACACACACACACACACACACACACACACTTTTGTTTTGGGAGGAGTGTGTGTGGATGTATGTATGTGTCTCTGTCTATTTGTTATATTTTTTAAAAGCTGCTAGAAGATGGGAAGAATGAGAAGGCATGTGTGTACTTCTTCTTCTATAGGTTAACAAACTATAGCAGCAAATTGCACCCTGGACTGTGTTGCTAAATCTCTGTGTGCAGTTTATATTGAATAACTCAGACTTTAGGGAATGTATTAGTGATAGGTATTTCCGTTCATGGGATTGCAAAAGTAAGGGGAGAGAGTTGGATTCTGGGACCGAGACCAAACCTAAACGTGATGGAACTTTGGGGTCAAGCTCTCCAAAAAGGGTTAAGGTTTACATTAACAAAGTTCAAAAGAAGTAACTCTATGGTCCGACTTAATGATAGGGAAGAAGAACAAGGAAAGATAGGAAATGGCATATGTTTAAGAAGGGAAGCCCTATGAAGTGGTTAGCTCTTGATCCATTTCCCTTGAATGATGAGGAAAATCATTTTTAATTGGCCATATTAATTTTTTTTGCTTTCTGCGCTAAAATTCCATTTTCATTAACCTTCAACTTCTCAGTAAAATCTATATACTGTATAGCTTTGTCTGGTTATCTTGGGAGGAATACAGGTTGGAGACAATGAAATCAAATGTGTTTTGCTAAACACACTTCTCTTGTACAGAAGTTAACTGTATTACAACAGTTTCAAGAGACCAGAAGCACAGCTAGCAGTGTGCTGGGCTGGAGAAAGGAATGCTGGAGAAGTATGAGCTTTTGGTACCTGCATGTCAGGTGAGAGACAGATGGCTCAAGAATGGAGATGAGACTGGTTCTGTAACCCCTAAATAAAGAAAAGAAGGTGACTCTTAACAGGGGGGTCAGGGAGTAGAGGCTGATACTTGGATCTTCTAAGTATAACTTGAAAACTTTAATACGTTCTTCTTGCTGAACATGGAAGGATTAATATCAATAGTCCCCAAGTTGAGTATCATTCTTGTGCAAATTCAGATAATATTTCATATAAAAATATGACTGAAGTTGGGGCCAGCTTTGTATTATTCAAATTTAGAATATAAAGTTACATCTGGCAAAATTATTGAATTTTAGACAAAAGTCTACACATTGTAGCTATTTATTATAATTTGGCTGTTGGCATTCTGTCTTCTCTTGTGTATACCATGCTATCTAATTGAGTTATTCTCCTCGTAATGATTTGTCCCTTCCTCCACAAAATTCCTAGAGCACTTATTCTCCATACCTTCAACTGGGACTTGTTATCTTTTATCTTATATTATTAATTACTTTTTCATAAATTCTGTCTCCTCAACTAAACTGGAAACTCTGCAAAGGAATTAAGTGTATCTCTGGGGATCCTCAACATCTAACTATTGTTTATTATGTGACAGTTATTATTAAAATGATGACCACATTGCTTTGTTTTGTGAATAAACGCAAAAATGATTGCCTTCCTTCTAACAGAACAGCTGAAATAAAAAGGAGTTAGAGAGATGGTTATACAGTCCATTATTTCCATGCACAGCTCCTTAGATACCAATTAAATATCCAATGAAATGGGCATTCACCCAATACCACCAATTGAGAAGACAATGTATATGAACACTCATTACAGAATCAGATGACTTAGATCTCAGTAAGAGAAGATGACACTCTTTTTGGCTAATATCCAAGTGATAATTGGCTAACACCAGATGAACAAGAAAAACTTAATAATGGAGAGAGACAGCTTAAGCATTTTTAGGATCTATGTGGAAGCACTGATAATCTCATGAACCCTAAAAAAATATATAATATGAAGCAGGCCAGAAGAAACTTTTGTAATATTATTACTATTTTTGTTATCAAAAAGAAAAAAAAAAAGAAAAACTGAATAGTTGAATTTTATAAGCAAGCATGCTATATACCTAGCCAGTTATTTCTGTTGAAAATGCTGGCATTGTTAAGCCATTTAATTGAACTTCTATGTTACAAAGGAGATCTCGTGCTCCATTTTCACCACCTTGAGTCATAGGATTTCAGAGATAGTAGAGCCTTAGAGTTTATCTAGCTCAGTAACCTTGCTTTTGATCTGATAAAACTCAGAGCAAGGGAATGACATAAGTTACTTGAAGTTACATGACTAATCTGTAATTGTTGGCTTAGAATATTAATCAAAGTTAGCCACTCACATCATGGAAAGACATACCAACCTCTGCCAAAAAAAGAAAAAGAAAAAAGCTGGGAATGCTGGTTCTATGACAACGTGGATATACAGGGGAATCCTCATTAGTACAGAGTAACTAAAAATGCTAGATAACATACGAAGAGACATTTAAAAGCATAACTAGTCTGGTGATAAAGTAAGATAAACAGTTAGAGACCAGGTATCTCAAGGTGTTTTCTGTGTAAGTGAGTCTAGGAACAGACATCTTCCATTGATATGCCTTCTAGTCCCTGGGGCAAGGAGACACGCATGAAGAATAGGGATGAAGCCTGACATCCAGGTAGAGTAGGAGGCCAATAGAGACCCTGGCATAAAGCAGGTGCTGACAAAGGGCAACACCTCATTGAAGGTTCACCAGAAAAAAAAAGTTGGGAGTTGACACGAAGTGAAACAGGGAAAACAAGAATTCTCTCCTGAGAACTTCTTATTCAAAGTCCATTTTCCAAAGAGTGAGGCCAGATTTCATAGGATAATAAACATATCAGAAAGAATCAAATAAGTAACATCCCTAAGTACCTAGCAGAAACAATTTACAAATATTCTCTAGAGTAACACATTCTAAGCACAGGCCACAAAGAGTTCCTATAGATGAATTCCAACAAACATGAGCTCATCATAAAGGAAACAAGTCCTATAAATAAATCTGCAGAAACAAACAAAACATTTGATGTATATGTAATGAATAAATACAGAAAATAATATAGTTTCAATATATTTAAATCAAAGAATGCATGAAAGTTTAATATATGAAAACAAGCCTATTAAAATTGATCAGCAAATTCTGAAATAGAAACAGAGCTTACAGAAATGCAAAGTATTCAAAATTAACACCCATGAATAAAATTGAAAATATAAAATTTGGCAGTGGAAGAGAAATTCTGTAAACTGACACACATAGATCAAGAAATTACATGCAAAGAAGCAGTGAGAGACAGGAAATAAGGCGTATATAATCAAGTGGTTAAGAGGTGTGGGGAAACAGTAAAAAGGTCTAACACAGTTTGGCCCAAGTGTGGTCCCCAGACTAACAATACTGGCATCAGCATATTCTGAAGACACAATACAGACCTAACAGCTGAAAATTATTAAATTAATGAATTACAGCAACACTCAAGAGGTTGAGTTGACTCAAGAAGTTCAATTCATCCCAAACAGGATAAATGAAAAGAAATCTTCACTTACAGTAACAATAAAAAACAAACAAACAAACACCAAAGACAACAACCAGATCTTAAAAACAGTCAGTGAAGAAATTCAATGAACAGTCACAGGAAATCATAAGAACACAGTCTGGCCTAGAGAGAGATCAGTCCAGATAATAGAAGATGAGAAGCCAAGAGAAAAGATTTCTTTAAGATGGTAACATTCACTGGATGCTCAACACTTAATATTCTTGAATACATAAGAAGAAAATTTTCATATCTGGTAAAGATTGAAGGGGTTGAATGATTGACAGCACACAGAAAAGTGAAAAAAAATGGGAAAAAAAGTTAAGGAATTACTTTCCAGGGAAAACAAAATATTATGCAATAAAAGTAGTGCTGCTATAACTTGCTCATCTGTGAACAGCTTTTATATACTCCTGATATAAATGATCATATAATGATCTAACATAGTACAACCATATCGAGAAGATGGGCACTGGAAAGTGTGCATGTATGGTATCATCAGGGTCAACAGGGAAAAGGAAGGTAAATCCTCATTTTCTATGAGGAATACAGTGAGTGTATCTCAACTTGAGAAATCAAGACATAGCAGTTGAAACATGGATAGAAATGCCAAAAAAATTTTTACTTAAATGGTAAGTAGTGGATTCTGAGGAGCCATGAGTATGTTTTACTTTTTTAGCAAGCTTTCTTGAACCAGGTGATTCGTTAAATACAAACTTGTCTAACTTTCATAATATGCCATTTACCTTCCTGCTTCCTAGCAAAAAGTTGGAAGTTTGAGTGAGGCCATAAGGATTAGTCACGGCTGGTTAAGAGTTTGCTTTTATAGAGCCACTTTCAAAAATAATTCAGCACGGCATGGCAATGCTGGATAGGCACAAACTTGTTTAGCCAGCTTATTCTTATGTTATGTTCCCTAGAGAAACTCCTGCATATCAGCACAGGAAACATGTCAAGAGTGAAAATAATAGCATTGTTTGCACATAAAGCCTGCATATGATCCAAAGATTTTTTGTTTGTTTGTTTTTACTTAAATTCCAAGTAGTTGACACAGTGTAGTATTAGTTTCAGGCATACAACAGTGATTCAGCACTTCCATACAACACCTGGTACTCCTCACAAGTGTGCTTCCTAATCCCCATCACCTATTTAACCCATTACCCCCACCCTCCTCTCTCTGGTAACCATGAGTTTGTTCTCTATAATTCGAGTCTGTTTCATGGTATCTCTCTCTCTCTTTTTCCCCCCTTTGCTCATTTGTTTTCTTAAGTTCCACATATGAGTGAAATCATATGGTATCTGTCTTTTTCTGGCTGACTTATTTTGCTTAGCACAGTACCTTCTAGCTCCATCCATGTTGTTGCAAATGGCAAGGTTTCATTTTATGTCAGAGTAATATTCCATTATATACATATATATGTATATATAGATGTCTAGATGTCTATATAGTCTGTATATCTATATAGACATCTATATAGACATCTAGACATCTATATATATATGACATATATATGTAGACACACACACACACACACACACACACACACACACACACCACCTCTTTATTCATCAGTTGATGGACATGTGGGGTGTTTCCATAATTTGGCTATCATAGATAATGCTGCTACAAACTTTGATGTGTGTGTACTTCTTTGAATTAGTATTTTTGTATTCTTTGGGTAATATCTAGTAGTGCAATTGTTGGATCACAGGATAGTTCTATCTTTACCTTTTGAGGAAACTCCACACTGTTTTCCAAAGTGGCTATATCCAAAGTTTGTATTTCTACCAATGATGAAAGAGGGCTCCCCTTACTCTGCATCCTCACCAATACCTGTTCTTTTTTGTGTTGTTGACTGTAGCCATTCTGACAAGTTTTTGAAATGATAGCTCGTTGTAGTTTTATATTTCATGGATGATCAGTGAAGATGAGCATCTTTTCGTTTGTTTATTGGCCATCTGGATGTCTTCTTGGAAAAATGTCTACTCATGTTTTTGGCCCATTTTAAATTGGACTATTCATTTTGGGAGGTGTTGAGTTGTATAAGTTCTTTACATATTTTGGATGCCAACCTTTTATCAAATATGTTATTTTCAAATATCTTCTCCCATTTATAGGTCACCTTTCAGTTTTGTTGGTCGTTTCCTTCGCTGTGCAGAAACTTTTTATTTTGATGTAGTCCCAAAAGTTTATTTTTGCTTTTGTTTCCCTTTCTCTGGAGACATATAAAAGAAGTTGTGATGGCCAATGTCAAAGAGCTCACTACCTGTGTTTTTCTCTAGGATTTAATGGTTCAGGTCTCATATTTAGGTCTTTCATCCATTTTGAATTTCTTTTTGTGTATGGAATAAGAAAGTGGTCCAGTTTGATTCTTATACCATACAGTTTTCCCAACATCATTTGTTGAAGACACTGTCTTTTTTTCATTGCATATTCTTTACTACTTTGTCAAAGATCAATTGACCATATAGTCGTGGGTTCATTTCTGGGGTTTCTATCCTGTTCTATTGATCTATTTGTCTATTTTTGTGCCAGTGTCATACTGTTTTGATTACTACAGCTTTATAATATAATTTGAAGTCCAGAATTATGATGCTTCCAGCTTTGCTTTTCAAAGATTCGTAAGTAGGGGAATGACTACATAAACTGTGGCATATTCACCCAGTAGAACAGTATGCAGCAGTGAACATGAATGAACCAGATTCATTTATATCAACTTAGATGGATCTCAATCATATACAATGTCATGAAGTAAGACCAAGAGTGCAATTTCACTTTCATAAAATTCAAAACTAGGCAAAATAGAATATTATTTAGGGATCATCCTATATGTAAAGCAGGAAAAAAAACCCTATAGAAAATAAAGGAATGAATAGCCCAAATTTCAAAATGTAAGTGATCTTCAGTAGAAAGGGAAAGAAGCTGCAAGGCAGGGATAGAGTGGTAGGGGTCAGTCACCCAGAAGTTTCATTTTCTAAACTCTTTCAGTGAATTTTCTTATTTAAGCTGAAACTGTAAGTTACACATAGTTTTTATACTTCCCATTTAAAAAAAAAGTAAAGCATAACCTGATTCATGCCACATACCCAGATTTTGATTTCTCAAAATGTCTGATCTGCAAACTTGGCTCTCAGTTGATTTCTCTCCATTTCCTGCTTCTGTGTTCTCTTCCTTTATATACCTTTTATGATTACTCTCAGCTTCTAACCCGGGCTCTCTCCAGCTAGGCTTTTCTTCTTTTTTTTTTTTTTTTGGCTCCCTATTATTTACATACAACCTTCCTGTTTCAGCCTGGCCCCTGTGAATTCCTATTCACATATACAGTTTCTGTGGGGGAAAAAAGAAAACCCTAGCTGGATTAACCCAGTTTATATACAGATTCCAGAAAAATGAAGGTTGTTTGTCTTTACTCCCCACTCAGGGTTGTCGTTTAAACCACACTAACTCTGTTGTATCAAGTAATACAACAGGGGCCATGCAACATGAATATCACACTGTCTCTGATATATACGGAAAGCTCTATGTGCAGAGCCTAGCACATGACCACAGAGCCAAACCCAGTTAGGCTACTGAGAATATAAGACCTTGAAGGGATTATTAACGAACAAACTTTTAAAAAGGCTAATCTTGATAAAGTGTCTCTTTCTCATTGAAAATCATCATGACTTGCAAAGATGCTCATTAGAAGTTGCAAATTCCAGCTCCCTGGCTCCTTTCCTGAAACTGTAGGCCTAGGACTACCTCAAAAAATAGCAACCATTTCCACAGTGCCTCCACTTTGTAATCCAGGGCAGTGATCATTAAGAAGAGTGAAAAATATTCTGCTCTCAACAGTCTATCATATCAGAAACTGCTCCATCAAGACTAATGGAGGTTCCTGACACCCACAGGAAGTTAGTATGACCCCAGAGAGGAAGCAAGAAGAGCTAGGGGATAAATGACCTCAAGATTTACACCAAATCAGTTATAGAGCAGAAGTCAGAGCCTTAAAATCTACTACTCTCTATTCTAAATTCCTGGTGCTGTGGAATTATTTGCCAGATATGGGTCACCTTAGTTGCTTTCCTTAATCTCCGTCCTCATGGTCTGAGCTGAAGGTTTGCAACTTCCCATGACTGTTCAATATAACAGTGTTCCTACAGTATTTTGAGACGTTTTCCCCATTATAGAAATATTCTCATCCAATGATTCTAAAAATCTGATTTACAAATGTGATTATGGAAATGTGACAAGATTCCTTTCTTTTGTTCTTTCTCTAAGAATGTAATTTCAGTGACAAGCTAAGTCTTAGTATGTGACAAAAATGCAATATCATCTCCTTCTGATAATTCTTGTTCTTGACATAGTGTTGCCTCACTAGAGCCTATCCTGTAACTTGCACTTTTTATGCACAGTGAAATTAGTGTGAGGTATTTCATATGATGATCGCTTGACGAGGTGGTATTTGCCCTGTCTGGGGTAGACTTCCTGGACACATCATTCCAAAGTATAATGAACTCCATCTGTCAATGACATAACTTTACATTATTAGATCTTAAGTACTGCCTAGAATTCTCACTTTAACTGTTATTCTCTGCAGCTTCTCTCACTATTGACTTTAGAAGGAGCTGGGGATCTTTAATTTCTTTAACGATTCAGGCCTGTGAGGATTTTGGGAGAGTAGGTACCCATGTCCCATTTGTTAATGATGTTAACAGTCACATGATGAACATGATTGCAGGGTATGTATGGGGTCCAGGCTCTAGATTTAGGCCACATAATTACATAGTGATTGTGTACTTTAACGATGTGATCAAATGGCTAATGGAAGACCACATTCTATAAGGAAGAGCTACTTGGCTTTTTTCCTCCTCTCATTTTAGTTGGAATACTCACTCAGTCCTTCCGTGCTGCAGATGCTGTACTATGATTCACTGGTGACACAAGGGACTACAGATAGTTCAGGACATGAATGTGGTACACTTTCAAGTGATACACAACATAGGGATCTGTTGACTTCCATTACTCTCTAGTAAGAAATAAATGACCTAACTATTGCTGAAACTCTGGATCCCTTGACTATTGTTCATGGGAATGAGAACAGCAAATTATGTGAGTTGTCTTTGGAATAGTACTTTATTTTGCTAACCTGGGGAGTAAAGATGGAGAGAAACACAAAGACTTGCTTTCTACAACGCTTATGTAAGCAGATTTCTCAAATCTAGATCAACAGATAAAAGAAGTCCAAAGCCATTGTCTATACTTATTTCTAGTTTGTCTTCATTTATAATTAACCAGGAAGTGCCTGCACATTGCCAATAGATTAACTGTGCAAAAGGACAACTATAGATAAGACTTCGGCGATTGTATTTTTTGCATAATCTACTAGGAGAGCATTTGTCTATAGAGTACTCATTTCAAAGATCAGGATCTGGAAATTATAGAAAACTAATGCAATAAATCAATAAAGTTCTTGCATATCTCCCATCTCTTAACATAAAGAATATTTAAAAGACTGTATTTACTAAATTTACTAAAAAATATGTAATACCTGTATAATGTTGGAGGTTCCAAAAAAAACACAATCAATGCACATAAATGGACAAGTACACACACACAAAACTCTCTCTCAGATACACACACACACACACATACCCCACAGGAGCTCAAAACTAGGATTTTTAATGCTAATGAAGCATCTTGATAAATGTACCACGGTCAGAAAAAATTAAATTATGTTTCACTGCTGGCTTGTGTGATCCTTGTTTTTGATTACAGCAGCAACTTGAATATTTCTGCACTGTATATAAAAGCAATAGAGTCTACATGTGATTATGTTTAGACTTATAGTTAACCAGGAAGGCTGCAGATATAAGACAGTTTCTCTTGATAAACAGTTGCTTTCAAAGAGTACATTTTTCGTTTGTTTATAAGATGCAGGTGAAGGCAGACAGATAGAAACATCATTAAGATCTGCTAATGAATCATCCTCCTATTTGCACTGGGAATAAGTGTTTGAACTCAATGCTGCCTCTATGTTTGAAGAAATACAATTATTGGTTAACAAATGTGTTACATTTAGGTGGTATGGCTGGATGAATACTAACTACGAGCAAGCCCAGGGTCTTTTATGCTAAAAAATAAATAAATAAAGTACATCAATGGCAACATTCCATTTTCACCTAAGCAACTAATATAAATAACATTTATATTATGTTAAATATATCTATCAAGTCAGAGTTACTGTTTTAAAATTAACACTGTTCTTTTTTGCTGATAACACACTCATTATAAAAATTGTAAAAAACAAAGAACAAATACTCATCAATGATCCAATCGTTCAGTGATGAACACTGTTATAATTTTGGTGTCTTTGCTATCCATCTTATATTGTAGATGCACAGCTGATGTATATGTATACACATACTCCTATTTGGAGCTGTGGGAGAGGTATATGGACATACAGAGGCACAAATCTTTAAGTACCACAATACTGTTATTTAATTTCCACCCCCCACCTAGCACATTACTGACAAATATCAATCATGACACCAATGTCCATAATTTATGATCCTACGTGTTTCAATGACCATGTTGAAGCAGGGTGGGGTAATGACATCTACACTAAAGACAACATAAGGAATAGAAATAGATAATGTGGAGCTGACTTTTTGTGGGCTCATGTGCACTTTCTAGTGTTCTTCCAGAGCTCTCTCTGCTTCATTCCAAAGTCTTTGACTCCAATGGTATCTGACATGCCATGACTTTTTTTTTTTAATGTTTTATCTCTATAGAAAAAAGTGAAGCATGCTTCTCTTTGATTTTTCTACATCTAAATAGGTAACTCTTATTTCTTAGCTTCACTTATTCCCTAATTATCCATATACTTAAAGCAGAGATTGTTTCATCTGCCTATTGCAGACCCAGCATAACACCTAACACGTTTTAAGCACTCAGAATATGTTTAATGTGCTCAACTGTATGCCAGTGCCCTGCACTAAATAAAAACTTTATTCAATATTACTTTTTTATTCAGATGTTCTCATGTCACATTTTACTCCATGGGTCAATAGTCTCTGGTGAATTCAAGAGACAGAAGTTGTTATTGGTTTGGGGGTGCCTAAGTGGCTCAGTAGGTTGAGTGTCTGACTCTTGATTTTGGCTCAGGTCATGATCCCACAATAGTGGGTTCAAGCCCACATCAGGCTCTGTACTGAATGTGGATCCTACTTCAGATTCTCTCTCTCTCTCTCTCTCTCTCTCTCTCTCTCTCTCCCCCTCTGCCCTTCTCCCCCACTTGCACTTTCTCACTCTCTAAAATTTTTAAAAATGTTTTAAAAAAGAAGTTATTTTTGGTTTTATTTGCAAATTTGCGGTTATTTCTGGTATTACTTTAATTTTGGAACATCTTAGCACAATCTCTTGAGTCTAAGAGATGTATTTATATATCTCTTAAAAACAAAACCTAAAAATAAAATGTTTTTAGAGAAATTTAAGCCCTAAAAGGACAGAGACCTCATTCTTATCAAAGACCAATAAATAGGCTAAAGACAAAAGAAAGTTGGGTGTAAGTCATTCTCTGACTTAAATGTCTCATTTGTCTTGGTCTGGACCCCCAAGATTCTAGGAAGGCAGAAAAGAGAACAAAATCCTCAGCATTATAATACCATTCCTTTGCCTCATCATTATGGATTTTCTGAAGAACACCCACATCTACTTGAAAGTATCCTAATTCATAGATGCTATTGCAAGAAAGCGAGGCTCCAGGTTTTCTGCCCAGAAACAAATACCTCACTTAGATTACATTTGCTGAAAAAGAGAGTAGAAGTACTAGAAACAAGTGATAACTCATTATATACATAATTTTTTTGGATGGAGAAATGTTGTAAGTGGGTAAAAGGATCTTATGGTTTCAATGCATTTTTTTCCCTCCAGTTTCTTGCATTGTTCTGGTAAAGGGTCACCTGGAGGCTAAAACTGCAAACCAGGCAGCCCGCGTGCATCTTCTGAACAGAACACAATGCATGCCCAATGGACTCAGTAATTGATTAATTAGGAGACCAGACAGCTACTTCAGCTTCCTCAAAAGCAGTATATTAAGCCAAATAAGGGTTCTGCCACCCATCCAGAGGAAATTCCTCTATGTAGCTAGATTAGGGAAGCTTGTGCAAGATTTCCAGGGTACATCAAAGAGACATTTATATTAAGACAGCAATATCAGATTTGTGCAGAAAGAAGAGGTGGGTTGTGGGCAGGTTGCAGAGTGTGTGTGTGTATGTGTGTGTGTGTGTATGCACATAGAGTGTGCACGTGCACACTCTCAAAGTGCCAGATAAACATGGAATACAGCAGCTACCCTTTGTCCAAGAGAAAACAGATCTGTGGGATGGAGAGACAAAGACCTTTAAAATCCCTAGATATTATTACATTTAGATCAGCTATTTTAAAAAGAATCAATCCCAGAATTCCACTTGTCATTGCTCCAAATCTCACTGCTCAATGTGTGTCTATGTTAACTGAATTTCCAATTCTAGGGGCGCCTGAGTGACTCAGTTGGAAAAGTGTCCAACTTTGGCTCAAGTCATTATCTTGTGGTTCATTAGTGCAAGCCCCACAAAGGGCTATCTGCTGTCACCACGGAGCCAGCCTTGAATCCTCTGTCCCCTTCTCCCCCCACCAACACCCACCGACCTTGCTCCTCCCATGCTCACACTCTCTCTTTTTCTCTCACAAGTAAACATTAAAAAAAAAAAAAATTCCCATTCTAAAATATTTCTTAGTGATTTCACCTCATTCCGATTACATATGAGGAAAAGAAGAGTGGAAATACCAGAGACAAGTCAGAGTTCACTTAAAAATATATACATTTTTGAGGGGATGGGGAAATGTTGCACTTGGGTTCAAGAAATCTTAGGGTTTGCATGCATTTACCCCAGCTGGGCACAGATGTGATTAGCCATAACCCTTCAAGATGACCAGAGAACTTTCCTGTGAAGGGAGAAAATGCTATGCATTCTTGAAATAGAATCTGAGATTCTCCTTATCAATTAGGGCAGAAATAAGCAGTAACAGGAGGACAACTCGGGTGAAGGTTACAGAAAGAACACGCTTAGCGCTCACTTAAGTTATTTCCAGTCTGATACAATTAGTCCAAAGAGCTTTGAAGATGCTCAAAAGTGTGCTAGGTTGGAGACCCAAGACCGAAGTGTGATGAGAAACTTTCCATTCTGAGTCCTGCAGTCAAGATCTTACAAGTATCTAGGGTGATGGAGGGAGAGGGAAGGTGTGGAATCAACACAGCTATAGGGAAGACAGGCTTCTTGGCCCCCTGTTGATGGATTACTAATACTAGTGGTGCTAATGAGAAATCAGGGTTTTCTTTAAATACTCAAAGCATGGCCATGGACATGTCTGCAATAGGTCAAGGACAATCCCATTCTCCCTTTCTCTCTTAACTCCTAATACCCCAATCCTTTCTTCTCAATCTATTCTTGCTAAAAAGAATTGGATCAAAAATCTTGACTCCACAGAAACCTGTTTCAATTCAGAAGACCCTGGATTTTTGGCTACTTGTTAACAATGGCAAGTGCCCATGATACTCTACAATTTCTAATTTTGTGGAAGGACAAATGTGGAATGTTCCCAGGGAAACCATGGGCAGAAGTGAATCTTGAAACTGGTGAGATCCATAGCCGATGGATAAACAACAGCTTCATTGTTCTCCCCTTGTGACCTGTGGGTAGGAGAGAAATGATGAGCTGTATGTGAGGCTGGGGAAGGACAGTCTTGGGCTATTAGCCTGATGAAGCTGGGGCTTTATTCTTTATCCTATTTCAATTTTGCTGATACATCTTAATTAAAATGGTAAAACCACCTCTCCAGGTCTCATTCCCTTCTCCATTGTCTTTCCTGACCCATTAGGATTCTGAAACATTTTTAGACATTTAGAAACCACTAAATGATGTCAAAGTCGTGTAAAGACTCATCTGCTTTGTAAACCTCAGTGGTAGAGCTTTTAAAACAGAGATGGTCTGGGGCTCCCGGGTGGCTTAGTCGGTTAAGCGTCCGACTTTCGCTCAGGTCATGATCTCGCGGTTCGTGGGTTCGAGCCCCGCGTCGGGCTCTGTGCTGACTGCCAGTTCAGAGCCTGGAGCTTGTTTCAGTCTGTGACTCCTTCTCTCTCTGACCCTCCCCTGCTCACGCTGTCTCTCTCTCTCCTAGAAATAAATAAAAAACATTAAAAAAAAATTAAAAAAAAAACAAAAAAAACAAAAAAACAGAGATGGTCTACATGAAGACGACTCAGAAGATGAAAACAGAATCAGAGCAGTGGCTTTCAACTGAGGGTGATTCCTGCCCCCCCCCCCCCATGCCAGGGATATCTAGTAATATCTGAAGAAATTTTTAGTGGTCACAACTGGAGACAGGTCCTACTGGCTTCTAGTGGGTAGAAGCCAGGGACACTATTATGCATCCCACTGCACAGGATAGGCCCTCACAACAAAGGGTTATCGGGCCCCAAATGTTCCCGATTTAGGGAGATTAACAGCTCTGACTTTCCTGGAGACATGATTAGCAGGATGGCCAGAAGATATTGTGTCCCTTTCACTAGGGATGACTTCCTGGCATGTTTCTAAGCCAGAGATAATAAACCACTCAGTGGGTGTTAACTATTCGACAAAGGACACATGTTTAGCCAGATTTAGAGTGGGACAGGGAGAAGAGGAAAACAATTCTTGGAACTAAAGATAGGGGGAAGAAAGTAATTTGTAATTATGCAAAAATGTACCTTCTGTGAGCTTAGTGCATCATTAAAATGTCTTATAGGTGCTTAATGCCTCATTAAAATTAAATCTATACCTGCCAAAAAACAGTACTTTCCAGTAATCTTTGGAGTATGTACTAATTAAATTTAGCAACTGCTCTGAGATTAGCCAGGAAGCCAGCTAGGAGAGCAATCTGTTGATACGCTTCCTCTCTCACTTGGTTTGATAAGGAGACTGCACTGTCTTGCACTCTGTAGGGTTCAGAGGGATGCCGTTAGCCAGTGACATGTGGCTTATAGGGAAAATATACATCCCCTGGTTAAAGCCTGAGTGTATAGCTAGACGTACAACAATAGTTTGCCCAGGGAAAGACATGGGGTAAGAGAGAAGCCTGGAAAATCTCTAAATGAAAACATACTTTTTCCTGTTGTTTCCATCCCTTTTGTGAGAAGAGACCTGTAAAAACTCAGGAATAGGATATACAATATGCTATTAATAAAAATGGGGTGTCTGGGTGGCTCAGTTGCTAAGCATCTTACTTTGGCTCAGGTTGTGATCTCATGGTTTGTGAGTTTGAGTCCCACATTGGTGAGCACAAGCTTCGCTTCTGTCTCTCTCTCTCTGTCCCTCTCTCTCTCTGTCTCTCTCTCTCTCTCTCTGCTCCTCCTGGAATTATCTCTTTGCCCCTGGTCCACTTGCACCCTCTCACTCTCAATAAAAAAAAAAACAATAAACAAAAATAAATTTAAAAAATAAAGTAAAATGAAATAAAGACAAAGGAAAGATGCAGTAAAAGAAAAATCTCTGGGGGCACCTGGTGGCTCAGTCGGGTACGCGTCTGACTTTGGCTCAGTTGATGATCTCACAGTTCATGGGTTGGAGCCCTGCATCAGGCTCTGTGCTAAATATTTGCTTGGAGCCTGGAGCCTGTTTTGGATTCTGTGTCTCCTTCTCTCTCTGCCCCTCCTCCACTTACACTCTGTCTCTCAAAATAAATGTAAAAAGAAAAAGCTCTGGATCCCAGGACCTGGGATCTAATACTGCTTTAGTCAACACTCAGGCCCCACTGATCATCTGCTTAATTTATAGCAATGAGATGAGGTGAGTATGAGAACTCCAGTTAATTCTTACATTGATGTAGCATGACTGCATCAAGAACTGCCCTATTGGTACACCTGCAAGAGTATAATCAAGCGTAGGAAGAGCATGGGGAAAGTGTCATCCAGAGGAGAGGTTACAATTGAGGCCAGTGAGCCAAGGGGCAGTTCAGGGTCCCAGACTGAAAACGGAAATGGATAGCAACAGGCTTTAAAGAGACATTTCAGCTCTTCGCTCTTAACTGATGTCTTGGAGTGTGAGCATTTTCAGTGTATGTGACCTGGGGAAGTATGGTCCCTGTGATATTGTGGCATCCCTTTATATTCAGATTATAAAGGCCTCATATAGCATTTGGAATTGAGAGCTGTGAGCCTAGAGTTTCAGATAAAGGATACTGTTCTCAAGTTCTATCTACTCAGAGGCCCTGCATTCCTATTTCCCCCAAGTGACTTTGAAGCAACAGTATTTTGCACAGGCTCTGTGAATGGAGCCCAAGAATCCAAGTCTCCGTTTCTGCTTTCCTTTTTTTCTGTTTGGCAAATGCTACAGAATATATCCAACTGTCATAAAATACTACAAACTGGAAAATATGGCTCAATCTATAATGAAGATGAGCATGACTTGTGAAATGAAGGCTAGATGTGGTCCCACCGAGGGAAAGGTAACTAGGGCCCTGTAGGCCATCGACTTCAATTCGGCAGTGGACAGAGATCTCATCGGGTCCACCATCCAGGGGCCTCTGCCTCCCAGAATGCTGCAGACTCCTTTTCCCTTCCTGGTTGGCAGTAACAGGGGTTATACAATCATACTACTGATGGTCTAAAACTGAGAAGATGGTGGATGCTAAGGAATTTTGAGGAGCTGTAAAATATCATTTAGTACCCTTTGCTTTCATATCAATTAAGATGAATACAAACATGGAAGGAAAAAAAAAAACTCCACATAGTAGTCTATATAGGTCAGAGAAGTGTGAGATGTTTGTCTCTTGGAGAAATGTTCCCAACCCTCATCCATATTTGGTGAACATCTATGTTAAACAACTTACAATTCTAGGCTTCGATTGGGCCCAAGTTGAATCTTCGTTCATATCTCAAAAGGCTACCCTGCAAGTATAAAGAAACGGAAGAAGGACATGCTGTTGTGTGTTAAAAGTTGCACCCAGGAATGACTGGGGAGGACAGAGTAAAGGAGATAGAGATGAGGGGTGGGTTCAGAAAGTCAGATTGAACGAAAAACAAGACAAAAATTCTAAACAATCAGGGGCACCTGGGTGGCTCAGTTGGTTGAGCATCTGACTTCAGCTCAGGTTAAGATCTCACGGTTCTTGGGTTCAAGCCCTGAGTCAGGCTCTGTGCTGAGAGCTCAGAGTCTGGAGCCTGCTTCAGATTCTGTGTCTCCTTCTCTCTATGCCCCTCCCCCACTCATGCTCTGTCTCACTTTGTTAAAAATAAACATAAAAAAAGTTACACAATTCTAAAAAAATCAGTTACATCGGAAGTATTCCCTTGCTCACATAGAACTCTGGCATATTTTAAAATATGTCATCTATTAAATAGGAACTGCTCAGTAGATAAGGATTCAAAAAACCTGACAGGTGACAAAAGTGAAAACATCTCTGTTTCCAGGGAGTTCAGATTTCAGAAGATACAGTTATTTGGAATCAAGGCAGAATGTGTAGTTTAACCACCTCTGACTATAATATTCTTCTAGGTTATCTTTCGCAGGGAGGTCCATGTTAACGGAAGATGCCAGAGATTCCTAACATGGAGGTTCTTTCTTGTGTTGAGTCACTCATGGGAGGTTTAGGTCATTGTCTAATGCTCAAACTTCAGAGCCTGAATTAAAACTACTCAGTCCATTGAGCATCACATCAAGAAAGAAAACTTAAGTAGTGCTGACCACATGCTTACTGTGAGTTGCTTTCTTCCGGATTCATGCTAACTCCTGAAGGGCTGTGTGTTTCCTTCGTTCCATAATTCTCAGTGCAGAGATACATTTTGATCAGGAGACGATAGTTTAAGGGCAGGGAGTGAATGAACCCTCAATTTTGTATAGGCAAGGAACTTTGAGAGCTGGAACGTATTTGACCTAGTTCAGGTTTAACCTCATGACACATAAAGTAGGAATAAAAGTGTAAGCTTTTATAATTGGTAGAAAATACCATTTCACTTTTTTAGATTGTTTTTTTTTTTACATTTTATGAAGGTCTACAGGAGATGTCTTAAGTATTTTTCAAAAGAATAAAATGAGCCACACACATAACTTTAAAAGCCAGATTTACACGACTTAAATGAAAAAGAGTAGTTTCCCTCCCCACTCCTTCCTGCTTTTGAGTTTTATCTTCTAGTATTTATATTAATGTTTTTTTTAAAAATAATGTGCTCTTCTGGTTATTAAGCTTTAAATTTTTTTAATGCTTATTTTTAAGACAGAGACAGAGTGAGAGCAGGGGAGGGGCAGAGACAGAGAGAGGAAGATACAGAATCTGAAGCAGGCTCCAGGCTCTGAGCTGTCAGCACAGAGCCCGATGTGAGGCGTGAACTCAGGAACAGTGACATCATGACCTGAGCCGAAGTCGAATCCTTCATTGAATGAGCTGCCCAAGGGCCCCAGGTTATTAATAAGATTTTAGATTCCAAATTTATCTATTTGTTTCTCACTATTGAGGGTGAGAATTTAATATTATACTACCCCTAAGCAGCATGTTTCCTAATCATCCCACCAATATAATATTTTATACTTGCGATTAAATTAATATTCAAAGTTTACAGTGTTGTGACTCTTTAGCATTGTCTGCATTTAAATGACTTAGTTTACTCTGATTGCTTTTCTTTTATGACACCTTCTTTTTAACCTCCTGGAGTTAATAATTTCATTAATGTTCGATGGAGATTTTTCATCTAAATGTCCAAAAACCTGTAAATCTCTCAATATATACGGATGATAGAAATAAATTAGGTGACCTATAGTTTCACTCTCTTCTTTGAGACATTGTTCCTCAATCTCCCTATACTCCAGTTTCAATTACGGTTACCTGCCTCACTAATTCAAAGAGAGAAAGGTATATTTATCATGATATCTATAGTGCCTTTCCTGAATCTGACCTACAGGAGACTTAACAAATGTTCATTGAAAAATAAAATCATTCATTGAGTCAAACTAAATCAATATATTACGTGCCAGGCATTATTTGCAGGCACTAAACTCTTATTCAGGGACTTCTTTATGTCTAAACCAGTCTTCACATGCATACACTGGACCTACTTTCGTTGGCTCTCATTATCATCCTTCTCGAAGCCGAGCATCAAAGCTTCTATGCCTTATGGTTTAATCAGTATGAGACAAGTGTTTATTCTCATAACAAAAATACGTGCAGGAAATGTAGATGAAATACCATTTTTTCACTATTTTGGGTTAAACAGCAAATAACTGCCTTTCCTTACAGATGAAAAAGTGTGAAATATTGTTAACTGTTATATACATAGTTCTCAGAATAAAAACGTGAAGAAAAGATGCCACATGAGGGTGTACCATAGATGTGTTCATTTTTTCCTTTCCATCCTTCTCGAGACCCAGAAACCTTGTTTTAAAGACATGCTGGATGGTGAGGGCCAGAAGCGACAGCTGGGCCCAAATTAGAAACATAATAAAGGGACATGATCTATCATATTGTACATGGCTGAGGTGCATGGGGACTAAAGAGCAGGGTCAGCAAAACCCATGGTTCAGAAAGCGGCTCTTGAATAATATCAGAGGGTGAGTGTCTCTTGCAAGCAGCCTCATTACCAGGCAGGAATGAAGAAACCCTCTCCTAGGAAATGGAGCGCACCGTGTTTTACCCCTTTGATTTAAATCCACGAAAAATCCCAATTAGCTCCAAGAGACACCAATCCCAACTAAGTAGGTTGAATTGTGTTCAGATATTACCACCATGTGTTTATTTCATCATCAGAGTTTAATACAATGTGTTGAAGACTTTAGATGGAAAGTAGAAGAGAACTAGATCGAGATTAATTTATTATGCATGTGTGAAGCTTGGCTTCCACATGACATCCAAATAAGACAGTATTTTCTATTGGTGTGACCACTGAACCTGAGTTGAGCTAAAGAATATTTGTGACTCAATCACAAAGGAAAGGTGTGATGATTAAAAAAAAAAAAAAAAAAAAAAAGACAAAAGAGGTAAAGCTCTTCAGAGCACAACTCAGCCTATGAACTTGACATATAAACAATGTGTGCTCCTAATCAGGAACCACTTTAGGAAATTGGCGATTGGTTCTCCACTTAGAAAACTAACAGCAATTAATTGCACTACGTGCTTGGGCATCTGATCATATTGCCGTTCAACTTTCTAGGTTTCCAACATTTCTTATCGGCTGAATTAGAAAAGGGTTTATTAGCATTTTTTCCATAGAAGTCATAATGAGTGCAAGGACAGACCTCAGGCAGAAATGAAGAACTGTTCCCACATGAGAATGAACCTGTGACACTGATTTGTGATTTATTGACTGTCAGTAAATACAGCAATGGTTATTTTGTACAGTACTGGAGTTACTTGTATCTGCTGAGCATGCAGGATGCAGAGTTTCCAAAATTTTTGCACAGGCAAGATACACAAGGACCTCATGAAAATAGCAGGGAAGTATACGCTTCTAGAGGACCCAGTGGGAATTTCTACATCAGTACGCTTTTCCTTGGTCAATGAATTCCCTCGCTGCGGATGAGAGAACCAGGGGAACATTATTTAGTGTCACCTGTCCCATGAAGCAGTCTGGTCTATACACAGGCCTTTACCTAAACCAATGGTTACATTGAGTCAATTCTGCTCCCCACTCAGCAGGGGCATTGGGCAAAGCCTAATGGAACCATTTCTGATTGACACAACTGAGGCAGGTAAGGGATTCTCTGGACATCAAATAGGTGAAGCCCAGGGATGTCACTAAACTTCCTACAATTCACAGACAAGCCCCCATGATAAGTGCCCTAAATGCCAACACTGCCTGATCTAAATCCAAAGAATGTAACCTTTACTTATTTAATTCTAGGTCATTCACTATCTGCTTTGTGACGGATGCCTGGTTACTAAAAATGATTCCTTGTAGGTATCAAACCTACTGTTAGACTCTGTTTGCCTTATACCCCTCTTCTATGAAATTGATTTACACAAATGAGTACAGAACAAATCAATAGCTCCTGCATAATGCCGGGCAAGTGCAATACAGAACCGGGCAGGAGGTAATCAGAACTCTAAATGATTAGGAAAAATATAATCACTACGTAGTTTTGCCTTCACCACTATACCTCCTCTCAGCCAAAAATAAGATCTTCTAAGATTTCTACTTTCTTCTTTCTAAATATAGGTTCCTCCCCTACATCCACCATAGCAATTTTACTTGTTTTATTTCTCTGAGGGGTGAATTACACATCTCCTCTTCAGTGCACCTCATTGAGTCTGGCAGAGGCCAGGCTGAGACCACAATCGTCTCCTGCCTTGATGAGGAGGCATAGACTACAAACATCTCTTTTCCTTTCTCCATTCCATATGATTTTTGATCTTCCATTTCTACATACATAACAATCTTATTGTATATGTGTCTTTTATTGTCAGCCATTTCAAATCCTTTTGTGAAAGTAGGCAGGGTATAAATTACAAATAAATAAATGCCACACAGAAGAACCCTTTAGTACATGCATCATGTGCTATTTATAGCAGGTTTCACATAGCCTTCATCAATGAACTGCCACCAGTCAGTGTTGTTAAAATGATTTCTTACAACTAAGGAGCATTATCATGTTTTCCAAGCAGGCAAGGCAATGAGTTATTATAACTTCTGTTCAACTTCTTATTAAGAGCTGAACTGCCTCAGAGCCAGAACTGGTTTGCTGGGGAGGTGATGAGTCATAGGAAAAGCAGAAGACAAACACTTAAGGGGTTAAGATAAATTGTACATCCCTTTCCAAGTCAAGATTTTGTTGTGTATGGACGTGCTGTGTGACAGCAACCCAAGGCATCACTCCACAGGTTTATCACTATAACCCAAAGGAAACGCCTGGATGCAAATACTTAACACAAGACACCCAAGTGAGGTGGAGTGGACAGGAGTCAGGAGGGAAAATGGAGGGCACATTCTCCTCTCAACAGGATGGGGATGATGGTGCCAAAGCATAACAGGGGTTAGGGGTAAGGAGAGGAGTAAAACCCTAGTGGAACCTTCTAAGAACTCTGTATCTGTTTTCTGTAATTTTGTAGAAAAATCAGAGAGGAAAAAAAAAAAAGACACCATAAGAACTGTTCCTTTATTTGCCTTATAAACATCCAAACAGCACTTCAAAATCAATACGCACTATCATATCATCTATTTTTCTTCCCCTGCATCAGTGTTTGTAACCTTTCAGAACTAAATAACTTGTCTCTCTGTACCCTGGAACTCAGTAGACTTCTTCTAATGCTCTTAATTCTATCAAACAGATCCATTTAGGTCACCCTGGGCCCAGGAAATGAATTCACACAGCTCTAACAGGAGCTATCTAGTCAGGGCCAGAGGACCCCATGATGCAAATCTTTCTCATTTGAGCGCTCCCATTAGTGGGGATGTGTTTGCTCCAGCATTCCATTTCTGTAACCTTTGTTACTCCTTTGTGTGCTGCCTTGTTTAGTTTACAGTTTAACACAGAAGGAAAAATGTGCTAGCTCCTCAGTTCTTAGGGAAGAGCGCCATGCTAACTTGCCTCGACTGCTTGGAAAGTCGATGTGATTCTGGAAAAACGCACAATGAGTTTATAAAGCATTTGTCAAATAATTCTGATTTTACACTTTACCAAGAACCAAGGGATACAGATGTTATTATCTGGACTGAGATTCAGAAACCCTAAGATCACATAGGTTAATGAGTATTCGAGTTAAAATTCAAAGGCCAGTTTTTTGTTTGTTTTGTTTTACTAAAAAAGAGCCTGTGTACTTCTTTGTAAAATCTAATGGGTGACTGGTTTGGACCAATTTTTAGGCCCTGATCTGACTTCTTGCCAAGATTCTACCTTCCGCATGACCATTCTCAGCTCCAGCTAAGTGACTCTCTGTCTCATGCCTAATCCAGGATCTGTGACACCACATCGTGCCTGAATCCTACTGATCTGGGTCTCTGCATGACTGGAAGCTTGTATTGGACAACAGAAGTTGCAGACTGGGGCACCTGGGTGGCTCAGTCAGTTAAACATCCGACTTCGGCCCAGGTCATGATCTCACAATTCGTGGGTTCAAGTCCCGCATCGGGCTCTGTGCTGACAGCTCAGAACCTGGAGCCTACTTCGGATTCTGAGTGTGTATCTCTCTCTCCGCCCCTGTCCTGATCACACTGTCTCTCTCTGTCTCTCAAAAATAAATAAATGTTAAAAAAAAAAAAAAGTTGCAGACCTAGGGGCACCTGGATGGCTTAGTTGTGTAAGTGTCTGACTTTGGCTTGGGTTATGATCTCACAGTTCATGGGTTCGAACCCCACACTGGGCTCTGTGCTGACAGCTCAGAGCCTGGAGCCTGCTTTGTATTCTGTGTCTCCCTCTCTCTCTACTGCATTTTCATTCATTCATTCATTCATTCTCTCTCTCTTTCTCTCCCTTTCTTACAAATAACATTTTAAAAAATTTTAAAAAAGAAGAAAAAGAAACTGCAGATCTAGTCATTCTGACTAGATATTTTAGAGGCTGCACCTGGGATCCAAACAGAGAATGATTATTTCTTTATCTCACAGAACAAAGACAGGTTAAATGAAATTGCTCAGTATTGGGCTAGACAGTATATATATCCCTAAAATTATCCCCTGTGGTTTAGAACAAGTGTTTATAAATCAAGAACAGGTGGGACACAGAGGTCCACCTGCAAGAAAGCATTTAGGGTTTGAATCATGTGGCAAGTTAGCAAGAATGTAAAAGGCCACCGATTTATCTAAACACAGTGGAGCTGTGATTTTAACATTTTTGCATGCTAAATCTTATCCCCTGGGGAGCACAGGACCTCAAGTGCAGGAACTATCCACAGCAGCATGGCTACAGTCTCTGCTGACAATAGGGCTGTTGGAGGAAGGCAGAGAGCCTTTCAGAACACACCCCAAGCCCACTGACTTGGTGAGAATGACCTGAGACCCAGACTTTCGGATCTGCAAGTCCATACCAACTTCTCTTCTCTAAGGATGGAGCAAATTATTAAAAGTAGAGTCCAAATAAAGGAGGTGGAAATCTATCAGCAGGCAGTTTGTGGTGATGTGGGCTGTCAAGGAATAGTTTGGGACTAGGAAAGGGGCCTCAAGAAACCATAGTCAGTAGCTGAGAAACAGCTGGCTGGACCACACACCCCCTGATGGCAAAGGAGGGAATGAACCTAACCACTGGGAGGAGTGGAATGGCCTTGTGCGGTGTGATCTTGCATGGACCATGTGCCTGTCTTGCAGTGGACAAGACAGCAAAAAAAGGGGCAAGCCCTGACCTCAGGAATGTGATCGTCAGAGAATTCCATTTCCCCTCTTACCTGTGACTACAGCAGCCACAGCAGCACAGGGACAAGGTCCCAGCTGGTGGAAAGTTCTCTTATGTCCTTGGATTAGAGGGGATCTGTCCCAGAGGACAATCACATGGATCTGAGGTCAAATGACCCTCAGGCTTCAGGGATCCCAGGCCCCCTTCTTCAGCTCTCCTGACTGTGGTGGTCCCTGTGGTCACAAGGAAGACATGTCTATGTCATCCTATAGAGCAGGCCAAATAAGAAGAGGTAGGTTTTCAGTTCCAGGCCATGGAAGGAAATAATGCCATGGGAAAGAGATCCATTCTCCAAATAATGTAGGATTTCCTCACTCACATCTCGACAAGGAAGCATGAGTGGACAAAGGGCTGAATTTCACCCCAAACAGGAGAAATGGAAAACCTTTCCAGTATGAATGCAGATCCAGGAGCAGCAGGGTTACAGATTTGCCACTGGTCCCACCTCACACAGGCACGGATCAGAGCAAACACTTTAGTTCTGGGTGGTTCCTGGTCTTATGAGCAAGAAGGCCCTGACAGCTCTGTGGGAATGCAGCTGATTTCTGTGCCTACATCTGGAAAGTGCAGCAGGGCTGAGCCTGACAGGGAGTGAGTGAGGCCAGGCACATGCAGAGTGCAAATGCCTGTATGGACCCCGGTTAATTCATCTTGCCCTTAAAGTATTGGATAAATGATGCATGGGAATTATTGTTTGGCTAATATAAGATCATAATAAACACGAAAATATGTTAGTCAGTCATGTTAAAACACACCCTAGAGAAAGGGCAAGATGGATGAAACATGGATCTCAAAGTTCTAGGACCACTGTAAATCCATATACACAATCACATATGGTCAAACCTAAGGGTTACCACAATCAATATCCTCATATTACAAGCATGGAACCGAGGTGCTGGGAGGCAAAATACATTACCTAAGAGCTCTAAGCAAAATGAGAGGAAGTTCTTTCTTCGCCTACTCTGTTCAGACTAACTTCCTGTGGAAGTTAACATCATAGGCACTTTTGTGCTTCAAAAAACTCTAATTTCCCTAGTCCATGAATGTGCTGTAGCAACAAAGACACCTGAGGCTTGCCACCTATTGATCTGAGGGAACTTAGTCAACAACAAGAGTCGACAGGCACAGCCACCCAGCAGCGTACAGTCCAGCTGAACAGGTATTCGACTAGAAGCCATAGAAGCCATGTTGAGAGGTGGCCATGACACCAACCAACTGTGTGACTTTGCACAAATCATCAGGCCTCTCTGGATCTCATTTCACCTTCCATAGATGAGGCAGTGTGGTCAAAGGATCTTGAAGATGCCTTCCAGCTCAAATTATTCCATGTTTCCACAAAGCAAAGGTCACAGACTCCCATCCAGAAAAACTGCTTTCATTCACAAATGATCGCTGTACACTGAGATACCAGTACATGGTCTTAAATCCCTGAGACCCACAATTATGCCCTTGGGTGAAGCCTACCTTATATTAGGGATGAAGTTTTCAAACTTCTGGAAGATTTCCACCCCCCAGCCAACCATTCTGGCTCTGAATTAATCCGAATAGCTTTGGTAGCACTTTAAACCAGTTAACAGAATTAGACGGGGGAGATTTAACTGACCACCTTTTTTTATTCTCTAGGAGCTACCAGAGGAGTGAGAGTGAGAAATTGGATTAGATGGCATAGTCATAAAATTCTAACGAGAATCCCAAGAAATTGCATAAGACAAGAATTTGCAATGTGGCCCCTTGAGAGAGTGCCAGATCACTGTCAAACACATTTAAGTGCTCTAATATTCCTGGGTGGATAACACAGAAACAGAAAAAAATACATCACTGTTTCTTGCGTTAACATGACTTAGCTTTGCCTTGTCCTCGGCTCCAGGTATAACTAGTCTGGACAACCCAAGTCAGTGTCAAAGGAACACAACACTATCCATGAAGTAAGTCTTATTTTCTCAGATCAGGGCCACTCCGAATGTGCATGAGTGACCACTAATCCCTGGTCATACACTGACATACATAGCAACTGGGTGGCTCAGTCAGTTAAGCATCCGACTTTGGCTCAGGTCATGATCTCGTGGTTTGTGGTTCAAGCCCCGTATTGGGCTCTGTGCTGACAGCTCAGAGCCTAGAGCCTGATTCAGATTCTGTGTCTCCCTCTCCTCTGTTCCTCTCTGCTCACACTTTCTCTCTCTCTCTCAAAAATAAATGAACATTAAAAAAATTAACAAAGCAACAGCAAGTAGGGGAAAAATAAAACATGCAAATCAAAAAAAAAACAACAAAAAAATAAGTGTCTGTGTATGGTCCAAGTTGCTGAAGTAAAATCTTAATCACCAAATCCATTTTCATAAAAAAGCATTTCCTGTGTGAAGTAGGTAAAGTCCAGTATAAAAAGTTCAGAGTTTACCTACTGTCAGGGAAGCAATTTATTAAACTCATTTCACTGGATTTATTAATTTCAGTTCAGAAAATAAAAGACCAAATTAAAGCCTTTCCATATATAAATATCCATTACATGTATTTTTTAAGTTTTTAAAACATTTATTAAGTTTTGAGAGACAGAGGGAGACGTAATGTAAGCAGGGCAGGGGCAGAGAAAGAGGGAGACACAGATTCTGAAGCAAGCTCCAGGCTCTAAGCTGTTATCCCAGAGCCCATTGTGGGCTCATGAACCCACACTCATGAACCGTGAGATCATGACCTGAACTGAAGTCGGATGCTTAACTGACTGAGTCATCCAGGGATCCTCTTTTTTTTTAATGAGAAAAAAAAAAAAAAAGGTTACCAGGTAAGAAAAGATTCTAAATAAATAATTCAATTTTAAAAAGGAAATGAAAAGGAAGGGAAAACAAACATAAAAGTTTACAGATACCCCAAAAGACAACACAATTCTGGGTCTAGGCATCATATGATTACTTCATTTATAATCTCAACACTTTTAAGACTCAGAGGGGAACTAACTGAAGATTGTGATAAACAGACAATCCATTAGAGCACAGAGGTCAAAGCTGTGTGCTAGAATTTGTATTCACTTTTGTGAAATGAAAGCATTCCCTTTTTTGAATCATGGGAAGAATGAGCGACTCAAAATACAGGAAAGTGCTCATGTTCAAGTAGCTTTCTACTCTTTGATTTAAAACAACAGAAAACACTGCCACCATTATTTAGTGGGGAAAAAAAATGGTTCACTATTGAAAGGGTGCTGGGAGTTTGGGAGAAAAATGGCAAACACAAAAGGTACAGGTTAGAGGCTCTAGACTGAAATTGTACCACAGGTCTGCTCCCTATCTCTGCACCAAAGAGACCCTTATGAATACCCACCTGGAGGATAGAGCACCTGACAGGAACTTGTCTGTGTTTGCATCTGAGATTGATTTCTTCATCTGTAGAGTAGATGGAGTTGGACAACTCTGGATGATTATAATTCTATCCAGATTTGACAATCCCTAATTCTAAGAGATATACAGATAATCTTTAGAAGGGGCAACCCTGTTGGAAATTTCTAATTATTCTATCACAAAGAATAAAGCTCATACTGTGAAAGAGCATTAAGCCAGCTTTCATGGTACTTATGGTAACAAGCTTGTTCCTTATTCCCTTCATAAACCCAACTAATTTTTGAACCTATAAAACTTACTACTCTAGGGTTATGTAGTACCTAGTATTTTAATACCTAATCTATTTCCAGGAACAGTAAGGACAGGATTTTGTTTTTTATTTTTCAAGACATTGTTTGTTGAGCTGCAAAGTTTCTAAGCTTCTGTACTAAGGGAAAGAAGAAAAGTCAAAAAGCAGACACAGTACACATCTCTCTGATTCTACACTGGACATGTACACTTTTCATTCTGACACCTTGAAATCAGGACAGGTTTTATAGTTGATAACATCTTAAAATTAAAAAGTGACCTTTCTTCAGTGGTATACAAAGTAATGGGTCTTCTCACAATTGATGTCATCTTAAAGTCTATGAAATATGGTATTACCTGTCACATAAAGACCAAATGCACACCTTTCTTCAAAAAGAGAGAGAAAGAGAGAGAATACAAAAGGAGAGTATATTATTTTTATAAAGTACTATCAGCTGGAGAATGCCATTTGCAATTTCCTTCAATGATGAAATTGGAAACCTTGGATTATTTTCCGCAGAAACAAAAGCGCTGGATTTTGCTACGTAAAGACAACTGCCTCCTCAGGCAGAAGACCCACACCACGTACTATAAATTATTCACCAGGGCAAAAGACTGCATGAATGCTAGGAGGGGCATGCTGACGAATGAATACAATAAAGATACCCAGGGTACGCTAAGAATCAGCAACCACTTTGCTCCTCTGTCACTGCAAGATGATGAATCAAACAAATTACAGCAGAAATTACTAGATTAATTAAGCCAGGTGATTATGTCTGAACGTTATTGTTCGGAACTCGTAACTCTACCTTAAAGGTCATTGGGTTTTACTCTAGAGGGTGTGTATGAAGCTGGTAAGATGAATTAGGGATGAAGAGGTTAGTATGACAGAACTAATGGAGAGCTTTTTTCACTTCTTTTTATTTTGGTTTAAAGATACCAGAATAAATTTGCTCACACCTGCCCTTAATTTAGAAAGATGAACATAGTTATCATCTTTCTAACCATTTCCTGGTGGATGGGTGTCGGAGGGTAAGTGGGAGTGGGACATCAGTTTCTGTGGATATAGAATTAGCCCACACTAGGTTATGAGTACTGAGTATTCACCAACATGCTAAGAGCCAGTCTGTAGAATCTTACTACGTGAGTTATATCTCTAGTACCAACAGGTCAGATGTCTGGGTGAACACACAAGCAATTACAAACCAGCAAGGCAGTTTCATATAGAGATCTGGGCTCTACATGTATATGTAGGTTTGCCTGATAGGTATTATCCTGAAAGCATTTGAACTCGTACAGAGCAATAATGAAATATCTTTTGCTAGCACACTGAGGATGTCTGGATGATACATATTCGTAGTCGGTGCTCTAGGGAAAGTAATAGCAGCACAGCAAGTGGAAATTGTACCTTGCTAGCTCTGCTTTAATCATTTTCAAGCACTCCTATCTTTCCAATGGCTTTGAACCCAAATGAGCTGAAGGCTACATGTGCCCTGCTATAAACGCAACACCTTACAGAATCTAATTAATCATTTTCATTCATTTCTAGCCTAGGAGCATGGTTTCCATGGTTTACCAAGCACCATAATCACATATATGCGTATAGCTAATCAGAGTTAAATTCCAACGGGAGGTTCTATTTTAATCTTTCGGTTATAATTACAATTTGAAAGTAAGTCCTATGCAAAACACAAATGGATATTTTCTAAAGGATTTCTAAGTTAGTATGATTATTAATTTGGCACTTATATGCTACTGAGAGTAATGCCTAGAGTTTATGCTTTGAGACTTTCTTAAACATGGAGATTTCCTTCTTTGCATTTTTTTTTCCATCTGAGTAGCCCAAGGGAGGAAGTTCCATGTGGTATTTTGCAGACACAGTGGAACATGGGGTCAGCTGCCCCCTTACTGCATATGGTTCCCATTAGTATTAAAGAGAATGCCACACATACATCAAGAGGAAAAAGAGACCCCACAGGTTCTAAACCACAGCTGAAAGACAGCCGTGCTATCTGCCAAGGAGCAATTTAATTAAACTCTTATTTATTGCCACTCACTCCAGCTTCATGGATTTCAGAGAACAGCAGCAGCACCCGTGTTTGCTTATTACAAAACCAACCCTGCTTACTTTCGACGGGGCTTTTAGATCAATAATCATTGAGATATATATTGCACACTCTGACTTGAGAAGTGAAGCTGGTATGTCTTCAATGAAAAATGAAACACACTTATTGTATTTGTAACTAATGTTCCTTAAAAGTAAAGCAAATATTGATATTCCAGGCACACATAAAAACCAAGATCTATAACTAAGTGTGTAAAATGCACACGGCATGCATTCAATAATCATACTCCATTTTCAATAACGGGAAACAAGGTACAATGACTGCCATAATTCACCAACCCCCCCTTTTATTTTCCTCCAGCAAACACCACATTGTTTTATTACAATATAGCAATCTTGCCATATTACATTTTACAGTATGTGTAGGAGAACCATAAATACACTAGCCCATCTAAAATATGCACCAATGACTCTCCCCGCTTTAGTGATCCTTCCAACTTTGCTTTTTTATGTGGATTTCACATTTTGTTGATGTGTTTGCAATGAAATCGGTACTGCCCAGAAGAGAAATTATTTTACATTTCCATTAAAAGCTACAGTAGTAAATAAACCATCAGAGTTTATGTAGATATCCACTAGAACACCGAGGAGAGCCCATTAAAGTGCCAAATCCTGTGTTAAACATTTGATAAAAGAGTATCTGAAAGGCACATTCCTAACATTTTTTTCAAGTGATAGAGTTTTAAAGATATTTTATAATACTGTACCGACCTCTGCAGAACACTCAAAAATCAAGAGAAGTTTATGTGTGTCGGTAAAGTAGCTGTACAGCACACATCAAGGCAGGAAAGGAAACGGTGATGGTAGAAAATAGAAGACTATCAGAGACTGAAGTTCACAAACTGCTGGCTTGAAACACACACGTACTCAAAATAAGCATGTAGTCGATTACAATAATTAAGGAGTGATAAATAATAATTAACATTCTCGTAATTGAAAAGGCCCTATTTTAAAGAATAAATCAACAAGGACATTTAATGCAGTCAAATACATATATGGAATGTGGCTCAAAACAGCTGGCTGACTGTGGAGAGGGAGGAACCGCAGCAATTAGTTAATTTGGAGATACTGTGAATGGTTTTTAGATGCCCAGGTTTTCCCTTAAAGAAACATGCTTGTAGTTAATAAGGGAATGTGTGTATGTGCCAAGCAGTGTCCCAGTCATTCTTACATACTTCCTCTCATTCAAATCCTAGAACAATCCAGACATGGACATCATCACTACTTTCATTCCTGCCAGTGAAGACATCAGCTTAGGGAAAGGAATTTGTCCAAGATCACAGAGCCAGTGATTGTCAGAAGGAGGATGTGATTTCTTGTCTGCTGATCCCAAAAGCTCAGACCTTCTACGTCAAATGAAAAAGCAAAACAAACATCATGAGTCATGCATGTCGTGAATGAATGATACACGATATCAATCTTAAAGGCAAATCACAGTTCACTCATGTAAAAAGGGCTTGAACAAGTTTGTGGGCTCTGTTCCACATGACATTCTTGTGGCTATCTACACAAACTCTGATGTGCAGCTTTTAATGCAAATATAAAATTATTTCTCTGCTGAGGGCAGTGATAATTTCATTGCAAGCTTGTCAACAAAATGTTGAGAGAGGTATTCCTGAAAGTGAGAGTAACACATGAGAACTGGTCAAAGAACTAAAGGAATCTTCAACTTCTGCGTGGACTCTAGATGGTCGCCACCACTGTTCTCCACCAGCCTTTTGTGAAAATGGCGACCTACATCATTAATTCACAAAATGCATCGCCCATAATGACTTTTTTTTTTTAGTTCTCAAAATGAGAATAATATGATGAATTCATTATAATGCAATTTTTTTTAAAAATGTGCAATTCTTAGATTGTGTGTTGTTTTTAAATGTCCTTTTCCTGATGGAATAATGGTATGGAAAATGGCTGTTATTACATCTTCACATCCTTCCTTGACCAAAAAAAAAAAAAACAAAACAAAAAACAAAACCAGTTAGAAGTTGGCAACAATCAGTCAGTTCCTCTTCTTAGAGAGCGATGAGGGGAGTAATTTTACTAAGTCTGTGAATTTATGAAGTCTGGGAGCCATTCACTGATCTGAAGGAGAAAGGCCAAGGAATGGCATGAACCCACTACCATGCAACTCAAATGAATAAAGGGAAAGCAAAGAAGAGGATGCTGAAGGAGAGAGGAAGGGAGAAAAACAATTTTGGAAAAACTCAGGCATGAGGGAATAATGAAGTCATCAAAAAAAATAATAAAAATAAAATAAAATGTATGCTTTGGGTGTTCATAGCACATTCACCGTTCCTGAGCCCAAAGTAATAGAGATTTTACTCAGCCAGAGAAAGTAATAAGGGGAACAAACAAACATAAAAATGACTCAAAACTTGACACATTGGATGTATTGACCAAGTGCTTCCCTGTCTTAGCTTGTGATTGGTCTGTCAGCCACTATGGAGAACATAGAGCTGGCTATCACAGCACAGGCAGCGAGAAGAAATTACCATCCAAGAGGCATGGGGGAAGTGATAATTTATCCTTTTTGCTGACTCTATCACTTAGAGCTTAGATCCATTAGTCATATTGATTCTGGATCTTCCACCTTGACTCGTACAGAGAATTTCCAACGACAAAATCAAGTTGTTCACATTCTTCACTGTTTTACTTTGAAAGTAAATGGATTTGTCACTGAGAAAACATGGTTCCAATAGTTGCTACATCCCTAAAGTTGAGAGAGACCATGATCACTTGGAAAGAATGCAGTATCCCTGACTGGAATATGATGAGCTCTTACAGTTAAGGAGGTTGAAGGATGAAGTTGAACCACATGCACGGTTTTAGGAAGAGGGAATAATGGAAGCAAACCTCAACATGACCTTATGTCCACAACATGTTACATACAGTGGGAGAGTAACACGGAGGCACAGCTAGTTCCTCAAACTTGCTAGTGGTATGCTATGGACAAAGAGGAAAAATAAAAACAAATAATAAAACATTAATAGATTCCATCGTCTAATCCTATGATAGCCAACAACTAATGACAATCTGTGCTACATGTTCAGAATTAAAGTAAATGCTATAAGATATTATCTAATTGTGGGCTCCTGGGTGGCTCAGTTGGTTAAGCCTCTGACTCTTGGTTTTGGCTCAGGTCATGGATCTCACGGTTTGTGGATGGAGCCCTGCCTAGTGCTCTGCCCTGAAGGTGTTTTGCCTGCTTAGGATTCTCTCCCTTTCCCTCTCTCTGCTCCTTCCCTTCTCGGGCTCCTTCTCTATATCAAAATAAATAAACATTAAAAAATATATCTAATTTAAGTCAATCTTCACAGCATCCTCATGAGACATTATTATCCCATTTTGCATATGAGGGCCCTGAAGTTCAGAAAGGTTACAGAATTAGCCCAAGATCATGCAGCTAAGAAAAGGAGTGGCTTGGATTGAACCACACCAGCCTGACTTATTATTCCAAGATACAGGTTTTTAGTAACACGCTGTTGGTAAATAATACCACCTTTGGATTTTAAGAGACCTTCAAAGGACTGTTTTTTCCAAAACCTTGCCTTTCAAGTAGGAAAGGTAACAGCTCCATTTAAAGAAACTCTGAAGGGCTTTAACTTTCCTAGTTATGAGGTTGAGAAGAACTCCTCTTCAACATGTCATATTTCCTCTACAGTCATGGCAAGTGGAGCTATGTGTGAATGTGGACATCTTGGGTTTTGAAGGGATCCTCCCTCCAGTGGAAACTGAGGCAAACGCTCCAGGAATATGTTGTTCTCCCTGCTGTCCACCTTTTGGGGTTGTCAGCAGACTCCCTGCTTTGAGCTGACTTCTTTCTGCTGGCTCGTGGCCCAATGGGATTCATCCATGGTGTACATTTTTGAGCGACCAGTTTAAGGCCACGGATGTAGTCTACAGTTGTGCATTGTGGCTTCTTTCTTTTCTTTTTGTCATGTGAAGCAAATTGGACCATCTGAGGAGTAGAGGCAGAGTAGAGATAAAGACCTCTCTGTAGGGAACAGAGTTATACCTGCCTGACTCACTGAGTCCCTCATACCAATTTTCTCTTCATCCATCTCTTCTTGCACATATTCGTCTCATCCTTCACAGTCCAGCTCATGCCCACCCAATACATGTAACTCCTTGATTAATCAGCAAAATCTATAATCATCTTTGCTAGAGCTTTCTGCCTACTCCTTTCATTTAAGCATTCCCTTGACATATATTTTCTGAGTGCCTATGACATGCCAGGCTCTGTGCTAGGGGCTGGCTATAAAGAGATGAATATGGCATGGTTTCCACTGCCTAAATGTAATCACAGGCCAGCAGGCATATGTTAACAGTTATCCTTTGACATGAGCCTCAATCCAATAAAAAATTATTGAGCACCTTCTCTATGGCAGCCAGTGTATTAGACACTGTACATAGCATTTTAGGGAGATTCTAAACTATACCAAGGATGCTGTGTCTCGGAGATTCTCGACTAGGAGCGACATTTGGCAATGTCTGGAGACACTTTTGGTTGTCACAAAAGGGGGTGGGTGAGGGTACAGATGCTGCTAGATTCTAATGGGTGGAGGCCTCTACCCATCCCGCACAGAGCAGGGTGCCGCCCCCCCACCACACCCTCCCTGGCCAAGGAGTATGAGGCCCCAAATGTGAAGAGTGATGAGGCTCAGAACCCTCTGTTCTATACTCCTCTGGGTCTGAGTCAGAGTTAAGTACTGAGTGACCATCACCAGAAAAGAGAATTATCTCTGATGAAAGCCGTCCTCAATTGCCTCGGGGATCTATCATGACTTTCGGCAGCCAGAAAGTCAATAGAAACCAGGAAACTCAGGGATGAAAACCCAGTAATAAGAGCGTGATTAGGCCCAGGCACAGAAGTGAATGCGAGGCAGATTTTAGACTTTAAAGCAGGCAAATCAAAGGAATAATGGTCCCTGCATTCTAAATGTAGGGGGTAAGGCAAACCATAACAGCACGAGGGGACTTGACTGAATATGCCCAACTGAATACATGCATGCAGAGTGAAATCAAATGCAAAGGGTAATTGAGACAATGGGGAAAGGGTAGAATGTGAGGAGAAACTCACTTCACATGATGAGTTGCAGAGGTAATCTGAGAGAAAACAAAAGCTCTTTCCACAACTGTGGTTCCAAAGAACCTTTGAGAGGATATCCACATTGTCTGGATGAAAAGATCCTGCCTCTTGGAAACAATAATGACAACACTCCACTGTCCTTTGTCTGCCCTGGACCCAGACACCAGGCTTTAGTGAAATACCGTAACAATGTGGTAGAGCTTGAAAAGCCAGAGCTTTGCTCATGCCTCTTATGGGCTCAAAGTCCCTGGCAAATGGAAGGATCTCAGCACATTTAATGGAAAATGTGAACGAAGTACAGAGAGGTAAAGGCCACCTCAAAAGCTTTGTCAAAGAGCCTGGGAAGCTCATGCTGAATACAAAGGTGAAGGGCTAGTGCCGGGACATCTACTGACATCAAGATCCTTACCCCTTTTTTCAGCAGCTACTTGTGTTCTCAATCAGGGAAGGGTAGGGCACCATTTGGGAAAGCCGTGTAGTGAGAATGAACTGAGTCGAGGCTATCATGCTTGGAGGCCCCAGAATCAAGCCTGCATAGACGTCTGCACTTCCAACACCTCCTCCTGTCATCAGAAATGACAAGAGAGTTTGGAAAGACAGGTCTGCTACTTGCTGAGGCGATGGAGGTGGGGACAGTGGTCGTGTGGCATGGTACTGTTAAAAGCAGGCTTCTGCTGTGGATTTCCTATTCTCATCCTTGAGACTTTTCTGCAAGTTCACAATTATTTACAGACAAGGCAATTTTAAACAGTGGCAAAAATGACATAGACATGTCATTTAAAACTTCCTCCAGCCTTCCCTGTTGCAACCTCATTAATGGGTCCTTGAACTAGAAAACAATATGGACACTGAAGAAACAGACAAACAAGTCAATCTGGTATCTCCCTTCTTTGATTCAAATCATTCAGGGGCTCCCTACCACTTATAAGCAAAAAAACAAAACAAAACAAAACAAAAAAACAGTTTTTCAGCATGGCAAACAAGGCTTCCTCAGATCCGATGCCTGCCTACCACCTACAGTCTCTACACCATGATTCTTCTTCTACTTGTTCCTTAGGCTCTCTCAGAAAACAGTAACTACTTCCAGGCCAACCATGCTGTTTCATGGCTGTGTGCTTTTGACCATGCTGATCTTGCATCCTGAGAGTTCTGTGGGACCTTCCACTGCAATGCTGTCTTTCGTGTCCTTCAAAGACCTGTGTGGGAACTGTAGTTTGCAAAATCCTGGTTGACCACTCTGGCCAGTAGACATAATTATGCACCTTCTATTTTATTGTTGTTAGTATTATAGATAGCACACTGTCTTAGAAGGTGGTTATTTACATATTTATTTCATTTATTGGACGCTTGAGCATCTCTCATTTATTGCTGTATGCCATCTATTAAAGTAATAAGAGATCAATGCTGTATTAGACCACCCAAGAGACCATCTATGAATCATCTTTAAGTCATGCTCTGATATCTGAACCACAAATGTGGCCTGGCACCAAGGGGTCGGTACTGTGATGGAACAGAAAGGACTCAACATTGGAATCAGATATATCCTGCTGGAGTCTCTATTTCCTTGCTTCCCAAATTCTGGTATATGGTAAATAACAAGAGACACTGTTGGTTTATCTTAAGATTTGGGCTTTGAAACCAAAGAGAGCTAGGCCTCTTACTTCCAGAAGGACTTTGGGGAATTTACTTCACTTAAGCCTCAGTTTCCACACCTGTAAAATGGAAATGATAATTCAGCTTAGAAAATGAAATAGGATGGCATATGCTAAGTGCTTACAGCCTGGCATGTGGTCCTCAATATATGATAAGTAACAACAATGACCATTAATGGGGGGTCTATTATCTTGGAAAAATCAAAGAATGAACTTAACGGCACATGAACACAATCCATCCTTTTCCAACTCCCATCTCTACTTTGAGTTTTCTTCTCCCATTAGCTTTATTATCCTTTTTTACTGTTATCTCTCTAGAGCACCAATTCATGCTGCCTATTATTTGAATGATTTAAATAAAAATGAGAATATGGGGGAACCTGGGTGGCTCAGTCGGTTAAGCATCCGATTCTTGATTTCAGCTCAGATCATGATCTCGATTCCTGAGATCAAGGCTCGAGATGGGCTCTGTGCTGATGGTGCGAAGCCTGCCTGGGATTCTCTCTCTTTCTCTCTCTCCCTCCTTCTCTCTCTGCCCCTTCCTTGCTCATGAATGCTGTCTGTTTCTCTCTCTCAAAATAAACTTTAAAAATAAATCAATAAAAATAAGTAAAAATGAGAACATGAGTCCCTTGGCCATCAAGAAAGAGATAGAATTTTTCCAGGGAAACATATGATGTCCATTACCACAAAGTACTTTACACCTTCTAAACCCAGATTTTCAGGCACTGCATAGATGACAATGTTAAAAGGGAAGATTAAACAGACCACCTAGCCTCATATACAATCGATGCACCAGAGTTACCGTGCCTATCAAATATGGGGGAGATTACACAGATCTGTTCTTCTGTCTCCCCATGGTGGCATGCCAGAGCTGCCTCCTGAAGGTGATCTCCAAATGATACTGTGGAGGCAGCACATGAATCGTCAGTTGGACACTTCCCCGCACACCAAAATCAAGGTTTAAACCATCCCTTATAACTAGGAGGAGCCAGTGCTGGCAGTGCATGCACGAGAGAGGAATATAGCATGCAATTCATAAACACGTCTATAGAGATTCTGTTGCAAGGACTGACAGTCTGATCTCTAGGTCAATACTGAGTTGACAATTAAAAGAACAGTCCCAATGTAGCTAAAGCAAAGTCAAGAAAGACTCAGTCATATTTGAACCAGAATTCACCATGGCAGGGGAGTTCTCTGTCTCTCTCTGTCTCTCTCTGTCTCTCTGTCTCTCTCTCTCCTGTAAGGTTAACTGATATACCCAAGTGGATCTGAGTTCTGTGTGGATTTCAGTGTGCAGCTGCTAAGCCAGGGTAGTGAGCCTATAATCTGTGGTGTGCAAAGTGCTACAATTCACACACACTGAAGCTCTGGGAGTTTCAGTAAATCACTCTTTCACTAAGTGTACTTACTGCACTGAATTTAAGGTGGCTCCACAGGAGAGATCACAGCTCCTTTCGATTTTACAAAGCGGAGAAGTTCGAGAGCCGGGTGTTGCAATGAAAGAGGCCTATCTAGGATTCTTTCAGCAGGCAGAGTCTGGAACTGAAGCTAAATTGCAATAAAATCAGCTAGGTGGATCTCAATAGTACCTGCAGGCAGGTGCTTAGTCTGCAGGTCTTTACCCCATGAAGCCGAAATGGGCATGCTCTATTTTCCTAGCAGTTATGTGAAAAATCGCCCATGATGCACCTTCTAGTCTCCCACAGTTAACTACAAACAAAAAGCATTCCAGAAGGTGGCATTTTCTTCCCCGACAGACTATATGGACAGCGGTTAGGATTTGGGTGTCATTGCAAAAGATTACCGGGACAAGCTGTTACAGTAGTGGTCTGGTCGGCTGTTTCTGTTTTAATAAAGTCTGCTTACAAAACAAAGGCATTTGCTAAGTGAATCAGGAGGGTGTGTGGTGTGCTTCACAGAAGCATTAAAATCCATGCTGTCTCAGCAGGCTAGAGCTGGAGTTCTTGATTCATGTCCATGGAGCATTACTGCTGAATTACAGAACTGCAGCTCTTTATGTGGACGCCTCCCAGACTGCTTTTGCTTCTGCATAATTCAAGATATAAAGACTCTTTATTGCTGCTAAACTGTGAAAAAGGGCCCAAGACAGAGAAATAGCTCTATGCCTTCATTAGGTTAATTTAGAAATCATACATTTCCTTGCCTTATGTGTTTTTCTTTAATTTTTTTACTACTGATTGATTGATGGCTTAGCCTTCTGATTTGTTTCTCCAAACTGCTTTCCCTTGTGATCCTTTTGCTTCCTCTCTTGCTTTGAGAAACCTTAAACACAAGATGCAAATTTCATTCTATTTTTTTTTTTTTGAAAGGATAAAGGATGTCATTTTCTGTCAGGGGAAAAAAAAATGGAGAGCAGGTTCAAGAGCTATTCCATCAGTGGTGTTTTTGTATCCCATCAAAGTCCCCTCCAAGTTGTCACTGGCACTGAGCTACTCTGCAAAACCATCTCTAAACTTGAACACAGTGCAAATTCCAATGCCATCAAGTGATGGGGTTTAATTGCAAGTGGGGAACAATAAGGCTCAGGCTTGTAATCACAGACATGAGCAACAAAATGGAGGACAAGCAGTAGGCTTGCATATGTGCACACACAGTCCTGTAGGTTTATAAATGCCATTCTCTTACTTTAACACTTTTAGCTGTATATGCATGAAACAAGATGGTGGACTAGTTAATGCCAGGCATGTATGTCATTCAGTTGGTACTCAGCATGCAATGTCTGACACATAAAGAGGCTTCATCAGGTGGATTTAAAGAGAACAGGTTCAGAAACCAGGTTACTTGGTTTCAATTACTGGCTCCATCATTTAGTAACTCTGCCCTCAAGTAATGTGCTTCACCTGTCTGTGCCTCAGTTGCCTTATTTCTAAAACTGGCAGGTTATTAGCATCTACCTTGGAGATCTGTCGAAAGGATTCAATGAATACTGCCTGGCATAGAGTGCATATAAATAAGTGTTAGCTATACTGTAGTTTCTGCATTAATTTATATATGGAATAAATGACTACAGAGTCATTGCATTTTGAACTCTCCAAAAGAGAAATTAAGAAAGCAGCCTCATTTGCCATTGAATTAAAAAAAAAAAATTATAATGGCTAGAAGTAAACTTAACCAAGGAGGGGAAAGACCTGTACTCTGATAACTATGACACTGATGAAAGAAACAAGATGACACAAATAAATGGAAACTATACCATGCTCATGGATTGGAAGAATATTGTTAAGATACTATTCAAAGCAATCTATATTCACTGAAATTCCTATCAAAATATCAGTGGCATTTTTCACAGAGCTAGAATATACAAACCTACAATTTGTATGGAATCCCAAAAGTCCTCAAGTAACCAAAGCAATGTTGAGAAAGAAAAGTGAATTTGGAGGCAACATACTTCAAGATTTCAAACTATACTACAAAACTATGGTAATCAACACTAGCACAGAAACAGACACACAGATCAATGGAAGAGAGTAGAGTCCAAAAATGAACTCAAGCTTACATGGTCAATCTTCACCAAAAGAGGCAAGACAACAGGAAAAAGAGTCTTTTCAATAAATGATGTTGAGAAAACTGGACAACTACATGCAAAAGAATGTAACTGGACCAGTGTCATATACCTCATACAAATATCAACTGAAAATGGATTAAAGACCAAAAGCCATAAAATTCCTCTAATAAAACCTAGACATCAAGATGGACATCCATCTAAGCAATATATATATATTTTTATCTGTCTCCTTAAATAATGACCGAAAAAAGCAAAAATAAACAAATGAGACTACATCAAACTAAAAAGCTTTTGGACAGCAAAGGAAACTGTGAGCAAAATGAAAAGACAGTCTACTGAATGAGAGAACATGTTTGTTAACAATATAGCTGATAAGGGGTTAATATCCAAAATATATAAAGAGCTCACACAACTCAACATCAAACAAAACAAAATAAAACAAACCCAAAAATGTAATCCAATTTAAAAAATTGAAAAGAGGACCTGTGTAGGCAGGTCTTTTGCCAAAGGAGACACAGATGGCCAACAGGCACATGAAAAGATGCCCCCCCCCCCCACTAATCAATGCAAATCAAAACCATAATGAGGTACCACCTCATCCCTCTTAGAAAGGGTATTCTTTAAAAAGACAACAAATAACAAGTATTGGCGAAGATGTAGAGAAAAGACTATCCTCACCTACTGTTGGTAGGAAGGGAATATGGTGCAATGACCAGGAAAAAAAGTATGGAGTTCCTCCAAAAATTAAAAATTGAACTACCATATCATCCAGCAATTCCAGTTGTAGGTATTTATCCAAAAAAAAAAAAAAAGAAAAAGAAAAAAGAAAACATTTTTGAAAAAATATATGCACATCTATGTTCACTTCTATGTTCAGCATTATTCACAGTAGCCATGATAAGGGGGCAACCTATGTGTCCACCAATAGATAAATGGATACGTAAGATGTGGTATGTTTATATACCCAATGGAATGTTACTCAGCCATTAAATAAAACCTTGCTATCTGCGATAACATAGATGGACCCAGAAGGTATTATACTAAGCCAAGTAAGTCAGAGAGAGAAGGACTAATACTCTATGATTTCTCTTATAGGAGGAATCTAAAACAAACAAAAAAACCAAATGAACAAACAAAACTGAAACAGACTCACAGATATGGGGAATAGTCTGGTGCTTGCCAGAGGGAATGGGGTTGGGAGGAAGGGCAAAATAGAGGAAGGGGATTAAAAGATACAAACTTCCAGTTATAAAATGAATAAGGCAGCAGGAAGCGATATACAGCATAGGGAATTTAGTTAATAATACATAACACCTTTGTCTGGTGACAGATGGCAGCTAGATTTACGGGAGCAATCATTTCCTAATGTATATAAACGCTGAATCACTATGTTGTATACCTGAAACCAATAGAATATCGTAGGCCAAATACAGTTCAATAATAACAGAGATATTGCTTTATTTGCCAACCTACAAACTGTAGCTTTAAGAATCCAATGAGTCAATATATGAGAAAATCTCTGTAAATTTTAAAGTGATAAATTTAAGAGTTTATTACTTTTAATGTGTACCACATGGCAGTTGTGTGAATATTCATCCATTAAGTTACAAATGCTTGCCAGGTATCTACTATAGCCCCAGGTGCATTTGTGTTATCTGCTAAAGGGGGTGGGAAAGGACACTGAAAAGCATAATTTGCATTTGCTATTGTGAGGGGAATTACCTTGAGGAAATAGGACATACAATCATGAAAAGTTAAACACAAGAGGAAGGGGGGAGAAAAACATAACATTCCAAGCAATGTGCTATGAAAGTCACCAGGGGAGGGAGAAAATGCTGTCATTCCTGGAGCAGTCCACACCAGTTAGGTTAGGGGTCTCTAAAAAAGAGACACCAGCATCAGCTGGGATGGCCAGGGTAGAAGTGGGGAAACCCACTGTGTGAAAACGGATCCTCTGAGACTGTGGGTGCTACAGGTAGATGCTGGAGGTCAAGGGCATTCCAGGCAAGAGGAACTTGGGGAGACACAGAGATGCAAATAGAAATAACAGAGACTAGTCCTTGGGAAGAAGGACACTGAGTGTGTGGAGCTAACATGGGAGATGAAGAGGGAAAAGGGGAAAAGAAAAAAGAAAAAAAAACCCAAAACCCCAGCAACTAATCGACCTTTGTAATCTCATCTTAAGTCCCTGCCCTTGGCTTTGAGCAATGAAATTCTAACTTCCATGTTCTACCCCCCAAGGAATAAAAAACAAGAAGAAAAAAGAAAAGAAATACAAATCAGGAGCTTCAGGTATCTTCTATCATTTTCATCCTCAGTAAGGAAACAGCTTCCCAGATAAGGATAAGGTGAAAGTCAGTACATTGATAAGATGTACTTAAGGTTCCATATTAATGATGAGGGTATTTGGGCTGTAGATGGTCACTTTTTAAATAACTCAGATTAACTTCATTTTCCCATCTCTCTTACAATAGCAAATTTTTTTGGGGGTAGAAATGTTTTTAGAGAAGTAATTTACTGGTACTTAATTACTAGTATTTAACCAATTCAACATTCTCTTTTCTTAAGAGTCCATTAGGTTTCTATTACAATATTATACATTCTAATCAAATGTGGCTTTCTGCAAAGGTCCTCATTGTCAGTCTCCTCAAAGCAAAGTTTATCTGGACTATTAGACATTCTCTCTGCTTTGGCTGCACCAAATTAGATCAATTATTTATACCTGAGGTCCATTGCTTCAGAACTTGGGCACCTCACTTAACATTTCTCTTGTGAATTATTAAGAGTCTTATTTTTAAAATAAAGTCCTCATTTCATAGTCTGTTTGATTGAGGTTAAACACAATAGTCTAGTGATTCTTGTATTAAACAGTTCAGTGTCATAAGATTCTCCCCTGGGCTTTATGGCAATTAACACATACGAAACAAATGAACCTTTCATTAAGAATACTCTCACAGGGGATAAGGGCAAAGGGCTTCTGACTTAAAAAATGTCTGGCACCAGTCTGGGAAGAATTATTAACAGGAGTCAGAGATAGTATGTGGATTCTACTGTTTATACATCAAGGATAATTAGAGATATGAAAAGGGCCTTAGAGTTTTCTAGTGCCCCTCCTTATTGTACAGATATAGAAAAAAGATATCAACATCCCATAATGTCAGCCCAGAGTGACTTGCTTTGTTCCAAAGGCCACTTTGAGGTATTGTTCAAAGGCATCCTTAAAGTAGTAAGACATGGTGGATGCATGTCGAGATTCTTGAATGCAAATAATAAACTCTGCTCCAGCTTGTTCATGCAGGAAAGGAATTTATTTAAAAAATATTAGTAGTAGCCAAAACCTGCAGGAAGACCAAAGAGCCAGGCAAGCAGCCAGGGACAATGTGCAACCATGCCGTAGGGAAAGGGACAGTCACTTGACAATACCCTGTCAGTTCAAAGAACATGACTCTGCTCCCTCCTCTACCCCATCTCTGCAAGAACACCAGGCTACCAGGGCTTACCCACAAAGAAGATTAAACAATGTTGTTGTTGTTGTTTGGCTTTTACCTTAGAAAAGGAAGACATAAAAAAATTTTTAAAAATCCACAAATATTAGAAAGAATGTCAAATGATCTACCAAGTGTACCAAAATTAATTAGAGCTTCTCAAAAAAACCTTGATTTCCACCTGGGCATCTGGAAAGGATCTCCTTCCCCCAAACCCCTGTCTTTACCAGCCCCCCTCACCAACAACCCCTAACAATAATATGGCTTCCAATATTTTTATGACACAGTTTATGAAACAGAAAATACATTCCTTCATTCCACTCTTGGATCCTCCTCTTGTTATACAAGCATCCCAACCTAGTGATCAGTCAATGACAAAACTGATTTGGCATCCAGCAGAAAGAAGGGAACCTTCTCCTTGCCCACAGTGCATTGACTAAGGCCTCTGACCTTCTTGAGTTTTCTAATTCCAGCAGGTCATGACTCCTTGGTGAGATTAAAACAAGAATAGTGCCTGGCCTGTAATGGCTCAAGGCTGGAATCTGTCAGTTGCTTAGCTTTCAGGCCTTAATTCTCAAAGACATTGAATCATTTTGAGTAGGATGTTTACCTTGATGTGAGCAGAATTAGCCTTAGACACTAAGCCTTTATGGCAAGTTTTATTGTCCAAGGCAAATATAACCTGTTAAGATTTACAGGCTTTATTAACAGCAATAACCATTTTATAGCCAACATCAGTAAATCAGGGTTTATTGAGAACTCTACAATTTTAATCTGTGGAAAACCATTAAAATGTCGGATTTTCATTGGACATAATTTCTAACTTTTATGAAAGATAGATTTTCCATTTAATTGGGGAGTATAAAAAAGTGCAGTGTGGGATAATGAATTGTTTTGAAAAGAGCCAATTGGTTTTAGCTAAACAACAAGTGTCAAACACTAAAGTTGCTATCTTTAGTTAGAACTGTACCAAGGTTAAGGTTATAAGTAAGTGCAGTGACAGAATGCTCTAATATATCCAAGTATAGGATGAGCTCATGAAGTTTAGGAAAAGTTCAATTATCATCTGTTCACACTGTAGGTATTTTGGAAAGAGTGTGTGACCTGTTATTTCATACAAACCAATGTGCAAATGAGTCTGGTAAGAATCTTCAAATTCATATGCTACTTTTCAGAAAGTGTTTTTACTACTACTAATACCATTCATAAGATTCTTCAATGGTGTAAGCAAGGTGCAGAAACACAGATACTCACCAGCTTCTGTCAATAACCATATATGTCTTCCATGTGACAGATTAAAAGAGAGGGAAGCAGAGAGCTTTTGATACATGTCTGAAGTGACAACAGGGGGACCAGGCTGTAGAGCAAAGGTGATGTACAGTTTGGGGTGAGGAGGGATGGTCTCAGCAGTACACTATTTTTTCATAGGCCTGAAAATGTGTCAGATATCACAAGAGTCTCTGTTTTAATCTGGTTCTCCAACCACCAGGCAGCCCTTCATCTTTGCTAAGAATTAATGGTTTGTGAAGCTTTATAAAAGACTACAATAAAAAGGAAGAAATCACAAATAATGTCTACTATTTATTTGGTACTAAAGACTATTTTGCATATTCTTGTTTCCACTCCCCCTTCTTTGTCTCACAGCAATCCTACAAGGAAAATATTGTTCCTATTTCTGGATGAGGAATAGGAGGTTCAGGGTGGCTAGTAAATTGCTATCGGTCACAGCATTGGGGAGTGTGGTCAGCGTTTGACCCTTCATGACAATGAGCTCTGTCATGGCCATGGCCAGATACAGGAAAAATTGTAGTGATGGTAGAGATTACCCTGGGGTCTCTCATCTCCCCTTTCATATGCCCCCTTTTCTCCTCCTCCATGGCCTCCTCCCTGCAACTCTGGAAATCCTATACCTTCCTAACACCTAGGACAGCATCAAACTCAGGCCCTTGGGAGCAAAGAGGCTCTAGAGATGCCCCACCCCAGGCTCCTTGTCCTCCTGAGCTCCCAACACCTCTATTTTCTTCACTGTTCTATTCTTTGTTTCACCACCAGATTACTTATTTCAAACAAAAGAACACAGAATTTACAGAAAGTGTAAGATTGGCATATTTGCTAGAAGAAATGTGAATTTCTATTTCTTTTTTTTTAATAGTTTATTGTCAAGTTGGTTTCCACATAACACCCAGTGCTCATCCCCACAGTGCCCTCCTCCATGCCCATCCCCCCTTTTCCCTCTCCCCCATACCCATCAGTCCTCTCTATTTTTAACAGCGGAAAGTCTGGAGCATAGCAAACAGATATGTTACCACTGCCCTATGGGCTCCCAAGCTTCAGAAAGCTTGGGGGAAACTAAGTGAACCCACAGTCTCATCAAAAACAAACAAATAGTAGAGAAGAAAAAGAGATCTGAGTTTTTAGAATGGCTTCCTACTGATCCAAAAGTGTGGACAAGTTTGTACAAGATGGACATGAAAATACCTATAGCTTTCTAGCATCTCTTGCAAATCAAGTGAAATAACATAGAGAAGGAATGCTTGGGTGGCTTAGTCTATTAAGCGTCCGACTCTCGATTTTGGCTCGGGACACAACCTCACAGTTCAGGCGTTCGACTCCCATATCAGGCTCCTCATTGACAGTGTGGAGACCGTTTGGGATTCTCAGTCTCATTCTCTCTCTCGGCCTCTCTTTTTTCTCTTGCAAAAATAAATAAATAAACAAGAAATAAAAGAGAAATAACAGAAAGCACTTAACACAGTACCTAGAACATGGGGACATCTATAAATGGTAGCCCTTCCCATACCTGCACAAATCCCCTTTTGTGGTCAACAGATGAATTAGTTGCCAGGAAAGTCCAACCTTAAGGAGAGAGGACAATTGTACATGTCATGAAAAAAAGACTTGGACTTGCCCCCAAGATGCCTCTCAATGTGCAAAGGAGGAGGTCTCCTAGGCCACTACAGGGCAAAACCAGTGGACATGCCAGTGGCCCTGCCAGTAACAACCCTTTCCAGTGATGATCCCATGGCCCCACAGGAGGCAGGCATCAAGGGAGCCATGTGGTGGAGAGGGAGGAACATTCCCGCTCAAGGAAGGTAATGGATGCTGTTTTACAGTGACAATTACAGCACTGATCAAGTTCCAAACACAGTTCCTATCACCGCCACCCTGGAGAGTCCTTAACTAACTATAGGATCCTCCCTTGACCGTGAAGTCAGAAAGCATAGTGATGCACTCTTGCAGATCAGGAGACAGCATGACAGGCACAGTGGACGTCTCTACCACAGGAGACCCCAACCTGGGCAGGGCACGTACATTTTCCCTTTCCTTCTCTATCTTTGTCCTCTCTCTCAGCTTTCTTCTATCATTCTGCCCTCCTATCAGCAAAAACACAGATGCAATGGTAATAACCACCATGGAAGCTATTGCATGCTAAGAGAGCTGTAAATACTGGTGTGCAGATATAGGTAGTATCCAACACATAAACTCCAAGGTATCCCTGGTGTTGGGAACTGGGATGCTTTCTTGCATTAAGATGATGCTATAAACAGTTGTCAGGGCTCCACAATAGGCTATTAACCCACAAACCACTCTCCACATCCATCCTATAACACAAAATGTAGAAACCAGAGCTTTCCCTCATTCTCAGCTCAGAACATCTGTTTTCAACCATTTGGTAGACCAGGCTACTCTTTGGGATGGCCCTCTATTTAATATCAGTCAGCCTGGCTCTGAGATTTATTCCTAATAACATAAACATGATTAAAATAAAGTGTCATGTGTTGTCAAGGGGAGAATAGGAAGGTGCGTGGAGTTGAACAGGCCTCCCTTCCCCCCCACAGACAGACATTGGGGTTTTTTGGTTGGCTGTTTATTTAAGGTTTATTTATTTTTTTCTGGGGGGGGGTGTGCAAGCAGGGGGGGCGGTGAGCAGAGAGAATTCAAAGCAGGCTCCAGGCTCTAAGCTGTCAGCATAGACATTGACACAGGGCTCAAACTCATGAACAGTGAGATCATGACTCAAGCTGAAGTCGGCCACTTAACCAACTGAGCCACTCAGGCGTCCCTACACAGACAGCTGTAAATCAGGGTTTTGAGATGTAGGTGGTGCCTGTAGCAAACTGCTGATGCCCAAGATAGACTCCCGGAAGCAGTGGGGTGTCCTGAATGAGAGTGACGCGTTCCCTGTGCACAGAACGCCCTGCTGCCTCCCACCCTGCTCTGGAAACCACAGCCCATTGTGCCAGGAATGGAAAGGTAGCAAGAGAAGGATCAAAAACCTTTCTGTTTCACATTAAATACAAATCTAAAAATAAGCATTTTCCTTTCTAATCATTTCCTATCATGCATGGAATGTTCACTTTAATTTTCAAGTCTGTTTGCTTCATTTCTGTGAACCACTTGAGTTTTGAATAGTGTCCACCCAGCATGCTTCCTGTCTAAACATGCAAGCGTGTGTGTTTTTCCACTCCCTTTTATTTTCTCGATTCCTTTGTCCTTCCAATGACAAAATCCCACAGCAATTTTAGCGAAAATATGAGGCAAAGCCTTCTTCTTCTTCCTTTTTTTAAAAAATCTCTATTTCTCTGTGAATAAACAAACTATAGCTCTAAGGACATTTTCCTAGCTTCCCACAGAAGAGCAACAGTTGAACTATCTACTGCTCAGCTCAGGCCTTCATTTATAAACTTATCATTCTATGAAGGCTTCCTTTTACTTCTTGGCTCCCCCCACCCCGTCCCCAACATTGCCTTCATAACTGTAGTACTAATTTATCAGAACATCTTTTAAGAGTGACTGAAAGCTAGGAAGCCTTTGCTATGACCACAGTGTGTCATCATTGACAATTATATTCTAATAGTATAGTACACGTTCTAGAAAACATGCAAGGAGTAAAATCAAGAGGGACTCTGGATTCTAGACTCCCACTGTGAAGGAGACCTGTGGCTTCAGCACTTTTTATATCCCCCATGCCCAGCACAATGCCTACACCATAATAAATGCTCAGTGCATGTTTGTTCCATAAGTAAACAAAGACTCAGTACAAACATTAGCGAAACTTGGCAGTAGGGGCTCATCTCTTTCCCTGGTCACTTTTTCACATGTCAGGTTGAGCCAAGATTCAAGGTGCATGCCAGAGTGTCCCAGGTGACTGACTGCAGACACAGAGGATGCCACCTGAGTGAATCGAGGTCACCAAAATCAAGAAGACAGACCAAATCCTACTTAGGCTACCTCGCAAAAGCTTTGTGTCAACAAACAAAGTAGGCGAGAGACAACTTGCTTTTACGACTTATTTCCTTTGTGATATCTTCATCATCTTTAGCAACTGGAACCAGACAGCAAGAATGCCAGACACAGGCTCTTTTACTTCATGTATGACCACACAGGACTCGGCTCTCCCTCTGGGACCTCTTACCTCGGCAGCAGGGACTCCCTCGGGCGGCCGGCAATGCAGCACTATCATGCCTTCGATGGGCACCTCCCTTCCCTGCGGATCTTGTTCAAAGTTTTTCCGTAAATCTGCAAAAAAGAAAAAAGAAAAAGAAAAAGTGTGAGGTACGTGACAATTGGCTCTAGGGCCAGTATTCTTCACATGTGTTCCAAACACAATAATAATAGTGAGCTTAATGTCACAAACTGGGTTGACATGGAAAAGTCAGCTGGTTTTAGGAGTTCTGGAAATAAGAAAATCGTTTTCCCAAATATTCACAAGCACATGTGAAATAAACCGTAACAGTACTTCCTATGCTCCATGCTAATGTGAAGGAGGAAATAGTTACCGAGGGTGTAGAAAGAAAACAAACAAACAAAAAACAATGCAACGTTTCCTGAGTCTTTGCCAACATAATCTGCCTAGCATCTGATGAAGCACTTGGCCTGATAAGTTGCCAGCCACAGCCATTATGCAGTTAAGATGCACGTGTCTGTTTTTTTTTTTGTTTTGTTTTTATTAACTGAAGAATGCATTATTAATCTGTAACCTCTGCCTTTTCCTTAACCCTCTACGGGGCTCTAGAAGATGGTAATGGAGAGAGATTACCTATTAGTTTTTATGTGTAACCAGGGAGAATGGGGCAACACTCAACCACCACAAAATCTATAACCCATCCAACCAAACATATAATTAAAAAATACAACACCCTCCAGTCAAACAGTGAGGCTGGGTGTCTGTGTAGTGCCCTTCATGGAAGGCTCGAGGCACTTTGCAAACAAGCTGCACTATTAACCTTTTACACATGGAAGGGTGGTGCCTGGGGAGGTTAATTGGCTTGCCAGTGGTCACAGTGAACATCGATGCCAGCTAGGGGGGAAAAATGCATGGAGCTTCCTGACATCCAGTCCCTGCTGTTGATAGCCAGCAAAATCTTTCCCCAGGAAAATGACACAGAGAGTTCAGAGACAAAGTGCAGCTTGAGTGCCTTTCCACTTGAGCGCGTGCTTCAAGAACCAAAGTGTGAGTGGGCCTCCACATCTTTTGAGGTGTCACAACAACACCTTGATGATCTTATAGCACAGGCTTAACTCTTGCCATCACCCGAAATCCCAGACTAGTAAGGCAAAGGCGGCTTTTACAAGTCTTTTCTTGGTGTGAATGGTCCCCCCTCCCTCCCAGACAATGTATTTTTCCTCAATTGAGTATCTCAAATTACAGGCTGTGGATTTATTGATTTAATTTTCTTTAGTGCTTACACTAACATGAAATATGTTCCCTGTAAAGAGCAGAGCTCCAGAATCAGTTACATCTTTACAAATTGTGTAAATACATTAAACTTGCTTTTAGCAAGTCAGAAACACTGGATGAATAACAAGCAGAGCCATCCATGTATTCACTTTCTTCAGAATTCTAGTCTTAATGTTTTCCCTCCCAGAGGCAACTGACGCCTTTTGTCAGTAGTGCTATATATTCAGATATCTTCGGGAGTATATATGAGGCAACTGATCTTAAAAGGACTTGCTTTGCAGGCAGGGGGCAGGATATTTCTTCCCATTTATCTTCTGCCCCCCAAATCATTAAGCCAGATTCCTTCTATCCCAGATCCATACACTGCCATAGCCCTTATGATTCAGAATTTCTTTTTGTTGTTATGTTATTATTTTTCTTTTTTTAAAAATTTATTCTCAAGTAAGTTAACATCCGGTGTAGACTTGGCTTCAGGAGTAGATTCCCATGAATCATCACTGACATACAGCACCCAGTGCTCATCCCAACAAGTGGCCTCCTCAACCCTCAATTTGTTCTCTGTATTTAAGAGTCTGATTCAGAGTTCTGACTGTAAGTGTGGTGAGGGTCACCTGACTGCTGATAAACCTGTGAGTGAGGAAATCTGAATAAACCCTAGAATGAAAAATCTCCAGTTTCCTGCACCATTTGACCACACAGTTTCTTTTGGTCTCTCACACAAGGAAGCTGTGAGTCAAAAATCTTTCCTCCAGCTGATTCATTCACTCATCAGGACTGTACTGAAACTAGTCTACCACAGAGCGTGAGTGTGACTCTAACACGAGTTTTGCGAACACTCAGTTTACTAAGGGAAAGGGTTGAGTTTTGGAGGCTATTTTTGTTTGGTTTGTTTGCCATTTTATTTTTCCTGATTGCTTTGTTTTCCAAATGAAGCCTCACTTTGTGATGCTGAATAATGATTGCTGTTTTGACAACACCACGTAATCTGTATTCCACCAGAGGAAGCACAGAAAATGGAAAGTGGGACTTTCTGTTTTATCTTCCACCTCTACATCCTTTCTTTGCTCAGGAGAAATGGAAATGGTAACCAAATGCATAGTTTATGGTAGCTCCACACTCCACTCCTTTAATACATTAGCAGATGAAAGGAAAGTTGGGGTGATGACACCTTCCTTCCCCATTCCCAATATCCCTTCCCATTCCCAACCGTTCCATAAACATGGAAGGTTCCTACATTCCAACTGGGATGTAGGAAAGGGTATTGTCTATAAAGAATAGATGCCTCGTAGGTCTCATCCAGCCAGGATCAAGCTACAGGAGGGAGCTATCCAACCTCTTGCTTTTCCCCAAAGGACACTGGAAATCACTGGCAGGGATCCAACAAGAAGCATATTAACACTCCTCAGTATGAAGAGACAAACATTAAAGACAAATCAGCAATGGAGTAGGGGGTCAGGGAAAAAGTATGATGTCATGTATCAGGATCCAACACAGAACAGGCAGCTGGCCATGCACCAGATATCACACCAAGTGAGAAATGCAAGCATCACTGAGTCCTGCCCTATATATGAAGCTAATGGCAGAACTCCGGTATTTCTGATTCCCAGGGAGGGCAAAGAGACCTGACAAATTCCAGCTGGCTATGAAATGTACTAAAAATCATGGCAATAAACTCTAAGACACAGAGATACATGCTTCCAGCTCTACCTCTGATTCCCAACATAGATCACCTGGCCTAATTAATTTCTTAATTGGCAAAACTACATGCTTTGATCACCCATGTTAGTTTCAAGGCTTGAAAGATTCAGACACGAACCCATGCAACTTCCAGTAGTAGAGAAAACATCCCCAGCCATATAAAAAGAACTCTTCTACAAATAAAGGAGGCAAACCATAGAAATGAGATTCAATGGCTTCCTCTAAGACAAGAAACAAGAGGCATTTTTAGAGAACTTCTAATTTGAGGTTTTTAAAGTCAAAAGGAAATAGCAACTAAGAATCTAGAGTAGGGAGTTATAAATAGGATAACATCTGAGATCAAGAAAACTGCCACTATGCAGGGGGAAGAAAAAAAACAACATAAGTGCTGAATTAGAAATATACATACCATGGAGACCGTAAACAGCTTCTTGAATACTGCAGAAAATTAAACTAGTGAGGATCCAGTCAGGATCCAGGCAGGAAAAGGAAAAAAATCGGAGGGGAACAAGGGAGCCAAAGGAAGAGGTTGGGGTTACAGAGCTGTGAAGCACTGGGCACGTGTGCTGCCACCTCAGAAATTTAGAAGAGAGTTCGAGACCAAGACCTGTGAAGAAAGACTGGCCATTAGCCTGGTGTTGGAATCTCTGTGGGCCCTAACAAAGCTGGTTCTGGAAGTATTTGAAACATGATAATAAGCTGGAAACAAGAAGCGCCTGGCACTTCCAGGATGAAGAAACTCTACTAGGGTGATGCTGAAAGGGACAGAAAATTAACAGGCAGACTTCCTACCTCTTCTACTGTTCTGTCTCCTTCACTGCCCCCTACTGGCGGAGGCTTACAGGGAATCAAGATCTGGCAAAGAAGTACCCACCCCAGCTTTACAAACTACAGACCAGTGGTCTTAAGAGTCAAGAGACAACAGCTAGGTAACCAACAAAACCCAGTTTATGAAGCTTCCTCGAGTAGGGCTCTTATAATTGCTTACTCCTTATCTGTTTTCCTCACTAGATCATCAGTTCTATGAATAAGGGGCTTTATTTCTGAGATGGTTACCCTCATACTCCCTGGGAGACTGAACACCCGATAGGGAGCATGCCCTTAATAAATAAATATTGAATGTATGAGCTCAGAGGAAAGTGATAAAATGATAAAAACATTCTCCACCAAAAGAAAAAAAATAAATAACAAAAGATAATGTTGAGATAGAGATATGTAGTATTAAATAGGATAGGAATTTTACAAGGAAACAACAAGCTTAAAGAAAATAAACGATGACCTATTTAAGAATGATAGTAATTCTTCTCTGAGGTGAAAAACAACTTGAGTTTGTAAAAGAGCTCACTGGATACAAGGCAAAATAGTATTAGAAATAAAAAAATCCTAAATATGACATAGTTGAAAGTTTTGAATTTTAATAAAATTAAGAAAATTAGAAATATGATGATTTCATAAGTATCTCTGGAGTAAACAAACTGATGTAACTAACAATTTCATGGACTAGAATAATTGATATTGTTAACATTTCTATACTATCCATAGCCATCAATAGATTCAGTTCAATCTGTATACAAAATCCCAGTGGCATTTTCAATGAAATACAAAAAACAATCCTAAAATTCACAGGGAACCACAAAAGACATTGAAGAGTCAAAGCAACCTTGAAAAAAAAGAACAAAGTTAGAGGCCTCATACTTCCTGATTTCAAACTACACTGGAAAGCTACAGTAACCGAAACAATACAGTATCAGCATAGAAACAGACACAGAGATCAGTGGAGCAGAATGGAGACCCCAGAAATAAAACCTCACATATATAGATAACTAATGTTTGACAAGGGATCCAACTATTCTAAATGAGGACAGGTTATCTCTTCAATAAATGGTGGTGGGAAAATTGGATAACCAAATGCAAAAGAATTTAATTGAACCCCTACCTTGTAACACAAAAATTAACTCAAAATGGATTAAAGACCTAACTGTATGACCTGAAACCATAAAATGACTAAAAGAAATGCTAGGGAAAAAGCTTCTTGACGTTGACCTTGACAACAACTTTTTGGACATGACAACAAAAAACAAGCAACAAAAGCAGAAATAAACAATTAGAACTGTCAAAAAATTCTTGTGTAGCAAAAGAAATGATCAACAAAGTGAAAGGCAACTTATGGAGTGGGAGAAAATATTTGCCGAACATATTTCTAATAAGGGGTTAACCTTCAACATATTCAAGGAATCTGTACAACTCAACAGCAAAAGAACAAGCAATCCATTTAAAAAAATGTGCAAAGGACCCAGATAATCATTATTCCAAAGAAGACACACAAATGTCCCCCAGGTATATGAAAAGGTGCCCAACACCATTAATCATCAGATAAATGCAAATCCAATCCACAGTGAGATACTACCTAGCTGTTAGGATTGCTATCATCAAAAAGACAAGAGATAAATGTGGATGACAATGTGGAAAAAAGGGAAGCCTTGTGCACTGTTGGAAGGACTGTAAATTGGAGTATCCACTATGAAAAAAACAATGTGAAGGTCCTCCCAACCCCCAAATTAAATACAGAACTACCATAGGATGCAGCAATCCCATTCCTGGGTATACACCCAAAGGAAAAAAAATCACTATCTCAAAAAAATGTCTATACCCTATGATCATTGCAACATTAGTCAGAAAAACATGGACACAACCTCAGTGTACATCAGTGCATGAATGGATGAATGGAGTGGTATACACACACACACACACACACACACACACACACACACACACAAACGATGGAGTGTTATTCAGCCTTAAGAAAAACAATAATAAAACAACCCAGGGGCACACAGGTGGCTCAGTCACTTAAGCATCTGACTCTTGATTTTGGCTCAGATCATGTTCTCACTGTGAGATCTAGCCCTGCATTGGGCTATGCGCTGGCAGCGTGGAGCCTGCTGGGGATTCTCTGTCTCTCCCTCTCTCTGTCTGCCCCTCCCCTGCTCATGCTCTCTTTCTCCCTCTCTCTCAAAATAAACATTTAAAAATTAAAATTAAAATAAAGAACCAAATTCTGACATTTGAGACAACACAGATGGGACTTTGAGGGCATTGGCTAAGTGAAACAAGTCAGACAAATACTATATGATCTCACTTATATGTAGAATACATATAAAAAAAAAGCTGAACTCACAAACAAGGAGAAGATTATTGGTTGCCAGGAGCCGGCAAGTGAGGGAAATGCAAGATGGCTGCCAGAGGGTACAACTTCCAACTTATAAAATGAGTAAGTTCTGTGGACCTAACATACAGCATGGTGAATATAGTTGACAATGTTGCACTATATACCTAAAAGTTTCTGAGAGGATAAATTTAAAAAAAAAGGAAAAAAAATGTAGCTATGTGAGGTGATGGAACTGTTGACTAACCTTATTGTGATAATCATTCCACCATAAAAACAGATACCAAATCATCACAAATTATAAATTACACAATGTTATTTGTCAAGTATAGCTCAATAAAGCTACATAAATACTTTTTTTTAAAGAAAGAAGTGATTGACAATGAAACAAAAATCAGGCTAGGATTAGAACTTTTTTCTATATTAGCTTATACCAGAGTATAATTAATCACATCTATGGTTTTGTTTTTGAGAGAAAAATAAAAGCATAGATACTAATGTTTTCTTCCCAAACAAGTTATTACACGTGACCAAACTAATAATCATATAGTCTCAGACACGAGAGAGACAAGAGAGATTGTAATCAGCTGCATCCCCTTCCTGAAAAAAAATTACTTTTTTTAAAATGAGGCTCAAAGTAATGAATTAGAAAGTATTTGGAAGTGGTGGTTTTAAAAAAATTGGGAGTGGGCAATAAAAAACACTTGAAAATATTAAAATCTAATTTTTTAATAATATAGCAAGGAATATTCATGTAATTATCCAAAAACTCTGGAAAGACAAATGCATAACAACTCATAAACATGCATGATAAGTAATGATAAGGATTTAAAGTCCTAGGTCATCTGTTCTAGAACTCCACTAGGTAAGACTGTGCCCTGTTGAAGAAAGTGGGGTTGGAGATTGAGCATCCATTGGAATTCTGGGTCTGCCACCTACTAGAACCTTGATTCAATAAATATTTTTCTCTCTCTTTGCCTCAGGTTCCTCATCTGTAAAATGAGGATAATAATTTCTGTGACATACAGTTTTTGTGAGCATTAAATGTTAATGTGTATAAAATCATCTTAAGAGCACTGGGTACATAACATGGCTTAATAAAGGTCACAATTACTAAATCTTACTATAAGGCTGCAATGACTACAAGGGGATGGCTTTTTCATAAATCAGATATACATAGTAATGATAAACGGGAACATTTTTCAAAGACTTTCAAATGAAAAGTATAAGTTAGTATATGATAAAACCATAGCAGTCACAAAAGACTTATTTGGATCTTAGGATAGGGAAAGCCTTTCTAAACAAAATTAGAAGAAGAATGCTTAAGGAAATGACTGGTAGATAATGTTTGGGAGATACTTTAAAATTAAAAACTCTTTCAATGAGGGAACACGCACCCCAATGTTTAGACTATCAACATAGCCAAATAATGGAAAGAGCCCAAATGTCCATCGACTGATGAATGGACAAGGAAGGTGTGGTATATATACGTACATATATATGTGTATACACACACACACACACACACAATTGAATATTACTCAGCCATTGAAAGGAATAAAATCTTGCCATTTGCAAAGATGTGGATGGATAGAGGGTATTTTGCTAAGTGGAGTAAGTTAGTCAGAGACAGACAAATATCACATGATTTCACACACATAGAATTTAAGCAACAAAACAGATGAACACGGGGGAAGGGAAGGAAAAGCAAATAAAAACAGAGAGGGAGTCAGACGATAAGAGACTATTAACTAGAGAGAAGAAACTGGGTTGCTGAGGGGAGGTGGGCAGAAGATGGGCTAAATGAGTGATGGGCATTTAGGAGGACAATTGTGATGAGCACTGGGCGCTATATGTAAATGATGAATCACTAAATTCTATTCCTAAAACCAATACTACACTATCTGCTAACTAACTTGATTTTAACTAAAATCTTGGAAGGGAAAAAATGGTCTCAATCTCAAACATTATAAGCAAGACTATAGGCAGAGGCTGGACAGCCTTAATACATAAAGAACACTATTGAAACAAAAGTGAGAAAGATAAATACCCTATAATAAAGTGGCATTTAAACAAAGTCATAAGAGACAAGCAACTAATAGAGATAATCAGAACGCCCAATAGCCCCAATTCTTAAAGAAATGGACATTTACAAAGAATCAATATGTCTCTTTACTTTTCCAAAGAGGCTTGGTTTCATTAGTTTCTTTAAGTACTAATCTCTAGTATTGGAAAGAGGATGGAAAACTAGATAGTTTTAAACACTGCTAGATGGAGTGAAAACGGGTAAACATTAAGGGCAAGCTAGAAGATGTGTCAAAATTACTTTAAAAGTTCATTTACATGTTCACTTTCTAATGAATAAATGCACAGTATATGGTCTATCTATAGCGTGGTATATTATTTGACAATACAAAGAAATAAAATACTGTAGTACATACTGAACACAGATGAATTTTGAAAATAAAATGTTCAGCAAAAGAGGCCAGACACAAAGGACTACATATTGCATGATCCCAGGTATAATGAAACATCCTAAATAGGCAAATCCATACAGCCAGAAAGATTAATGATGGTCAAGCACTACAAGGGTCAGGGCAAGGGGTGAGGGAAACGTTTAAGGCTAATGGGAACAGTTTTATTTTTTGGTGTGATGGAAGTGTTCTAAATTTTTTTAATGTTTATTATTTATTTCTAAGAGAGAGATAGCATGAGCAGGGGAGGGTCATACAAAGAGGGAGACACAGAATCTGAAACAGGCTCTAGGCTCTGAGCTGTCAGCACAGAGCCTGATGCGGGGCTCAAACCCACGAACTGTGAGATCACGACCTGAGCTGAAGTCAGATGCTTAACCGACTGAGCCACCCAGGTGCCCCAGTGATGGGAGTGTTCTAACATAGGATCTGAATATGATTGCACAACTCTGAGAATATACTAAAAACTATTAAATTGTAGGGGTGCCTAGGTGATTCGGTTGAGCATCTGAATATTGATTTCAGCTCAGGTCATGATCCCAGCGTGGTGGGATCAAGCCCTGCACTGGGCTCTACACTGAGCATGGAGCCTGCTTAAGATATTCTCTCTCTCTCTCTCTCTCTCTCTCTCTCTCCCCCTCCCTCCCTCTCTCCCTCCCTCTGCCCTTCTCCCCCTACTCATGCTATCTCTAAAAATAGCAAATAAATATATAATTTAGTTTTTAAAAGACCTATTAAATTGTATACTTTAAATAGATGAATTGGCTGCAGGGTGTTATGGATTATATCTCAATAAAGCTATTATTTAAAAGGATTCATTTATATAATTCAAGAAATTTATTTCTAAAATCTTCTAAGAAAATTATTAGACAGCTACCTAGAAAAATGTGGAATGGTGTTATTGCTTAATTCACCACTTATATTACTGAACATTGGCTAACAATCTAAATATCCAATAATACATAAATGGTTAATATTTTTTGGTGCATTCCTATAATGGAATATTATACAGACATTAAAAAGCTCAAAGAATATTTAAAATTGCAAGTAAATGAGAATAAATGGCTACATAAGATAAAATAGCATGGAACGAATGGTGTTTATCTTTTTATATATATATTTTAATATGTGAGAACTGGCCTCCTCAAAATGTAATAAATTTTTTATAGAATGCATCTACTTCCAAATAAAAGTAGGTACATCTGCAGCAAAAACTTGCTTTGGTCAGCAGAACTTTTCCTAATTTGCCTTCAGGTTTTTTTCAGTATATGTGCAATTGCTTCCTTCATTCACTCATGCTGTTGACCACGGGCAGAGGGTTGCATTAGTGAACCTGACACAGACCATTCCAACCCTCTTACAGCATACATGCTAACAGGAAGAACAGACATTAAACAAGAGATTCAGATTAATGGGGGTGCCTGGAAGGCTCCATCAGTTGAGCATCCGACTCTTGATTTTGACTCAGGTCATGGTCTCACCACTCCTGAGTTTGAACTCCACACTGGACTCTGGACTGGCAGTGCAGACACTGCTTAAATTGTCTCTTTCTCCCTCTCTCTGTGCCCTTCCCCTGCTTTGCTCTCTAAATAAATAAACAAATGCGAATGACGAGATAGAGAAGTAGTAAGTTCAGTAAAAATCTATCACAGTGGGACCCAATTTAATCTAGAGATTCTGAGAAAGTTTCTCAGAAAAGTTATAGGTCTAAACAGAGGCAGAGCATCACACAGCCTGCATAATACACACTGCACCACTTCTATTTCAATCAGGCTTTACTGGCTTAAAACATTTTTCTTGCATGCATATGCTCTTGTTTCTTTCTTGCAAATCTCTGCAAAATGCCTGCCTAGCTACCTCTCTTTCCAGAAGTTATCACATCACATAAGGACACTCTTTTATTAGACTTGGTCTTCTATTCATATATATCGAGAGGGTGGAATATAAATAGATTTCCACCTTCTGATCTCACTTACAATCATGCTCACATGGTCTCCGGGAAGAAGAGAAATAATAATTTTCACATTATTTTGTATAAGGGAACTGAACCAAACTGCATACATACACATCAAGACTGGAGGTTTTAAAATTTTAAAATAGCAACTAGTGTGGGATTACTATATATGTTATAGGAAAAGCCCTACAGAGAAGTAAGTCAACATTTCAAAGACTTGCTACTGGGTGAACATGGGTATACTAATTCTCTACTTCGTTTGTTTCTGCATTTTCTAAACTTTCCATAATGAGTATGGATTATTTTTATAGGCAGAAAAAATAATGTCCAAAAAAAGCCACTCTTTCCTAGGAGTTAAGGTTCTCTAAACTAGATCAGAAACCAGGGAAGAAGTACATTTTGTTTCATTTTATTGTACAAGTTTCACTGCGATCATGTCTATTAAGGAAGGAAGTGGGGCACCGGGGGTGGGGGGGGCTTCTAAGGGGCCCCTGAGAGGCTCAGTCAGTTAAGTGCCTGACTCTTGGTTTCAGCTCAGGTCATGATCTCACAGCTTCGTGGATTTGAGCCCCACATCAAACTCTGCTCTGGCAGTGCAGAGTCTGCTTGGGATTCTCCCTCTCTTTCTCTCTCTCTGTGCCCTTCCCTGACTTGCACTGTCTCTGTCTCTCTCAAAATAAACTTAAAAACAGAAAAAGGAAGCAAAAAGGACTGTATTTTTCAATCTTCTGTGATTTCTAAAATACTATTTTTAATTTAATTTTACTCATAGGAATCTGTGCACAAGGACAAAATTTTTCATTTGTATTGTACACCACCTTGCCTAAGTACCTGGAAGACATAGGAGCCACCAGCAAATATCTGTTGAATGAATGAATGTGTTTCCATTTCAACTCTTGTGAATGATTATTATAAACGAATATAAGAACCAGGTCTCCAGTAGTTAAGATAACTAGAAAAAGCAAAACCAGGAATAGATGATTGTACTAATAATGACGTTAAAGTAGCACTTGTTCATGTTCCCCATGTGTGTGTGGGCATGTGTGCATGATTTGAGATGTGAAGAAACATCAGCACTGACTGGTGTGGAACAGTACCCTATCTGCTTCTGTTCCTTCTTCACCCCACCTCCCTATTCATTTCTACAGCAGAATGCCAACAAGGCCCGAAGTAACTGGAAACAAAGACAGCAGAAGGGAAGAAGAGGCAAGGTGGTGAAGCCAGGTGCTTGGCTCACCTGTAAACCATCTTATCAGCTGGAGTCAGCGGTGCCTGCCAATAAGTAGCCCATCGGGTGAGTCCATGGGAAGCGACAGCCTCCCCTTCCTCACTCTGTGCCCTACTTGGCCTTTTTCTCATTTTCCTTTCATGCCACTATGTTAGAAAAGTCATTGTAGCACAAGAAAATCAATAAAAATTCAATTCCGAATAATAGTTCTTTGCGACTCAGCAACACCAGGGAGTTATCGGCTCATTCAATGTTCTGGCAGTTAATGCTATGAAATAAAAATAATTTACTCATTCAAACCAAATCAGGCAGTGAAAAATCATAGTCATTTTTTAATAGTCATAGTCCTAGTTATTTGTTAAGATTGCAGGAGGATGGTACGATGTCCCATTAGTGTCCAACGACACTGGTATGCAAATTGGCTCTGAATCTTTCCCACCCATACTTTTCTGAAGGAACAACAAACCCCGTTTGTCATACATAAAAAGGAATTTGTAACTTGGCCAAACACAGATCATTTGTTGGAATAAAAAAGCTGGTTCGAATGCAGAACAGATGGATGCCAGCAACATGAAGGTCAAGGCCTAGTGCCGCCATTTGGTTCTGCCTCAGTCCTCCAGCCCTAGATGCTTATGGCCTGAGAAGTCAGCTACCAAATCTAGTTCCCAGAGGAAGTATATAAAAGGCTTCCTGTCAGGTCAATCCCTTCCTCTGTAGATGCTTTCTTTGCCAGCCTGTCTTAACCCCTCTGCCTTGTTGAGATCAATGAATCCTGCACATTTCTTGACCACTGTTCCGTACTGATGCCAGACTGTTCCTATCTTTCACTTCATGTCTTTGCTCTGGATCTTTTAGTTCTGATTTCGACATGTCTTCTTGAAGGACAACTGGCACCAAAGTGCAATTCCACATGTGCATTTCTGTTTCCTAAAATTTTGGGATACTGTAGGCTTACCTCCTGCCGAGTAAAGCTTGCAGCAATAGCAAAGGGGCAACCCCTCTGGCCATAGTTGAATCACATGAGCCTCTCTGCATTGTCCCTGATCCCACCCCAGTGCCATGCCATGAGCAGGCTCTCCTGATTGGTACAATGAGGCATTTGGCTGGTGCTAGGGGTCCTGTTAGGCAGGGACTCGTCAAGGCTGTTTTTTCAGGGCCACAGAAGAACTCTGGGTCCTTTGCTACATCTTCTATGCTCTGCAGTCCCTCTGCTGTCTAACTACTTTTATTAATAATTCACTTCATAAGTAGTACTGTGTGTCACTACCCCTTGCACACCAAGCGACACAGTCCGTCAGGCAAACAGTGCTGTTGCAAAGGCAACATTTGGCAGTAGGGACACATCATGGTGGAGTGAAACAGCTGCAGCTTTAAAAAATACTTTTAGCACTAATTTAACCTGCTCTCTATTGAGCTATTCCCAACGCAACACATTCCATTTCATTTGGCCTCTTTTGTTTACAAGGATGCAAAATACATTCAGAGTCCATCAAAAACTGAGCATTTACTGAAAATTAGAAGGACAAGAATCTTAATTTTGAGTCCAGGACTGATTGGAAACCAAGAAAGACCACAAACCAGGACTGAGAGAAAGAGTAAGCATCACGGGCAAGCAGGTCTTAAAGAGACTGTAACAAAGCCCACCAAGGGGATGTGGAGATCCAGTGTTATTCTAACTGGGTGACTGCATAGTCCTCTTAGCACAGAGGCTCCCTGTCACTTCTGCCCCTCCTAAGCAATCTCCTCCTATCTATTGTCTTAATGGCCTCCACTTATCCATCGCTTGCACTCACTCACACCTTCTTATGTCACACAATGTGCTTCTTTGTCTGCCCTCTTCTGTTGCCTTTGCCAACAAGTGATTCTCTTTCAGGATCAAGTCATACACAGAAGAGCAAGAATCTAGAAGTATATAATCAATTTTAATCCTGCTTGAGAGGGTCTCTCAGACTGAATTTACGCCTCTGCAGCAAACTCAGGTGTATATTCTTCATCCATTGGACGTGACAGGTACACAGCATGGCCACCCAAGCTTCCCAACATTGTTTCTCACAGCAAAGCACTATGGGTAGGACTCTGTGCAAGGGACTGTGCCTAGAGATGGCTTTCTGAAGTTTGCTTTGATCCAGGTTCCAGTAAAGGCACTTTCTGTGTATCGATTATACTGATTTGGCTGTATCAATACGTAAAGGATGGCTGGAGTCTGACCTAAATAGCAGATCTTACCAATCTTCAATAGGGAAAAGTTATTAGGTGAAACTATAGAAACTCTCTGCTCGCTTGTTTTTAAGGTATTAATTCAAATTAAAGTAAAGCTAATAACTCACACATTGTATCTTTTTATCATGTTCCATTGAAAGCTCTAGGGACAACATACCTAAAAAGCTCCATATACTACGGGTTTGAGAATTTGACTGCTCTACTTGCTGTGTGAATGGGGACACTGAGTCTTAGACGAACACAGAAAAAGACACTGAATCAAAGTGTTTGGATGGATGAAAAAAAAGTGTAGTCTCAGGAATCATTGACTAGACTAGGATGCCCAGCTCTGAAGAAGTGTAACAAAAGGTCACACTGTTCATCTTTCTACTGTTCGGATTCTCTCTCCACGTTGTCGGCCCCACAAAGCCGCACCAGTGTTTACTTATAGCTAAGGCAAAACAAACTCCATTGTTGGTGAGACAGATTTTTAAGAACAACAAAGACATGAAAAATCATTCCTGACTTTCTCAGTGGCCTCGCAGCTCTCACAGATTAGAAAGATGTGAATGAGCAATGAGGTTAAAAAGAAATGACCTAAAAATAACCTTAAGCTTTCAATACTCACCATCTCATTATAATTCAGTACTAGTACTGCTGAGACGGGGGTGGGGGTGGATAAAAGTAGAGAGGAAGAGAGTCAAAACGAAAAAGCCAACCTAGCTATGGGAAGAACACATTTTTTTTTTTTTTAACCTGCAGTGTTAGCTTTTTTATTCTGCCCCCAATCCAGGTCTCCCCGAGGCTTGGAAAGGTCAAACAAGACAGGATGCAGCCAGTGTCTGGAGCGCAAAAACACTGGAATATACCACCCCCTGCCTCCTGCTTGGCCCCATATATCAACTAAGTGGAAAAAAGGAAAAGTATTTTGCTCTACCTTAAATCAATTTTTCCAGAACAGGAAAGATCTAAGAGATCATATCAGCCAGAAGTTGTTCATTTTTTGTTTGCAAAATCCATGTTTTAGATTAAGTCTTATAAAGAGACCTAACAAAGAATGGGGAGGGGCTAAAGTTGACAAGAAAGAGTCTATCCCTTGGAGATCTGGGGGATGTTTTTCAGGAAAAGCAAATGACAAAAGGCTATGAAATAGGGGCAACCATGGTTATTTGAAGAAGAAACATAGTCACGGTGGATGGAACACTGAAGGGAAGCATTGTGGTATAAGAAAAAGTAAGAGGGGCCACTTAATTCCCATGGGGCCAAATCAGTTTGGAAAGCCAGTGGGAGAAGTATGCCCAAGGGAACAACATGATCTGGGCTGTATTTTTTTTTAAGTTTAATTATTTTGAAAGAAACAGAGACAGTGTGAGTGGCGGAAGGGCAGAGAGAGGGAAAGAGAGAGAGAATCCCAAGCAGGCTCAGTACTGCCAGTACAGGGCCCGACTTGGGGCTCAAACTCACGAGCTGTGAGATCATGACCTGATCTCAAGAGTCAGACGGTTTACCTGACTGAGTCATCCAGGTGCCCCTGTATTTTTTTTTTTTTAATAAGCATTCTGGCTTCAGTGTGGAGAATAGGTTTTAAGATGATAAGAGTAGAAGCAGGGAGGAAATTATCATGGTAAAGAAATAATAACTGTTAGTGCCAATGGAGTGAAGTGGATAGAATCAGGGTATGTTCTGGAGATAAAGCTGCTACCAGATAGGATGTGACTGGAAGAAACAGAAGAGACAAAGATGACTCCCAGGCCTTGTCAGGAGCACCTGAGGGACCACTACTGAACCAGGAACAGCTGGAGAATAAACACAGATTTGCAGCAATGCTGATGGAGCAAAAACCAAGAGAATTTTCTTTGACACATATTATGTTTAAGATGCCTACTAGATAGATCCAATGATCTATCAGGAGTGAGTAAAGAAGTCAGGAGATGAGGTACAAGGTCAGGGCTGAGGGTCATCAGCAGTCAACAAACAGGACCTGAAGCCATGGAGTGGAGTCTGTGGTTTAAGGAGAGAAGAGATTTCAAGAGGGAGGGCTAAAACACTACCATAGTTAGAGGTAGGAAGAAGAGAAACTTGCAAAAGAAACTGAGTTGTGGACAATAATGAGAGGACAAGACCGCAAAAGTCACAAAAAGCAAGTGTGGGCCCCACTCCCAGAGTTTCTGATTATGTAGGCCTCAAGTGAGGTCCAGTCATCTTAATGCTGAAGTACTTCTCATGTGACTCTCACATGCAGCGGGTTTGGGGGACTCTGCAAGAGAGCAAAGCCAGTCAGTTGAGTCCAGAGTGCAAACCCAGCTCTTTTGGCCTCTCCTTTTTCATGCCTTCTGCTGCTCCCATTCCTTCTCGATGAGCTATTAGAATATGACCTCTTCTAATCTTCATGCTTGTATCAAATTGCAATCTATTCTCTAAATGGTTAACTAGCTCTTTCTCTAGCTTCCCTCTTTGGTCAAATTTTTGGAATGGGATGTTCATATGGCCTCTGCTTTCTCAGCTCCTATCGATTCCTAGATCCACCACGATCTCCTGACACCTCCTCTCATTATACTGCTTTGCCCAGATCTACGGAATCCTTTATGCTATCAAATCTCATTGATCCTTTTCACTTCTTAATCTTTGGATGGCATGGACACTAACGACCATGTATTTCTTCATACAGGTCTGTACCCCGTTTTGGGTCTCCCAGGGCCTCTTCAACTTTTTTTTCCTACCCTCATGGGTCTTCCTCTGATCACCCCTTAACCACTTACATAATTTCACTCCTGGACTGCTGTTCTGGTCTTGTTCCCCTTAACTCTCTCTCTCTCTAATGAATGGGAGGTCAGGGACTTAGAAAATAAGGCCACATCTCTGTCATCTTATGACACTTCAGTGGCACCAGACCACATCCTGGATGAATCTAAACTAAGCAGAGAATTCAAACACCTTCCATAATGTCACCTGTTCACCTCTAGCTGATAGCCACATCTCCTTGTTTCCCATGTACTTCATACTGTACCATTTTCTGTGCTTTTACCCAAGCTTTCTTTAACCTGAAGATCTGTTCTTTAAATTACTAATGCTCCTTCTTCCTTCAGAATTAGCTCAGATATTAACTGAGGAAGTGTATCTAAGATCTTGAGAAGCAACAAATTGTCCCTCCTATGGGCTCCTAAAACACACTGAGTTTACTACTATCATGAACCACTGAAAATACTTGTTATAGGCACGGCCCTTCACTAGACTGTAAACTCTTCAAAGGAAGGGATAGAATTTATTTATGGTTGTGCTATCTAGAACACGGTAGATACCTAATTACTCACAGATAGCTAACACTGTCACATCTAAGTTAGCATCCCTAATCAAATTTCTAGAATGTCCTTATTTTGGTAGACAGATGTAAAACTAATTTAAGAATACTATCACTAAGCTCAGAGTCCTCAAAATTAACAAAGTTTTATTTTTGTTTTGCTTCTCTGTCAGAAGGTTTCTTTAGTAGAGAAAATAAAGGATGAAATAAAACCTATATCCTTTTCCCTGATAAATGTTCACTGAGGTGTTTATAGACATGGCCATTTTCTTAGAAATTTAAGGTTTATTATTACCCCAAGAACAGCAGACTGAATTAAGCCTTTATTTCCCCAAATGGTGGAGGCCATAGTTTTTTGCAAATTCTTCTTGGTGACATAATGTTTGGCAATAAGTAGCATGAAGGAATATTATTTGGGGTTTTTTTTCCTCCCATCATTCACAGTGGTTTATGTTGTAAAGCAATGGGCTAACTAGGAATTCCCATCTTTAAGGTGGGTGTGCTCAACTGTACACACTTGAAGCAAAAGTAGCACAATTTACATCAATTCCATACAAATCATTCTACTCTGCTCATAGAATCACAATCTCTTATTTCAATATTTCTCACTTTCTACTGAAGTGCCCCCTACTGGAAGATGAGAACAAATTTTTACCTCCATTGCATTTATGGGTGGAGCCTAAGAAGACCTGACATGCACAAACTGTTTTTTTCTGTTTTTGTTTTTTTAAATTAATTTATTTATAAATATTTTTAATACAGCTTATTGTCTAGTTGGTTTCCATATAACAGCCAGTGCTCACCCCAACAAGCGCACTCCTCCATGCCCATCACCCATTTGTTTTTGTTTTTTGAGAGAGAGGGTAGGTAGGGGCAGAAAGAGAGAGGGAGAATCCTAACCAAGTAGGCTCCTGTCAGTGCAGAGCCCCGACATAGGGCTCATACCCACAAACCTGTGAGATCATGACCTGAGCCACAATCAACAGTTGGACTTTTAACTGACTAAGCCACTCAGGTGCCCCACACAAAATGGCTTCAGAGAGTTAAGTTGCATTTTCACAATTTAAGAACCTTTTTGCCTTCTACCCCTTTTATCCATGTTTATACATGAATGACCTAAAAGGGGACTTATAACTGATGCTACTGAAAGATGTAGCATGTCTATCTTGAGGCTTCTTCTATCCCCAGAACATCCCTGTGGTTTTACACACAGGGCTGGCATTTTGAGAGACATGTGAAGTTAAAAATGACCTATTATGTAAAACACTCCTCAATTTAGGTTTGTCCAATGTTTTCCTACGGTTAAATATAGATTAGACATTTTTGGAAGAAACATCACTAAGTGATTCAGTCTGCTCTGTCCATCACAGTTGAAGACATACACTGCCAACAGGTCCCACTGCTGGTGACGTCGACACTGATCAGTTGATTAAGATGGTATATGGCTGGATTTTCCACTGAAAATCTACTTATTTCCCAATGGTAATTATTAAGTATCTTGTGGAGAGATACTTTGAGGGTATACAAACCTCCTATTACTCCTGAAACTTTTACCCTCTAGTTTAAGCATCCATGATACTTGTCTGAATTAATATTCTAATGGTGCTACTATGATTTCCCATTTCCATCATTCCTTTTACATTTATCCATTTACTCTACTATAAGGGAGAGCCCTCCCTTTGCCTTCCATTATTTATATGTTCAGTCAGCCATTTTTTTCAAAATACCGGTATGGATTTTTGGATTCTTATTTACTGAGTTATAATCCATCATTCTCAATTATTTCGATACTCAAATTACCCCAAACGTGACCAACAGGAGTCTTTTCTAGGTGGCTCATGTTTCCTTTCACATGTTCGAACTGAAGGACATTATACAAAATAACTGACATTTACACTTCAAAAACTCAACGTCACAAATGACAAGAGACTAAGGTATTACCTGGATTTAAGAAAGCTAAAGTTGCCTCTCAGCTGAAGGTAATCCAGGATCTAGGATTTTTGTTGTGATTGTTATAAAGGAGACTACCGAACAATGGATAAAATATGAATAAGGTCTCAGGATTAGATAATAGTACTGTATAAGTGTTAATTTCTTCATAATTTTACTACTATTTATGTTAAAGAAAATATCTTTGTTCTTTAAAAAGCATACACGATGGAGTGTTTAAGGGAAAGGGGCATTATACATGCAATTTAATCTTAAACATGTCAGAAAACAAACCACAATAGTCTACATACAAAAACATATGTAAACACAGAAAGAGAGAGAACACCAAAGTAACATCCAATGATCCTCAGTAAAAGACTTAGGGGAATTCTTTGTACTACGCACTGCAACATTTATGAAGTCTAAAATTATGTCCAAAAAATTTAAAATCCCTCTTACTGTGTATTTCACCTGCTCATGTAATGCAGTCACTCCTTCTAGAGAATTCCCAACAGACCTGTACCCCCTGCTTGCCTAGACACAGTTTACAGGAGAATGTGGCCAAAAGAATAATGTTATGCCAATGGGTATTTCTAGTTGTCAGTTTGACCCCAGACATGCATTTTACAACTCAGATCCTATGATGCCACCTCTGAGTATTCTGACAGAATACTCCTGTCCCCAATTCTACGTGGATTCAGTTTGAATGAGTCCCTGGTCTTTCTGGGTCAATTCTTCCTTTATTTTTTAAAATTAATGTTTATTTAGTTTTGAGAGAGAGAGAGCATGAGCAGGGGAGGGTTAGAGAGAGAGGGAGACAAAGAATTCGAAGCAGGCTCCAGGATCTGAGCTGTCAGCTCAGAGCCCAACATGGGGCTCAAACTTACAAGCCGTGAGATCATGACCCGAGTCGAAGTCAGACGCTTAAACCGACTTAGCCATGTAGAGGCCCCAATTCTTCCCTTTTTATATGAACATTAGATGTAGGAGGTGATTTCCTGAACCATCACATGACTGCCGCTCACAGCCAGCTTCATGAGCGTAGGGTTCCCCAGGGCCCCGTGCTTGACTGTTTGATGGCTTCAAATTCTTAATTTTTGAACAAGGGGCCCCAGGTTGTAATTTTGCACTCAGTACCACAAATTATGTACCTAGTCCTGTGGCAACAAGCCTACATAGCACCCTTGTGTAAAATCAGACACACAGGAACACAAGGCTTGAAAGTATCACCTCTGTGCTGAGAAAAACCAGCCCTTTCCCTCAGGCAGTTGCAAACATGTCCTAGGTCCACATCCTGGCTGCTGGGGGGTGTGGGCTGCTTCTCAGCCTGCCCATTCCCTTCCATGGCTAGATGCCTGGACACAGTGCACAGCTTTGTCTGGGGGCCCGGACTCTCATATCCATTAGTAATATTCACATACCGTTGACCCTTGGACAACACAGGTTTGAACTGTGTAGGTACACTTATGTGTGGAGTTTTTTCTATACATAATGGGACAATACCAAACATGTATTTTCTCTTCCTTATGATTCTGTGTGTGTGTTTTTTTTTTAAATTAATGTATTTATTTTGAGAAAGAGAGAGCATGGAAGGGGCAGAGTGAGAAAATACTAAGCAGGCTCCATGCTGTCAGCGCAGAGCCCGATGCGGGGCTTGAACTCACAAACTGGGAGATCACAATTTGAGCTGAAACCAAGAGTCAAATACTTAACTGAATGAGCCACCCAGGTGTCCCATCTTCCTTATGATTTTCTTGATAGAATTTCCTTTTCTATAGCTTGCTTTAAGAGTACAGTATATAATACACATAACATACAAAATATCTGTTAATTGATAGTATTATAGGTAAGGCTTCCAGTCAATAACAGAGTATTAGCAGTTAAGTCTCTGGGAGTCAAAAGTTATATAAGGTGAATTTCTGACTGCATGGGGGGAGGTCAGTGCTCCTAACTCCCACATTGTTCAAGGGTCAACTGCAAATTAATTTCAATCTAAAGAAAAGGATTGACCTTTGACAGACTAAAATAATATCTTCTCTTCACTTTGGCCACATTCTTCCATGAAGAGGGCAAAGGAGGAGGGTTTCAAGCTTTTGTGCTGTGTCTACCAGGTACAGAAAGGTCTTGACAACTCTTTTTCCATAACCTGTGAGTAAATTCCGTATTCTGAAAAGAGGGGAAGTAAACAGTGCAGGTGGAGCTGGTGGTCAAGGTCTCCTTTAGTGCCATATGCTGCGTACCACAGAGATGTATGGTTGTAATGCTTCACCTGTTCCCAAATCGCTTTTGACCCTCTCTTTATGGCTGTGTCGATCATTAGGAGTAGTGCACAAGGTAGGGAGGTCAAACGTGATCCTTATGATAATGTCCTGGTAAGCTATGTATTCGCTAAGCCAGATATCATGTTGGGACCATGGCCCAATCAAGATAACTAACAAATGCCCTTCCAGAGAATCATATCAGGTATTGATAAGGTTGCCTTTTCAAAACAAACATTCCTAATACAAGGGTGATATAGAAGTCTCTGCAGTAGGCTCAGGGATCAAGACAATGAGGGTAATACAGTCCAATCTTAAATCAGATTACATTCTAAGAAAGGGAATACATCCACAAGTAACTTCAAAATAACTGTGACTCCACGCAAATTATAATACATACCAGGGGATCAGTGCTAAATAAATGCTATGAGAGCTCAGATGTGGATATTTAGATTTTATCAGTTTTGAAGCTGGAGATACTACATGGGAGGTATCCTGTCAAGGGCTCACTTGGTGTTTCAGCTGCTGAGGTCAATTAGTATTAAGGGATTTGTGCAACTAGGTTTCATAAAGGGGACAGCATACAAGACAAGCCTCCGATGTAGGAATTAGGTGGGAAGACGCAGGATGGTGCATGGTGGGGCTGAGAATATGCTCCAAGGAAGAGAAAGAATATGAGAAAGACTCTGAGCACATCAGAGGGGAAAAGTGAGTCTCATGTCCCGGAGCATAAGCTGCTCTAACCTAGTGGAATTTCAGCACATTTTCAGGGATCTAGTGAGAGACAAAACTAGAAAAGTAGGTTAAGGCTGCATTTGAATATCACACAGATGTGCCTATGCTTATTCTTTTTAATTTGCTGTCAGGAGGGGGTCATTGACAGTTTTTAGCAGGTGAAATTATTAATCAGAGCCATGGAGTTGAGATCTATAATTGAAGTTTAATTGGATGTCTCTCTTCTATAGTTTTCAAAAAGATATCACTACCCTCCAAAAGAGAAACAAATAAAAATAATACTGTTTTTATGTGTGCCTGGAACACGAGGGAGAGAATTTCATAGCTTTTAATGAGGTTCTCCTTTAAACTCTTCACTCATTCTTGGCACAACTGCATAGGTATTTTAGGAGTGCCTCAAAAAAGCAGCCTATTTAAATGATATTCAGGATGTATATTTTATAGATCTTTTCTTTAAAAAAAGCCAACAAAGGGGCGCCTGGGTGGTTCAGTTGGTTGAGCATCTGACCTCAGCTCAGGTCATGGTCTCACAGTCTATGAGTTTGAGCCCCACGCCAGGCTCTGTGCTGACAGCTCAGAGTCTGGAGGCTCCTTTGTGTTTCCCTCTCTCTGCCTCTCTTTCAAAAATAAACAAACATTAAAAAAATTAAAATATAATAAATCAAGCAAACAGTGGTTTTCTGCTGTGTTTCATTCCAAGTGTCCACCTTGCTATGTGACCCTCACAGGCAGAGGCTACCTGTCTCTCCAGCCCCAGCTCTTCTTTTGGGTGGTACGGGGGAAAGCCCAAGTCTCAAGAAGTGAGTGACCAACCAAGGGTTAATGATACAGGCAAAACATTTTGTAAGCAGACGAAGAAGACAGAGAAAAGCGGGAAAGAAAAAGCAATAGCTATGCAGCCAAATGTTCACACATGAAAATAAACAACTCCTAATAATTGAATATTCCTGGTTTTGACAACTGTCCAGCAGCAGAAGGAACAGATGCGACAACGGCCCGACTACCTCCAGCTGGATGGACTCAGACAAATGCGAGGAGGCCTGTGGGAGTCCCTCCCAGGAGACGGGCTTCTGCCAACCTGGTGAGGGTATGTGTGGGTTCGCTTTATTTACTTATTTTTACCTTTAGAAAATCACTTTTGAAACGGGTCCTGAGCTATTTCCAGCCCCAGGCACTTGGAAGGCAGCCAGCATCTCTCTGACACAATGTGGAATTATTAAGGAGAATACAATAGTTTAAGATGACAGCCACTCTGGCTACTCAAACAAAGTGTGTACTGTTTTTTGGACATGTCGTGTTTGACTTCATGTACATATATAATGTGTATAACTTATATGCATTAAAATATATTCAATATATGCAGTAACATTACCATGAGGAGGCATTTACTTAGAATGGAAAAGCAATCACTGTTTCCCACAAGAAAATACGTGAGTACATGTGAACTTTTCTTGCTATGGTGGTTCTCAAATTCGATAGAAAGAAGTTGACAAGGCTTAGTAGCGAAGCACCAAGGAGGGGCCCAAGGGTGTAATTTCTGGCTCTGTGCCTACCACCTGCTGGGTGACCTTTGGTCAGGCCACCTAACCCTTCTGAACATCATTTATTCAGCCATTAAATGATAACGTTGGAGGAATGGGTTAAATCAACATTTCCCAAATAGTGCGTCATAAAGTGATTTTTGTTCATTTGTACGTTCATTCGTTTCTATGGTCTTGCCACTCCACGTATGGCCCACAGACTGACTGGCAGCATCTGCATCATCTAAGAACTCTTGCAAATAATAGAATCTCAGACCTTGGACCAGACATACTGTGTCATTTTAATGGAATCACCTGTATTTTAATAGGATCCCAAATGATTTTCATGAATGTCAGAATTTGAGAAGTACCGCCCCTGGGTAGGATGTCCCAAAGTTCCCTGATCCCAGAATTACCTGGAAAACTTTGTACAAACACAGTTTCCCTGATCCCTTCTCCAGAATCTGATCCAACAGCCCTGGGGTGAAAGCCAGGTGTCTGCATATTTAACTGAAAACTCAGGTGAGTCCGTGTTGAGAAAAATACAGAGTAAAATAAATAGAATAATTGCATTTATCCTGTTTCCCTTTAAAATTGAATGTTCGAGTGGTATCATGCCAGTGATGACCTATTGTGACCTGTCAAGATACTCCAGTCAATAAATACATCCCTTGGCTGGACGCGCCAATGGCCAGGAAAGTTCTGCTTACTGCAGTTTCAAAATTGTTAAACTCTTCATGCCTCACTGGCTAAATGTAGGAAACATAAGGAGCTCTGATGTTGCACTACAATAATTTAATGAATATTATAAAAATGATACTAATTTTGCAAAGTCCCCTCAAGACAACTGTCATCAGATTCGTCAGATACATTCATCTATCAAAATCCTTATTTAGCACATTAAGATGTCTTTAGTACCTCAAAAACCAATCTTAAAAAGAAGAAACATAGTGACAATTATATCCAATTTGGCTTTTCATTTATTGGGAATAAAGACTATCCTCATGTGCAATGTGTTATTTGCTGGGAAGTACTCACAAATAGCAACCAGAAATCTTATTTCAACAAAACATGAAAGTTATTTAAAAAAAGTGCTTTTTTTTTTTCTTCCTACAAGCAAATGAAAAGAATTTCAAGCAAGGTCCTAAAGGCACTTTTCCCCCTCCACTTTTGGTGCTTAATGGCATTAAACATAGTTAAATTTCAATTTACATTTTAATGTACACTGGTCCCCAAGTCAAATGCAATATTTAATGACAAATCATGTCTTGACTTGCATAAATAATTTTAAATAAATTAAAAAATCTGTCACTTGCTACATAGGAAGAAATTAAAAATATGTTGTAAGTACAGGAGATAACAGTAATTGCATAATATAGGGTTTAATGCTAACTTTTTTCCTTAAAAATCACATCTTTACCATATTCATATGTGCATATCATATGCAAGAATGTGAAAATGATGTTTTAATCCCTGAAGAGACTGGTGTGATTATTACCACAAAAGCATCAGATGACTGATGGCAAGAAATGATAGAAAAGGGTTTTTTCACTTGTAACATCCTTTGATCTTATCATGCTTGGAAGAGTTAGATCCTAGGGCTGCCCTAGCATGGATTTTTAAGAGTCCATATTAGCCATAATCTGCAGAAAATTTACTAAGCCACTACAATTTTAGTTCAGTGCAATTAGTTTTAGCAAGTATTAACACACCTCCTAAAGAGTGATGCTTATTTTAGGGAGGCTCAAATAGCTCATGACTGATAAGCCTGACTCTGTGCCAGGTAAAATTTGAAATACTTTCTAGTTACCTGTACCTGTAATGCTTGCAATAATTCTATAAAGTAGGCACCCTTTCATCACTGGGGACATTAAGACACAGAGAGAGGCATAAATTGTCCACCATCACAAAACTAAGGAGTGGAGCTGGAGCCAGTAACCAGCAGGACTGTGGTGTCTGCTGGGGTCTTAACCACCGTGGTCCACATGGTCAAAGTGGAAACCACAGGAACGAAGGCACATGTCAGAGAAGTGAGGCTGATTTCCAGAACAATCAGCAGCTGCTTGGAAGGACACAGCGTACATGATCAAAGGTTATGGGAAATTAACAAAGGGGAGTTGGGAGTCATTCTTTACCAAACTTTATAAGCCAGGGGAAACCCCCCCAGAGCTTTCTAACAAGCTGGTGATAATCAGAAATTAAATGAGCAAGTATGGAGGTGAGGAAGACTGGAGGTGACAGCTCAGTGTGATGCTATTTATAGTAAATCACAGGTCACCTGGACCTCAGAGGCATTGAGGAAGAGGAGAAACAGGAAAAGTGATGTGGAGAAGCCACAAATTGAGGGAGGCCATGTTGAAATCCCCCATGCTGTTTGGTCTCTCTCTCTGTTTTTGTTTTTTGTTTTTTTTTTCCAGAGAGAGACTGGGAAATTATATGCTTCACCCTGATGAGGGTCAAATACACCGACTAGCTGAAGCCGTGCAAGGATCACAGAGCTGGTTGTGTTAAAGGAGGGTAACATCAAACATATTCCCTCTCTCAGATGGCCTGCTACTTTAGAGTCATCAAGTATTTGTCGGCTAAAATTAACTAAATAACTGCAGGACACCGGTTCCCCATGGCTCTTACATCAAAGAACACAGCTTACAAAATGACCTCTTCTCCTTGGCCTATGAGGGCCCAGTCAACATCCAGGAAAGGGCCTCCCCAATTGCCAGTAGACTGAAGGTGAAATGTGTATTTTGAGCAGCAGATTTCATTTCCCAAGAAACATAACTATTTCTGCAAATAGCAATTCATTCCTCTTCTCGATCCCTAAAACCATCGACATCTGCTATGAATTCCTTGAGCCCTCAAATAAATCCCCCTTGTCCCATATTCTTTATGACACTCTCAGAAGGCATCATTTGAATAAAATAACAATAACCAAGTCTGTCTTCATCCTCTCAATTTCTTTCTGGAGGAGCTTTTACACTCTTGGGCTCACAAAGGAAATTTTATGGGGACCCATTGGGGTGGGATAATGGAGGTAGGGGAATGAAGACATTTTGAGGGAGGAGAAAGGAAGTTTGTGTCCTTCTAAGTATGTCTGAGATGATAAAAACATTGATGTTGAACTATGATAAGGAAATCCTGGCGTCTCCTGAAAAGCAATTTTCGTCTTCCTCCCCCACTACTTTTTTCCTTCTTGGAGTTCTACATGGGTCACACAAATGGAGTTTTAAAACCTGTTTCCATGTATTAAGATACAGAAGCAAGAGGTTGAATGAAGAGCAGGCTATACAAATCCCTTCATCTCTAATGTCTGATTTTTGCAGGTTGGCTGGAAAGTGCAGTAAACAGTCACTTCTCACCTTTTCCCATCAATGCGCCCTTGAACTTTGTAAGTGATAACAGACAGCAGAACCCAGTTACATGGATTTCTTTTTCTCAGGAACCATTTATTTCCTGCCCCCTCCCCAAGCAATGTTGAGACATCTGCAGTCTGACAATCTTGGCAGAATCTCTGAGCCAAACCGATTTGCTGATTGTACTCCACAGGCAAGGACCAAACATTTAAAATCCAACTTTAAAGAGTAAATGCAGTAGAGAGAGAGAGACAGTTGTGATGTTTCCCGGATGTCCTCTGATGAATATTCTGCAGAAGCACCCAGCACGTCCAAAGCTACCATGTCAGTCTGTGTCTGAACTGGACAAGAACATCACCCAGAATGTACTCACAAGCTATGCGCACGGAGGCCTTCCTGCTTTTGGAGGTCCCCAGGTGGCTCCATGCCACACACTGGCACCAGTAGTCCTCTGGCCCATGGAAGTCCTCTACCTGCTGCCTGGTGACGTTGATAAACACCTCCCGGACCTTCAAGCCTGATAGGGAGACAGAGCAAATCTTATATTTTTCAAACAGAAAGTTTAGGATAGTTAACAAACCTTCTCTTGTTAATTAAACAATTCTGTTTTTAATCAAGGCTAGGTTTTAATTACTCTGACAATAATATACTGCTGCTAATTAAATTCCGACAGCTGAGTAAGCTAGAAAGAATGAGGGTGAAGTATTACCAACTGACATGGCTCCGATACCATATAATAATTTTCGCAGTACCTCAACTTAGTGCTTTTTCTTTGTGTTGCTTGGTGTGAAGCCTAGTGTGAGGAATGCAGTACCACAATTAACTTCTGGGATCCTAGAAGTTGAAGAGGCCTCAGCATACAGACCGAGATGTAGTTCCAGGTGGTTCTAAAATGGCCCTATCTCTGGGTATGGCAGTGCGCCAGCATCTAGCAGTGTGGCTCAGGAGAAAGAGGGAACAGGGAATGTGTGTGAACAGGCCGGGACACCAGAGAAAGGCCAAGCCTTGGCTTCAAAGACTTCAGACAACAAATACAATGCAGACAGTTTGAACTTCATTGGTCTCAAAGCCCTGAGACAGCCCAAAAAGGCCACTAGAGCAATGGCATGAGGAGGGAAAGGACGGGCAGGCTCTTACTGAAAAAGGAGTTAAGGCTACACCTGCAAAATAAGATAAAACTAGGACAGCCTCCTCTCAATTATTATTATTATCATTATTAATTACCTTGCATCCTCCCAAGAGTTAGAAAATGTACTTGATACTTTTTACTGGGGGACTGTATCTTCCAAACCTCTGACCAAGGAGGACTGGCCTTCTTTCTTTGGGAAGAACAGTCACCTTGCATACAGTGCCAAGAATGAAAGGGGACACGCATCACTAGCCATATCAGTTCAATCATCACAGGCAGGACAGCAGCCCTGACAGTCAGCAAGCTCTCTCTGTTCACCAGACATGCTGAGGCTGTTCCTTTCTCTGGGATAGACAGTGTGTGAGAAAAAGAGATCATGTCTATTGAATTCCATGTATGTACCTAGCATCATAGAAGCCCTCAACTTACTCACTCACTACATTTTTACAATGCACTGATGCAGTACAAACTATGGCATCTCCACTATGCAGACAAAAGAACTATCTTAGAGAGACTAAGTCATCTGTTTGCGGTTACACAGTCTCTTAATGGAAGATTCAAAGTTTGAACCTAGATCAGTCTTATGGCAAAACCAGCACCATGTGCACATCCTTCTCAAAAATTAAAATTCTGTCCCTGTATTTTAGGTGCTTATACTTAATTACGGAAATAAGACTAACACAGGGAACATTTAAAGAAACAATACGTGCATAATTATTCTTTTTCCTTTAAATTCAAAAGGAATTCATGGGAAAGAATCATCAGTACAATCCGATGAGCCAGCGGCTCATGATGGAGGAGGTGGAATGTGATTATATCTTGGGTGGTGGTAGGATTTAAAGAACAAGAACGGAGGTGTGCCATCAGTCAAGGCTGAGGAGACATTCCTTTCTACCTGATCAATAACATGTTATTGACAGTGTATGATGACAGATATAGTTTTATGGCCACATAAATCACCACATACAATTGAAGTTACACTTCCTCAAATTTTAGGAGGTACCACACAGAAAATCATCTTGTTGACAGGTGATAATCCATGTTTCCCTGTTTGTGCAAAGTGCAAAAGTACACTTTTTTTTTTTTACCCTGGCAGGGATGTAAGGTTCTCAAAGTCTGAGTCCCACATGGAATACCAGAGAAGCCCTACAGGTGTTTTTATTGATGGTGCTGTTTTTGTCTTTGCACTTAAAGAAACAAAAAGTGGGTGGGGGGGGAGGGAGGGATTGGCATGGAGGAGGGCACTTTGGGGATGAGCACTGAGTGTTATGTAGAAACTAATTTGACAATAAACTATTTGTAAAAAAAAAAAAATAAAGGGATGAGGTTATCTGAAAAAAAAAATAAACATTAAAAAAATTAAAGACAAAAAAAAAAAAAAAGAAACAAAAAGTGTGAGTGGAAGGATGAGGGCAAGGAGGAGGTAGAGTTGGGAGGTGAAGAGAAAAAGGAGAATAAAAATGAGGCAGCAGAACAAAACAGGATGATTAGGGACAAAGCAGAGCGGAGTGTGGCCGCCCATGCTGGGGACTGGAAAATAATGTGAAATAAAACAAAACTAAGGAAGGAAACTTCAGAGACAAGGGCTTGTGTTAAACTTTTTTCTTTGATTTGAAGCAAATGGTGGATGATCCTACCTATCTACCATCGAATAGTAAAAGGGATGAGAGAACATCAAATCAATGTACCCAGAGGTCAGAGATGCTCTGTCACAGTGAAGAGATGTGTCACGTGGGAGACAGAATATGCCCACCATTTAGTAATCAGGGGTCTCATCAGAGAAGCATTCTACAGGCTTGAGTGGTCACAAATGGGTTCAAGCTAATGGGGAGCAATTCTATTCCTTTTTTTCTTCTTTTACTTTCCCCATTTCATTAAAGCATCTATGTCATCAGTTTCCTTTAGGTGGAAATGAAGACAATCACCATTCAAAATGGTTCAGGACTCTCATGATTCTGAAACAGGGAGTTTTAGAAACATCCATCCAAATGTCAAAACTTGCTATGATTTAGTCTAGGCACCACTGTGGTTTAAAGGACGGGGCGCCTGGGTGGCTTAGTCGGTTAAGCGTCCGACTTTCGCTTAGGTCATGATCTCGCGGTTCGTGGGTTCGAGCCCCACGTCGGGCTCTGTGCTGACAGCCAGCTCAGAGCCTGGAGCCTGTTTCAGTCTGTGACTCCCTCTCTCTCTGACTCTCCCCTGCTCATGCTGTCTCTCTCTCTCTCTCTCCTAGAAATAAATAAAACATTAAAACAAAATTTAAAGGAACCTAGGATTTGTTCTAATGAAGTCTGGTTAAGACCCACACACACAACGGAAATGACGGTCATGAAAGGAGACATTTACTCTCACAAATCCCCAGAAACAAGAGGCAAAACACAGCATGCAGGGCCACTTGGGGAAGGTAGGAGGCAGAAGGGGCACTGGAAAATGGGGGCAAGAAAGAGCCTTTAGTGGTTTCCATGGGAAGACTCAGGACCCAGTAAACAGGTGTAGAATTGTCTAGTTTGAATCATTTCAGTGAACTCAGGGACATAATGGCTGTCCCCAGTTGTCAGGTAGCTGGTCCTGAGATGAGAACAGGGGAATGTTGCCCTAGAGTATAAGAGCTTAATAAAAGAAGTGGCTAGGGGTCTGGGCTCTGGATGGTTGGTTTGCATATAGAAGGCACTCTCACAGGCAAGTTGTCTGCTCTCTCCAGGAATCAGGGAGCCCTTTGGCAGGATGTCCCTTCAAGGTGAGCAAGACCCCAGCATGTCAGAGCATCACTTACAGAAACTAAACATGTACACATGGACAGACAGATGCATGTTTATTTGGGGAAAGCATAAACCATAGACCACAGACTGTCACCATGAAGGTCCAACCTTATCTTACCCCATGTCAAGAAGTCTGCAACCCCTCCTTCAGACTGTGGGTGAAAGCACAATGCTGAAGTCACAATTGCAACATTAGGACAGCTCAGTTACAAGTCCTTCACAGGGGCTTTCCCACTGGATTGGAGAAACCAAACAAATACAAACCAACTATTTCCAAACACAGTGTAGTTTTCCTACAGGCTGCATTAGGGTAGCAGGCTCATTGAAAAGGCCACAAGTGGGGCACCTGGGTGGCTCAGTCATTTAAGCATCTGACTTTTGATTTTGGTTCAGGTCATGATCTTATGGTCCGTGAGATCAAGCCCTGCATTAGGCTCAGTGCTGACAGCATGGAGGCTGCTTGGGATTCTCTCTCTACCTCTCTCTCTGCCTCTCCTCCACTTGTATCTACACATGCATGTTCTTTCTCTCTCTCAAAATTAATAAATAGACTTAAAAACAATAAAAAATAGGGGTGCCTGGGTGGATCAGTAGGTTGAGCTCCCAACTTCAACTCGGGTCATGATTTCATGGTCCATAGGTTCGAGCCTTGAATTGGGCTCTGTGCTGACAGCTCAGAGCCTGGAGCCTGCTTCAGATTCTGCATCTCCCTCTGTCTTTCTGCCTTTCCCCCACACATACTCTCTCTCTTTCTGTCTCAAAAATAAACAAACATTAAACAAATAAACATTTAAAAAAAACTAAAAATAAAAGGCCACAAGTGACATAATCCCCACACCCCCCAGCCAAATACACTGTCTGGATTAGACCTTTCTTCTAACATGAAGTCTTCAGTCTAATCAAATCATTCTCTTTAGGAGAACCCTTGGAAAACCATGAGCATTTTATATCTATTATACTTATCTCTACCATAACGAGAAATAATTCTATTCAACAAAAAAGTTTTAAATAGTATATTCTCTCTCAAATCTCCATTAGAGCTCTATTAATACACACACACACACACACACACACACACACACACACACAAAGTGCACACGTGACAAACATCCATGGAAAGCAGCTCTATTTAAGGAAACCTCCTCCTACTCCCCTCCGCTGAAGTTCATCCAATAGTGTTGCAGGGATGGCCATCTATTTCAACATCTCAAGAGACAGTAGCTAACTTGTTCATGAGAAATGCGACAGAGGAGCAGAAATCCCAGGCAAACGGAAGGTGACATCTAATAAATAAAGGCAGCACTGCACCTGATAACTTGTGTAACTCTAATAAGCACGAAAAAGTCCAACCCTTTAAATTATTGTGTAAATTACAACCATAGCCTTTGTTATGGACTAGCGTCTTACAGAATATAAAAATATGACTATGGGACTGATATGCTAATAAGCTTTCGACGCTGTTGGATGGTTCAGTTGTACAGAAACTAATGTTGGCAGCAGATGAATAATTGCTCTGCATGTTCTAAACATAACAGAGCAGCACAGACTTCATCATTTGTCAGCTTTATTTGTTTAAATGAGAAAAATGCTGACAGCAGTTATTGCTGTAATCCCCTTATTTATCAGATAGAAAACACTAGTTACTCTTAGCAGGTCTAATCCTGTAGGGAGACTAAAAGTTACAGAATTTTCAAACTAATTGAAGGTATACTGTGTTAGTGTTCCAAGAAGAGAAATACAGAAGACAGCAGGAAGGAAATGGTGAAAGAAAAAGAAGGCAAATCATTTATTCCTGGCTAACGTCGAAAAGGGGGACTCTATATCTTAGTATTGACTTCTGTAGCAAAGAAAGAAGTCTAGAATAGTATTTAGCATTCAGCACCATGCCCACTGCAACCCAGTGCCTAACAGCTGTCCCACACCTTTTATCTACTGCTCATTATCACACTTGCACAAAACTCATCAGCAGCATCCTGCCATGGTTATTGCTGCCAGCCTGCTCTCGGATACACCTGGTGATGGGCACCTGGGGAAGAATTTGACATCATTCCCCAATGCTTCCCACCCCTCCTCACTTCATGTTCCACAATCTTTTGGAAGTTCTCTGTAGCAGGATGCATGGCTTTATTAAACTCAATTACTAAGTTCAAAGATCTCTCTTCCTCCTTGGAGTATTTTTCGTGTCACAAAACCACATAGACTTAAGAAACCAGCAAACTAGGCCTCGGTGAATTGTCTTCTCAACTTAGGCTCTGTGCCCTTTCCTTGGGGGCAGCTTAGCTCTGTGTTTCATCAACCTCATGGGTCATTTTCCACATTGTAATGGTTCATGATTGGGGATAAACTAAGAGAATGAGTAAACTCCTCTCCAAAGACAAAGTTCCGAAGAACTATTTCCAAAGCAACTTCATGAGTGGTGCAGGGCCCTCCTCAATTCTTTAGGAGTGAAAAAGGAAAAATCAAAGTCCTCTTGAAAAGCGACAGCCTCATATTCAAGAGACTTCTCTAATAAACTATTGTCTACCTAGGTATCTCAGTCCCCTCTGAGACCTGCATTTGACTGTGAGATAGTCCATCCTTACCCATGGTTTCCAGAGGAGACAGAAAACAACCCATTCATCTGGAGGAAGGAAGTCCACCACTTCTACAAGTGAGTGTTGTTCATGTGCCTCTTACTAGTCCAGGGCTAGAGCCTAGAAAATATGCTTTGGGGTGCCTGGATGGCTCAGTTGGTTGAGAGTCTGAGCCCTGATTTTGGCTTAGGTCATGCTCTTACGGTCCTGAGATCAAACCTTGCATCGGGCTCTGTACTGAGCATGAACCCTGCTTGGAATTCTCGTTTCCTCCCTCTTTGCCCATCCTTCACCTGTGCTTTCTTTCTCTCTCTCTCAAAATAAATAAATAAACCTTTAAAAAATGCTTGAACAAGAAGCTTCCCCATATTTTGAAAGGCGTTATTATCATCATTGTTGATTATTACACCCTTTTATAGCCCTTTATTTTTATTAAGGTCATCACATGTATTACCTTATTTCATCTTAACAGCATGTTACTGTTTCTATGCTTACCTCGTCGCAGGTCCCATATCATAGGAAATACATCAGAGATGTTACACAGTTTGCAATGTACATTAATTAAAAAACATAACTGAGTGTACCATATTGTGCCTGCCACTATGCCGGGTGCTGACGATACTGTGACAAAGTAGATGATCAAGATTCTTGCCCTCAAGTAGCTTACCTGCTAAATGGGGGAGACATTTCAACCTTCCCAGACAAGGCAGTATGGGAACTGTCATGACATAAGAAGTGCCACAGGACCACACGAGAGGGGCTGCTTACCCCTCCTCAGAAGCAAGAGGTTCTAGGGGTGGATGCCATTCTACCTGGAACATGAAGGCTCTCTCCTTACCTAGTCAGCATAATGTCTAAAGCAAGGCTCTGGGAAGGACACATGGATCGGACACCTATTTAAAGTTTCAAAAGTCTGACATATTAGGGAAGCATTTTCACAGAAGTGTGCCTCCATTCCTTTGGGGACCTTAGATATCTTCAGGCCAACATGCTATTGAAAATAGTAAGTTAAATGTAGATAATTAAAAGGTAGAACTGTATTTCATTTTCCTGGCAGATGCTTAATTACGGCTAAATGTCTTTTGCCACTTCATCCTAGCAACAAGATTAAAATGTATTTTGATAAAAAAAAAATAGTCATCCTTTGAATGTGTGCGATGCCTAATGAATACTCTTTAGTTTCCCCTAGATAATAACCACTCCACGTATTCCTCAGAAGCACAAGTTCAGAGTTAAGTACAGAAACTAAGAATACACTCAAGCTCTCCAGTTTCTTCCACACCAGAGATTAGAATTAATCAGTACAGAGGTGTCTGGCAGAGGGAAGCAAATTAACTTGATAGTGTTGTCTGATAGCAGAGAGAGGGAAACTCTAGAGCCAGTAGTAGACAAGGTAGGGTTATTTAGAGGACAGCACCCTGTAAATGACTCACTGGGACATCACACTCACAGCATGGTAGACAACCATCATGATGTCCAACCCAGCTGCCTGGATAAGTGACTTCTGTTTCCTGCGGTCACTCAAATTACCTCCAGGTAGTAGATCATGCCCTGAGGGCAGGGCATACATCATAAAACCTCTACCTCCCAGGGTGCTACCCTTGGCTCAGAGAATAACATGAAGCCAGAATGTAAACTGAAGGAATGAATTGCAAGCCAGTAACAAGTTATTCGGTGCAAGGCAGTTACTCGCATGTTAATAAGACCGGCCCTTTTGTCTATTTGAAATTATAAAACTTCATAATTTTCTATTGTTTTTGAAAGAGTAATCAACAGCCACTTTCCTCATTAAAAAAAGAATAATAATGAGCAATTTCAGGTTTATCCTTTTGAAGGCTAACCTGGATTGAGCACTTGCTGTATATACACTAAGCCCTGGGACTCTGTACTCCTCATGGGAGTTCTATGTAATAGATAAAATTATTGCTATTTTACAGCTGGGGAAACAGAGGTGGAAGGAGGCTAGGTAACATATGTACCTAAAAGCTTGGAAAGTAGGGGCTAGATTTCAAACCAACATTGTATCATCTAACACCGATACCCATGCTCTTAAGCGCTACATGGTCTTCAGGGTTTCTTTTAGATTCTTATAATTCCTACTTCAAATAAACATGCTTCTGAGTGTTGTGTGAACAAAAAAAGCTGAAAATGTCCAAAGGCATTGATACAGAATTTAGTGTTTACGACAAATCTCTGGTCCCTATCAGGAATTGCTATTAAATTACATAAATGGTGAGCTGCTCTCTCTCTCTGCTAAGGATGGAGTGCAAAAGGCCACCACTTTTTTGTAGGTAAGGTTCAACTGGATACAAGAGACAAGATCTCCTATAATCTGTCACAAGGTTATGGAAAGAATGCATAGTATTTTCATGAAAACCTTTCAAAAATATGTCAGTCCTCTCTGAGAGGCACAGTATTAAACAAGATGAAATCTGGGGTGGGATGGGAGAACATTTCTATACAAGTGAGTTTTAAACTCACAAACTGTCAATGGAACACTTGAGAGATGGGTTTTTTCTGTGTTATGTGGACTAAAATATATGCTTCCCAAAAGTACCTCAGTGATTTGTGAATCATTGAAGGCAACTTCAAATTAATGGTTTTCTGGAAAAAACTATATTCAAATCCCCATCACCAGCACAGCAAAGTTCTTAGATACAAACTTTAAAGATTTAATACATTTTTATTCCTATTCTTCTCCCTTCTCTCAACACAATCCATTAACCTTTTATCCCCAGAGAGCAACTCCAGTTGTTTAAAAAGGAAATCACACACAATGAAAGCTCTGAAATGATATTCTTTAAGAAGAAAAATATTAGTTTACCGGAGTTGAGACTTTTCCCATAACACATTGGAATACACATTATTTCACTCATTAGAGTTCAATACCTCCAAGGTAGAATAAGATAAGAGCCACGGAGCGCTGTTAAGGGAACTTCTGTTTTTATTGAACAATAAAGAAGTGGTTTAGCTTATTGATAACTCAAGCTTCCCACAGGCTACATTACCTTGATTGCCAAGGATGGGTTTTGTTGGTTCGTGTTTCTTTTCCGTGTGTGTGTGCATGCGTACACGCATGTCTGCCTGCTTATTACATTAAATCTCTTAATTTCTCTGTTACTAAGCACTCTGCCCATTTCTCAGGGGTGTGATTCCTAGGTAGGGATTACCCCTCAACTCCAGATGTTAACAGGCAGAAGTCACAAGGAAGAAGAGTTCCCATATTTCCAAATGAAATGAGGCAAAACAAATGAAAGAGGACCCCTTCGCTTGTGCAGAGAACAGAAAGTGTACATTACTAAGAGGTATAGCCATGTCTGTGCAAACACAGTAACTCATGTCAAATAAATTGTGCCTTTTGCAGGAAAGAACTCTAGCTCTGGGTTTTCTGAGCTAAATTGCATGAAAACACACAATCCTTTTTCTTCTTATTTGAACTCTTAGATGACGGGGCCAAATTACCAGAAAGACCAAAGGCAGTTTGCAGGCTTTAACAACTGAAAGGACTTATTGCTTCCAATTTGGAAAATACAAAAGATTCTGTGTCTACTCCAAACACTCCTGGGCCTTATGCATTTCCCATTAGGACTTTGAAGAAAGAAAATCTTAAGTAAAGAGAATATCAAGGTTCTCTGAGAGTGTTCAAATGGAGACTATGTTGGCCAAAGATAGATAAGCAGTTACTAGCAACTTCTTAAAAGAACATGGACAACTCTCTGCTTCTGCTCAAATGTAGTCCTGCATCCTTGGCCTCTTGGCATCCTTCTCTCCTCCTGGACCAGCAGGAATTGTCTTACAGATGCAATCAAAAGCCATTAAGTCTGTAAAGGTAGCCACGCAAGCCCTGTTCTGGAATTCCGCATTGAAGAACCCAAGGGAAGAAATGCATCTATTTTTCAATACCTGAGGCCATTTTGCTTCCAACCTTAATTGCACTTATGTATTGGTTTGACGTACACCATCTCCACTCATCTTGCTCTGGTTTCCACTATTCTGCTATTAATACAGAGCTTAGGAAACATAATTGCAGTGTGCAGTAGACAGCGATTTTCATTAACTACACAGAAGAAAACTGTTTAGGGAGAGACATTTTTTTTTCTATTGATTCAATCAAAATGACTTGGAAGAAAAGGTTGTACTTATTAAATTCTTTTCAAAAAGGTAGTTGTTAAAATTCAAATTCTTTCTCAACCAAAAATTGGTATATAATCTCTTCAGGTTTTGTCATTTATGATTTTTTTTGTTCTTCCCAGTTCCTTTGAAATTTGTGACTTTTTATTGGTCTTTTTTTTTCTTTTTCTTTAAGTGGAGAGGGGAGACTTTTACATGGAAACAGAGAATGTAATCAAGGCTGCTATCTGCAAGACATGGAGTTGCCTAGCAATGCTAGGGGAATTAAAAGGGGAAGCAATAACAAAACAGAATGTTGTGAAATTACAAGAGGGTGCAGTGTTAAATTGGCTTGCAATACTTATCAAGAGGTCTTTGAATGAGAACGGATATAGGATTTTCTAGGACTGGTAGAAAAAAAAAATACTTGGCCATTTTTCAATGTTCTTCCTATCTTTCATTTGGAGGAGTTTACCCAATGGGATTCTGCTATTGTGAGTTCATTACTGGACAAAATCTAGGCCAGAAACATCGGACAATAAAACAGAGCCTCACTGAGCCACTGGTATTTGAGTCTTTTCCAGTTGGACTAATTGAATATAAGATATATAAGCCTTTCACATTCTCCCATTGTCTTACAGGCTTTTGCTCACAGGGCAAATACTGCTCCCTTTGTCGCCCTCTCCCAGATTTCAGAGTCCTCTTTTGAAGTGTTCACACCGAGATAAATGCTTTGTTCATGACTTAGTCTCTCCAAGTGCAAGGAGAATCCAAGATCCCAACCTGGGAGCACCAATGCAGACATTTTGCTGACTCTGAGTTTGGATTTGTCATCTTCTTTTGCTTGGATTATGATAAATCATTTTAAGAAAGATACTAAGGGTGGCTGGGTGGCTCAGCCGGTCAAGCGTCTGGCTTCAGCTCAGGTCATGATCTCACAGTGTGTGAGATCAAGCCCCATGTCAGGCTCTGTGCTGACAGCTCACAGCCTAGAGCCTGCTTTGATTCTATGTATCCCTCTCTTCTGCCCCTCTCCTGCTCACACACACACTCTCTCTCTAAAAAATAAATGCTAAAAAAAAAAGAAATATACTATATACCTACAATCCTAGAGATGTCTCTATATATTCAGTTGCTATAAACTCTTGTCTAACAGCACCAGAAACATGACAGAGAAAAAAGGATTGACCTTCACAGAGACGGCAGAAATGATGAGGGATAAAGAAATCCCAAAGGAATAACTATGGGATTATAAACTTGGGAAATGGAAATATGAAACAGCTTCATGATGGAAAATGATGAGCGAGTGGCTGAAAGCCATCCTTATGTCAATAAGGGAATTTGTGAAAATTCTGATGAGGAAGGAGAGCACAGGGATCTGTATATAATGATGGCTCATAGTGAGGAGGAAATATATCTAAAGCAGAAACCAGGAGATCTGGGTTCTAGAAATAGCTATGCCATAAATTAGTTGCAGCTCTTGAAACTGAAGATTTTTATTTTGTAAAATAGGGCTGCTAGTTTATCACAAAGGTCCCTTCTAGTTCTCCGATCTAGATTCCAGAATTCTAAGCATGCTTTTGGTTGCAAGAAAAATATATCTAAAACAGGCACATTTTTTCCTTCCTCATAATGGTTCCAAAGTGCAAGATGGAATTGTGAAAGGTTTTAGGTGTTTCTCTACCTTTTGAAGTTATGCATTTATACTGCAACCTCAAATGAGTTCAGAATCGTATAATGTTTAACACTGAAAAAAAATATATATGTATATGTTTAGTTCTCTGCCTTCTTTATTGATTCCCAGGCAGTAACAGGATTATTATCTGAAGATCTTTTTGAACTATATGTCACTTTTTGCTTTGGAATCTGCTTGTTTCTTTGTTAGCTGCTGATACTCCTCTTCCTGATTCCTAAGGAAGTCACTCTCCAGATCAATTTCTTTTTCATATTCCCCATGGTCTCTGGACAACTCACCTCCTTGCCTTATTTCTGGATGGCTACCACATCTACTGTTCTATCTCTAAACAAGACAAACTCCAGATCTACAGCTCTAAGTATTTCAAATTCGGCTTGTCCAATGATCTCAGCCTTTTCTCTTTGCTAATGCAATCACTTACATCAACAGCACCCCTTTCTGCTTCTTTTGAGATTAATATTCCATCTTCTTCATTCATTCCATCAGTCAGCTATTTTTTATTTATTTGTTTTGGGGGGGTAAGAAAAGGAGAGAGAAAGGGGAAGGTGGAAACCCAAGCAGACTCCATGCTCTCAGCATACAGAGCCTGACATGGGGCTTGAACCCACAAACTGAGAGATCATGACCTGAGCTGAAACCCAGAATTGGACACGTAGCAAACAGAGCCACCCAGGCGCCCTCCTTAGTCAGCTATTAAGTGTGATTTGTTAAAGTGCTTCTCACACCAGAAATCAAGTTCTTAGTTCTGTGGTCACAACTCTAGAAGCAGACCTTTTCTTTCCCTCAACTGAAATATCCAAGTCTCTTGACTTGTCCATTCTTGTTTCTTACCATTCCAAACACCTGTGCAGATTCATACCACAAAGCAGAGCTCCAGCCATTGCATTCTCATACGTCAATATAATCGATCCCCACCACCAGCAAGATATTCATAAAAGTAAGGAACTCCTCACTTCCTATTTAAGAACTATTGAGCCCTCCAATGAATGAAGTTTGTGAGCCACCAGCTGCAATTCCACACCAATTTTCTATTTCAACCAATCAAACTTCCAGGTGAAGAGATACTAAGCTTTCTTTCACTTGCTAATATTGACCTCCAGGATACTGAGACCCCTCACTTCCATTTAGCTTAGCATTTATTTCTCCTATTTAAATTACCTAGTCATCAATGTCCCTTTCAAATGTGAATGCTTCCACACCTTTCCTGATAATACTAATTAGACATAATCTTTTTTTTAATTCTCCAAAGGATAAGTGCACTTATGGGCATAATGGACTTCCACCTATCAAATCCCAGAGATCAGTGTTTGTATTTTAGCATCCTTTGAACACTCAGAAAGGCCTTTAACATGGAATAGCAGTGGTGCATAGTTAATAAATTAAGCTGGCTTGAAACTTCCTAATTATACTCAGATTGTTTGACTTCTTCAAAATCTATTATCTAGAGAGTGAGTCAGGACTAATAAAATCAATAATTCAGGGTGAGAGCAGACTGGATTTACGGTGAGGCTACATTTTCAGGTAGCCTGAGGAGCCAAAGTTCAAAAGCATATACAGTTTCTGTTATACACTAAAATTTAACAACTTAAAATTTTGGAAGTGTTACATCCAATGATGTTGCTTTCAGATCCAGCACAAGCCTATAGTAGTTTACCTAATGTCTTTGAGTCTCAGTTTCCTTATCTAGAAGAAGGTAAGGATGGTGTGATTTATCCCCAAGGGCTGTTGTAAGGACAGTGAGATAACATCTGTCAAATGTTTAGATGAGACATGGTATACAGTAAGTGCTCAATAAACACCGGCTAGTAACGATCATTACTCTTATCATCACCATTCATCAGCCATATTAGCCAAACCAATAAAGAAGGTCCCTAAATTATTTCATGCTGGAGATCCCATTCAAATCTGATAACCAAATGTGAGCTCTACCAATTATCAAAAGAACTTAAGGATACTCAGAAACCACCAACGCTGGAGAAGGAAATACCCAAGAATCAAACTAAGAGGGAAGATCTGAGAAACTGAAATCATGCAATTTAAAAAGGTATTTTTGGAAGATCTGCCTTTAAAAATATTTAGAATTAAGACAATGAAAGCAGTGACTGGTTGGTTGCATTTCCAGTGAGAATATTATTCACTTCCATCCCAAATCAGGTGTTAAGATGCCTGTGTACCATAGTGGAGTAGACTAGCCAAGGAGCTGTGGAGTCATATAAACATACGATTGCACCTTATCTTACATTCCCGGATGATGTTAACATGACCTCAAATAAAGAACAGGTGGGTGGCTTTCACACTTTGCCCCAGCAATATCACAATATGAGGATCTGTGGATCGCATCCCATTCTTACCTGAACTCTCATCCAGACTCTCCTCAGAGACGTGCTCATTTTGATGGACCCATTCGCCATTACATTTGAAGAATATCTGCATGGCTGGCCTCGCCTTGCACCTCAGTGCGATGGGGTTGCTCTTAATGATATAAGCATCATCTGGCTCCTCTATGAAATGAGGCAGTGTCCCAGGAGCCGAGGGGATGGACTCAGGGAGGGCTTCACTGTTGTCAGTTCCTGCGAAATCAAAGAGGCCATTAGAACACTGCCTATATTGACAGCACACGTATCAGGATGCAAAGCACAGCCCACCCAAGCTCTGAGAATCTGTCTTGAGAAACACTGCACTATATGAATACAGCATGCTTGTAAGGCCTGGCCAGATGACTCCTTGTCCAGGGGCTGAACCATATAATATGGTACCTTTAGCTGGACACACCTTCAGGGTCACTAAACAAGTGAGGAGACTCCCTTGAACTAGAGTTGTGAGTCGGCAGGTCTCTGCTGCAAGAACAGAGTCAAGTATCTGTGGGGTGAGCAACTGATTCTTAACATTCAGTCCAGTGAGTGCACACCCCAACATGGGCCCCAAGCTGCCTCAAAACTTTGAAATAATGCTGGAAGTAGCTTTTGTTCTCCTATAAATGAGCATGGATGATGACAATGTTGGTGGAGATAGTCATAAGACATGTTAAAAAAATCCAAATGCTTTCTCTACCTATGAAACTGGAGATAGGCTGGCATTCTATCTTAGATACAGTTTTCTCCAAAACCTCATCAATTTACTCAACCTTCTAAAAGGAATGAACTTTTGTTCTGCTTGTCTATGGCTAAAAAATTCTCTGCCCTCAACACCTCCCTCCATATACTGTGAGCCTTACTTTCAAGGCTACGAGCTAAACAAATCACTAAAATAGCCATGAACTTTTACTTCTGGACCTATAGTTACATTTTTCAAAGACAAAAAAACATGGACATGACTCTCCCCTAAATTTAGGGAACTGATGAGTAGAGAGAAGCAAAATAAAAAGGGAAAAGCAGAAGCCAAGATTTTGATTCACTCCCTCTCCACTACATTTCTCAAGGATGTGAGTCCCAGGAAACCAGCATAAAGTCAACGGAAGCAAGATCTGAACATGAAGCACTGTGGAAATGACCAAGAGGAACATGTGTGCCTTCCACGGCCATTCCAGGGAAAGAATGAAAGAAGCAAGAATTTCAGTACCAAGGTCAACTGTGCCCTGGAAAGGGTTATTCACATTCAAAGCAAACTAATCTCTAGGATGAAGCTGGAAAGAGGCATAACAAAAGCATTGGAAGAATAATCCAGTTCATCAGGAGGGAGCCTAAGAGGAAGGGTGCTTCCAGTGACCTAACCTAGCTCATTGTGCGTCTTCTGACATAGGACAACAAATAGCGTTTCTTACTATGTGCACTCAAGTTCCTAACCTACATCAGTAAGCACTGTCAAAGGTAAACAGAAGCCACAGTATTAAGGGGGTAATACTTTAAGATGTAGGAGGCATTCTGAAATGCAAATAAAGAGTGAGGGGCTAGGATACAGAAGGTGTTATTGCCTATAATTATATTTCTGTGTGAGGAAGAAAATAAAAGACACTGAGTTGGGAGAAATATGCCTTGCCCACGGGAACAAACACCATGTGTGCCACCACAATGAATTAAAACAAGAGTTTGATTCTCCAAATTGTTTTTTTCCACTAAATACACCAGCTGAAGGGGCGAAAAACCTCATACAACAAAGAACTTAAGATACTAGGAGCTTTAAAATGCATTTGTAATCGAAAAGCCAGCTCATGTGTAAGTAACAGTAACTGGAAATACCAACAATTCATCGTAAAACATGTACCCAAAATAGCAAGAGAACAAATGGTTTTTGTCTTAAAAGTATAATGAAGTCACTCAGAAAATAAAATGTATATATGCCATATGGAATAAGAAGGGTCAGGACAGAATCTGAGAGATCTTTTTTTCCTTGAAGTTCTAAATTACATGTACAATCGACTTCATAAAATAGATCATATATTAATTCATTTTGTTACTGACTGCTCATGCCAATTTCCATCTTCCATAAATACTAAGTCCCCTCAGGCTTTTGTAAATCCATGCATTAGAGGAAATGACAAAGGTATTAAAAGATTTTATATGGACATCAAACAGCTCCCACTCCCATCAGGGCCTCGAATTCTGTCCAAGTAATTCATTACTGCAGGAAAGGGTCACCTGTTAAGGAATATCCAAACCTTACGGTGGGAGCCAGAATGAACAGCCTCAGGCATACATTTTGAATGATGCATTTTTATTTAACTAGTAACAATGCATGAATTTCCAAAGTAACTCCTAAAATGGGAGTGGGGTGCATCATAAATAACCATCTCTAAATAAACAGTAAGGCCACCTTTATTCAGAATAAATAAATGACAAAGGCACTAGATCATACAATACATCAAGTCCAAACTATCCAATTCACAAGAGAGATATCTGAATGCAATTAGGTTACCTCCCTGCTATTTTAATAAATACCCTTGAAATAAAGTAACAAGTTCAGCTTTTATCTGAAACAGAGCAGGAGAGTGGAATCGAAAAGTATGTAGGTAAGTGTCCTGGCTATCTCCATTAAGAATCGATCAATCTTAATGTTCAGAGAAGGGGGGGAGGGGGACAAAACAAAGAGCAGACTGTAACATTACATCTTAATTATTATTGAAGTCATGTCAAAGTCATGTATGTATAGGAAAAGGGCCAGCTTCCATGAAACAAAGAAACAAAGGGTGGCAGTAGGAAGGTGAGATCATAGGTATATTTGCATATGTATCGCCATTTATTTGTATCCTTCCAACAAAGAAATAAGTGACTGATTGATTGATTTTGCTTTGTATAGTGAAGTGTTGGGAGTGGTGTTTATCTAACACTGTTCCCGAACCCCACTTCCCCTCCCCCAAGTTCCTCAATGGGCTCAGGATCAAATTCCTGCTCTTTAGATGGCTTCTGTGCTGTTAGAAGGCTGGATTCTCCCAGCAGGCTGACCTCCAGCAAGATACCTCTTCCTTACCCCACAAGGCTGGGGGTCACCTACCTCCCTCTTGCTCTGGGGATACCTGCCATGCTCAACCCCACCTAGTGGCTTAGAACTGAATTGCCCAGGAAATTCTCAGGAGATATCAAGCCAAAGGGATATGATGGGAAGTAAAGGAAGTGAAGGGGGGTACTTTTCAGGCGCCTGGAAGTTGCTGACAGCACCTGTTCTCTGAAGTGGGTGGGAAGCAGCAACTTACTTTAATAAATAATTTTACAGAAGACAGCACGAATACTTTGGGGCTCCAAGGTCAGTGTTTTTACAATCTCAATACATCTGCCACTGCCTTCTAATTCAGAGAAATGTTTTAAACCTGGTGTGACACATGCTGGTGACCCTATGACCCAGTTGACTGCCTTTTCCCATACTGCTTTTACAGTAGAGGCTGGAGAAATCATAAACTCAGTTTACTTCTTTGCAGGTAGGAACGGCCATGTTAACAACCCTCTAGCAAATGAGTCATAAACAGAAAAATATCTGAGAGAGCCCTTATTTTCTAATAAAATAAATAGGTATGGTGGGTACTGTCCCTTCTCCCTCTTGTTCCTGACTTAACTAGGGAAGGTCAAGAGGAAAAAACATACGAGAGGAGCAGAGAGGGACCAACTCTGAAAACCTACAGGCTGAAATAACACCATGAGGCATCCACTTCCAGAAAAAAAAAAAAAAAAACTTAAAAGTAAATAAGCGTACTTATTTAAGCTACTAATAGTCAGAATTTATGCTGTTTTTGCAGAAAATAATCCTCAAAGCTACAACTAGATCTTCCTTTTTAAACAAAGCCAGAGCTCCAAGCTTCGCTTTATTAAATTCCAACACTCTCAGGGTTAAAGAATTTGGGACAAGGAGTCTGCATGACTCAGTGGGTTAAGTTTCAACTCTTGATTTAGGCTCAAGTCACGATCTCAGGGTTTGTGAGATCGAGCACCACATCAGGGTCTGTGCTGACAGTTTGGAGCCTGCTTGGGATTCTCTCTTGCTCTCTCTCTCTGCTCCTTCCCTGCTTGTACTCTCTCTCTCTCAAAATAAATACAAAAACTTAAAAAGAAAACGAATTTTGGAGAACTAAAAAACATGGAAGCTAGGATGGCAGAGAGCAAAAATAAGAGCTGCCATTTAGTAATGATTGGAGATTATTGTGATTTGCCTTCTACAGGTATTAGGTCACTTAAGCTTCATACAAATTCTCTGTGTTGGGTACGGTAAGTATCCAGTTTTGCATTTGAGAAAATGTTTCAGTTATGTGCCTCATCTAAAGTCATACAGCTAATAAATGGGGCTCCACATTTGAACTCAGGTCTCGGACTCCACTCAATTCACAATTCCATTTTAGTTCCGACAATGGAGCCTTAGAAGTCTGATACGTTCATTGTGTGGCTTATGGGAGCAGTGTGCAGTTCATAAGACCAAAAGCAGATATAAAATTATATATTATCTGTGTGGTAACTCACAACTTTCATTAAGTATAATGTACATCTTAAACATCACTCACAGTTATCCTGTTAGCTAGACTGTGATTTTTTTTTTAATGTTTATTTATTTTTGAGACAGAGACAGTGTGAGTGAGAGAGGAGCAGAGAGAGAGGGAGACACAGATTCAGAAGCAGGCTCTAAGCTGTCAGCACAGGGCCTGATGGGGGGGCTTGAACTCATCAACTGCAAGATAATGACCTGATCTGAAGTCAGATGCTCAAACGATTGAGCCACCCAGGTGCCACATGATTCCAGGTCAGAAAGGTATATTATGGACACAGTCTAGAAAACATCTTGAAAAAAGAAATATTTTTGAACAATCTTTTAATGTTTATACATTTTTCAGAGAGAGAGAGAGAGAGAGAGGAAATGAGCGCACAAGCAGGGTAGGGGGAGAGAGAGAGAGAATCTGAAGCAGGCTCTGCACCACCAGCACAAAGCCTGATGCAGGGCTCCAACTCATGAACCATGAGATCATAACCTGAGCCAAAGTTGGATACTTAACTGAGAGCTGCCCAGGTGCCCCAAGAAAAATATTTTTGAGAGAACAGCACAGAAAGTGCTTAACTAATTATAATCAAATGATGAGGCATCCTCATGAAGCTCAGAAAACAAAGAAGTCAAAGAGTAAGTGCTAGAGAATAAAGTAATGAGAAAGCTTTTTCAATGTTTCATTTGGAAATAGTTTCATCTCTAAGCAGGAATACTGAACCACTAAAACTCCAATTAAAATAACAAGGAGTATGGGGCACCTGAGTGGCTCAGTCTGTTAAGCTTCTGACTTTGGCTCAGATTGTGATCTCGTGGTTTGTGAGCTCGACCTATGCATCATCTCTGCTGACAGCTCAGAGCCTGGAGCCTGCTTTGGATTCTGTGTCTCACTCTCTCTCTCTCTGCTCTTCCCCTGTTCATGCTCTGTCTGTCTGTCTGTCTCTCTCTCTCTCTCAAAAATAAGTAAGCATTAAAAAATTAAAAAAAAATAACAAGTAGTGTATCAGGAGACAGTGAACCTCAGAAAGAAAAAGAGACTGGGGTCAGGGTATTGCCATTCTGTCATGCTTAGCCCTACGAAACTGCCAAGAGTCCACAGGTTGATCTTTTCATCTGTAACAGGACTGGGCACACTGAAGGCCAGAGTCATTCCAAAGAAGGAGTCATAAGACCCTGGACTATTATCAAAGGATGCTGGCAGGGCACAGGGTTTGAGTATACACGAAGCTGAGCTTTAATGGCTTTTGAGAAATTCTAAATTATTTTTGTACTTTTCCCCCAAGAGTAATTTGCAACACACTTCATTCATTTTTTCCTCTTCTGTCTCCAAAGCATGCTTGTATTCTCACTGGTACAAAACATTCATTCGTATTTGTTTCAGTGTCCAACCAATAATCTTACTATAAAACAAAGACTACATCTGGTAAAGTGAGGAACTTGAGAATAAAATAACCTGACTTAAACTCTGAGTCACCTCTGTGACCTTGGGTGAATATTTAATTATGAGGTTCTGTTTGTCTCATTCATAAAAGTGAGTGATTAAGGGCACCTGGGTGGCTCAGTCAGCTAAACATCAGACTCTTGATTTTGGCTCAGGTCATGATATACGTGTAGTGGGGTCCAGCCCCGAGTCAAGCTCCACATTGAGTGTGGAGGCTGCTTAAGAGTCTCTCTCTGCTCATCCCCCACATCCTCCCGTCCCCCAAAAAACAGTTTAAAAAAAATGAGTGATTAAAATTTATTAGTGAGAAAGTTATTAGTGTTTTGTGATGTTAAAAGTGAAATAATGTATATAAGAAACACACAGCAAATGTCTAAATGTTATATAAATACAATGTGCCACCACTACCACCACTTGGACATCATCGCCTGGATAAAAAACAGCAAGCAAAAGGAAGACATTTATGGGGCACCTGGGTGGCTCGGTTGGTAAAGCATCGGACTCTTAATTTCAGCTCAGGTCATGATATCATAATTCATGAGATCAAGCCCTGCATTCGGCTCTGCACTGACAGCCAGAGTCTGCTTGGGATTCTCTCTCTTCTTCTCTCTCTGTCCTTCCCCCAAGCTCTCTCTTTCCCTCTCTGTCTCTCAAAATAAATATATTTCTACAAAAAAAGAAACATATTTATAATTACAATCTCTATGATTTCCATTCCCAAGCTTGGCATCCTAATATTTGTACTAATATCATATTTCAGCCTTGGGATGATGACCATTATCTTCATCCTGGAGCCCTCACGATAGGAACTGTTGGTTGTAACATGTTTTTACTATTTACTACCCATACGTATGGTAGCATAACTCTCTTAGGTCAAACCCCATGAAAACATGCTGTGAAGCATTTATTTATTCAGTAAACATGCAGCAAGTGTCTATACCATACACCAGGCACATGGTTGACCTGCAAAGCAGACAATAATACACAGTGGATCTCCTGTTGGCCAGATCCCAAAACCATTGCCTTTTAAGAGGCAAGCAGTTATTAAAAATAGGAGATTTCATAGCATTCCAGAGCCCCTGCCACTGCAATATTTAAATGAAGCAAGGCACCTCAGAAATTGTTCTTGAAATTCCACTCAACGTCTGTGGGCATATTGGTCCACAGCAATATGTAAGTCAGAGCAGAAAGCCATACGGGGGAAACCAAGTTACATAATATAAGACAACACAATAGAGCTGGGTTCTTTGCTTTTGTTTACAGAAATGTAGCTTTTCTCCATATGGTTATTTAATTAGATAGGGGATGCACGGCACCCACGGAGTGCAGTCTAACAGCCGGAATTTTACATACCAAATATTTAATGCGATTTATGAAACACAGACTCTTTCCCTAGGCCTCAAGGAGAGATTTCTTTTTATAAACTCAAACTATTCTGCCTTCTTCCCAATGTCTAATAAAAATGGAAATGTTTTATATATGGCTGCATTTGCATAGTTCACCTCACCTGTGTCACTCTTCTATATTGTCAGTCTAAGACATTATTGCATTGAGCAGATCTTAAATTTTGCAGAGTGGAGGATGGTACATAATGCTTACAACACAGGCAAGGAAACATGAAGAGCCATTCTTGGTTCCTCAAACAAGAAAGTTTAGGTTTCCAGAGAGCTTTGAAAAGCACACTCATTATTCCCCAAAGTTTCATAATTTACCTTAATATATTAATTTTTTAAAACTGACATATATGTCCCTGCCTACTAAGGTCAGTCAATGTTCTCTGGAGATTCAAAGATGGACAGGACACAGTTAATTTACACAAGGAGCTCACACACTAAATTGGAGACAAAAAATGACAGACCAACAATAAATACACAAACAGTATATTGGAAGTATACACACAATGTCGCAGAAGCACTGTGGAAAGACAGCCCGATATTCCTTGGGGGAGGGGGCGGTTCATGGCAAACATCATAAGGAAGAACACGTTTTAGCCTAGTTGGCACAAAGACTTAAGCAGAGAGAAGGCATTCCAACTGAGGTCATGACATGTACCATGGAATGCAAGTTGGAAACTTAGGAACAGTTAAATATATCTTCATTAGGACTCACATTTTGGGGGTGCCTGGATGACTCAATCGGCTAAGTGTCCGACTTCGGCTCAGGTCAGATCTCATAGCTCATGAGTTCGAGCCTCATGTTGGGCTCTGTGCTGACAGCTGAGAGCCTGGACCCTGCTTCGGATTCTGTTTCTCCCTCTCTCTCTGCCCCTCCCCTGCTTGTTCTCTCTCTCTCTGTCTCCCTCTCTCTCTCTCTTTTTAAAAAATGAACATTAAAGGGGCACCTGGGTGGTTCAGTCAGTTAAGCATCTGACTTCATTTGGGCTCTCAGGTCATGATCTTATGGTTTGTGAGTTGCAGCCCTACATCAGGTTCCGTGCTGACAGTGTGGAATTCTTAGAATTCTCTCCCTCCTTCTCTCTCTGTGCCTCCCCTTCTCACAGTGTCTCTCTCAAAATAAATAAAATAAGCTTAGAAAATAAAAATAAACATTAAAATATTTAAAAAATAACAGAACTCACATTTTGAAGAGTTTACTTTGACACGTATGCCCTATGCCTGGGTGGCTCAGTTGGTTAAGCATCCGACTTCAGCTCAGGTCATGATCTCATGGTTAGTGGGTTCGAGTCTCGCATCAGGCTCTGTGCTGACAGCTCAAAGCCTGGAGCCTGCTTCAGATTCTGTGTCTCCCTCTCTCTCTGCTCCTCCCCTGCTCATGTTCTCTCTCACTCTTGCTCTCAAAAATAAATAAACATTTAAAAAAATCATTGGCCCTAATTGGCTCTAACATCTCTGTTTCTATATGACTTTGACTAAGAGCATTTGGAGATGTAGACACAGAGTAACCACCAAATTTCAGAAAGAGAACATTTTTGGTTTAACAACATGGGTTAAAGTGATTCTTTCTGTATACTATGGAAGAGGGAGAAATCATGTTTACTCTGATACGTGGGATGGAGTCATTCCTTCAGCCACACCAACAAAAGTGACAAATCTCCAAAGGCCACGAGGAAAGATTTTGTTTTTGTTTTTAAAATGATCACCATTTGGGTTCTCACCTGACTCATATGCAAAATAGACTTCTGACATTAGGTCTAAGTGAATATTTATAATATTCCTGATAGCAGGCCTTATTCCTTAATAGAAACACACAATGTACAGTTAGATGCAGCGTGAGACACGTGTTCTCATAACAGTTCCAAAGGGAAATAAGAGGCCAAATGTGGTCTGATGGTTCTATATGTGAGAAGAGATTACTGAGGATTTACATTTTTACTGCTTTCTTTCATTATATTTTTAAATGTGCTCTAAAGTAAACATTAAAAACAGAAAATTATGTATCTACATATATACATATACACGTGTGTTGTATGTGGATGCAGATATAAACAATTCTTTACTCCAGTAAAGGAACATAAAAGGCTCTGTAAACTATGGCAACTTCCAGATTTTCCTTCATGGCGTCCAACTTGTACTGTATTAAAATTCAAGAATCAGGGAAAAACTAACAAATCTATTGTTCCTAGGAAAAAATGTAAAGGGTTAGATTGTAAAATTTCTAAAAATTATTCATTCTAAAGTTTAGTAATATTTTTCTGAAAATAGTAGATAAGATGAGGCTTAGAAATTGTTTCTTAACTCCCCCCCCAACAATGGATACATTTGTGTATGAATGTGTACCTCTGACTAGTTTTCAAATTTCTTCTGAAAACCTAGTGGGAATTGGGAAAGGTTTGCTTTTCAAAGTGTTATCGCTTTTCATTTGTTACTGACAGTTTTCAAGAGTGAGGCCATTCATAGTTATGGAAAAATGGTTGTTTTAATGCAACATTGAATGACAGAAAACCAAACAATCAAACACTATTCTCATATTTTTCATTCTTGGAAAATTACCTTTCAGGAAGAGCTTCGTGTTTTATGTTCTGCACACGAATACAGCAGGGACTTTCAATCTTTTTATGACAAAAGGAAGAAACAAAAGGTGGGAAACAAAAGCATAAGGAACAAACACTAAATTCCCTTTGAAATAAACACTTCTATTGCATGTCAGGTCACATTTGAAAAACTCAGATGGTGACCCATAAATCACAGATATCAAATTTTAATATGGGCCAATTTGACTGCTACATGCTTTGATACATTTTTTTGTATGTGATCTGGACTCAGGCGAAACAGAGTAGGAGTTCATCTTGATAAAAATCTAGGCCAACTCTTATCTCCGGCACACAGAGGTGAAACAACTTGTCAAAGAGCTATAAGGAGCAAACTTAGGTTGAAATCTCTCTGTTGACATCTACAATAATATTTTCCCCATTATGCTATGCTGCTTTCATTTAGACAGGATACAAAAGATGAAATTTACAACTAAGTCTTGTGTTATCATCTACTGAGAAATTTTACCCAGAATAAAATCTTGTAAAATCTCTTTTATGATGATCCTGTAACTTGACAATGTTCTAATAAAATCAAATACAACAAAAAACATAGTCTTTAACATTTCATGGTGTCTTCTATTGCAAATTATGTCTTATTATGAGATGCTAAATTACAGAAAAAACACAAATATATACATATATATGTATGTATATGTATGTGTATATATATATATACACACACACTGTTATCCCTTGTCACCAAATTCCTAAAGACTATGACTATTCATAGTTTCGTATATTTCATACCCATATCTTTCTTTATCAGACATATATTGAGTATTTGGGTTTTCTATGAATATTTGTGAGATGTTACTTCATTTTGTCATAGTATTATTTTTCATTAACCTGATTTTTAAACCAGATTTTTAGTGATTGAGAGTAGATAGATCAGTTTTGATCTTGCCATTTCCTTACTATATAAAAGTTATTTCCAAGCTTTAATTTTGTATTGATATTATAATGCTCTACTCAACTATTCTGAATAGACTCAAATGTGTATCTCTCTCTAGACATTCAAATATGTGTAAGAAAACACCTACAGATATATTCACGTAAATGTCCCCACAGACCTCTCAAACTTCTTATGCTTAAAACACAGCATATTACTTGGCCCTTCAGATCTGTTCTTTGGTCTAAGTTCCCTATACGAAGAGTGACCTTAGCAGTAACTGGATTCCCCAAGTTTCTCGGGGCTGGGGATCACCTATTTTTCTCCTGCTCAGCCCCCACACTCAATTTATCACTAACCTCTACTGGTTCTGTCTCCTAAATATCTTCCTAATTCATTAACTGCTTTTCATCCCCATTCCTGCTGCCCTGCGCCTTGCCATCACCACTGTTACCTGAATTACTACCACTGGTCCAGTCTTCATCTGCTTGTTTCCTTTCACACGTTACCACCAGGAGGCTACAGGGACTATCAGTTCTTCCAGGGATCCAAAGCTCTTTACCTGGGACCTATCTACACCATGTCTTTCCTTCTGCCTGCATGATTAATTCTTCTCTGTTTTGCTTAGAGCCTATTCTCATCCCTCAGGCTCTGTTGACACATCATATGTGAAGTCCTACTGGAATAACAAAATTTCTGGGATACATTCCTCTTCCATGTCCTTCCATGATACTTTGTACTGCCCTATCATTACTCATGTATACCAACGCACCTTCCTTTAGACTAGAGGTTCCGTGAAGGTAAAGAACATGAAAATCTGAATAAACAGATAAATCGAGCCCTGATGAAACTCTGTGACCATTCTCTTTGTAATAAACATGTATTAAACACGTATGATGTGCAACTACATTTATGTTCAACATGGCCACCAGCATTCTAGAACTTTACCAATTTTCCTCATGCTGACCAGCATTAAACATTCTGTGATATTTGTACATTGATGGGTTAAAATGAATATTAATTAACATACACTTCTTGGTTGCCAGCCAAGATAAATATTAAAGCATGTTTATCAGCTTTCATTTACCCTTTTACAAGCTGCATATTCATATTTTTACCATTTTGATGGTTTTATAGTTTTAAGAAAAATGTAGCTATAGATCTCTAAAAGTAAGTACAATGTAACTTAAATGCATAGATTCCATTGTTTCAGTATCAAGTGCCTAATCATACCAGTTACACCTTAATTATACGTTATTTCTTCCAAGCCATTAATTCCTTCATTTATCAACAATTTGGAATTACAGAAATCAAAAGATGAGTTATGCTATTTCACAAGTAAAATAATTTTGACTAAAATGGTTAACTCTAGAGAAAAAAGGTCTTTTGCTGTAGGGAAGAACTTACATCTTTAAAAAAAATCAATATTTTATGAGGAGGATTCATAAAGAAAAGCAAAAGAACAAGATTTGTCTTCCCTTTCTTAATGAGATGACCTTCTTTGCACAACAAAGTCTTTCTTCTGGAAATCACGTAAGATGTTGATATGAGGATGAAGTTTTGATGCTCATATGAAATCCTTTAATTCCTTTGTTATTTTTCCTAATACACAGATTTAGTTGAGCCTGCTGAGATGTGGTATTTAGTAAAGACTGACAATGCACCACATGGCACTAGTGACCAGCAACAGAGACTGTGTCCTGATTTGATTTGACAGTCATCTGATTGGGAGGTAGAACATACACAATAGAAGGGGGCTTAATTTCCTTATCCTCCTTAGAGAGGCTGTCAGACACTGTCAGAAACAGATTTATACCAAGTTGTACCAGAAACACAAAATACTGTTCTTCTTGCTATCTTTTATCAAGAGGCAGCTTGAGACAAGGGAACAAATGTGGCTTGGCATTGGAGCTTGATTCAAACTGAGTCTCTACAATTAGTTATAAGATCTTAGATAAATATCTAACCTACTTTCTCCTCCAAATTCTTCCACACAGAAGAATACTATACTACTGCAAAATCATTGTATATATTCAAGAAAGTAAGTGTATGTTTACCAGGTTATTATATGGCAATGTAATAAGCACTCAATATATCCTAGAATCAGTAGCATATTAAGTATTAAATGGAAATTCAGAGATAGAAGGATGGGTAAAAGACTCATGTGGACTTCCATCCAAAAGATTTTGTGTGTGAGGGAAAAAAATGCCACAACAAGAACCCTGAGTACTCAGCCCTTAAAAAAAGGCCTAAGGATTTTATGTATTTTTCCTTACAAAGTGAGGGGGAGAAGAATACGTGACCCAAAAATGTGCCATATTGACATGCAGATTATTTTAAGATAAAGACAGTCAGGCCAATAGCTTCAAGAAGAACTTTTTACTTCTCCCTTAACTGTCTAAAGGAATTTCGATAGAGAGTCTGGACCAGGAGCAGAGTTAATACCAGAGATAACATTTTACACCACAAGGACTGATTCATATGACATGGCAAACATTTGCTTATTGAGCATTTTCTTCTCCTACCTTACCATGAATTATCTTCCTCCCCTTTGAAGTCCCATAGACTCACCTCTTCTTCTCAGCTTAGGAAGGTATATAAGCCCCAACTGACTGTCTGGAGGCGTCAATTCTCTCAGGTTTCCCTATGCAGGAAATTATTCTTTTCTCCTGTTAACCTGTCTTATACCAATTTAATTATAAGTCTAGCCAAAGAACCTGGGACAGAGAAGGGAAAAGTGTTCCTCCCCTGCAGACTACATGCACCAGCATGGAGCCCTCCACTCACTGGACCCTGCTCACCCCTGAGCTGCTACAGCTGAGAGATCCTGGGACTTCTGACAGGGGCTGCGAGAAGGTAAGAATTCTTCCTGTGAAAGTCATTAGGATCTCTGCCTATAGGATCTGGTGGAAATGAATGTGGTGAAAGTCCTTTTCTTTTTTTCCAAATTCAGATTAGCAAGAGAAAATATTTGTGTGAACTAGTTCCTTTGGTATAGTGACTCTGGTAAAAATCTCTTAAGAGTACCCTTGTTTCCTATCGATCCCTATCTTAGCCTTTTGCATCACTGTCCTAAGACAGAAAACCACAAGGTAGAAAACAGGCATACATTTCCAGCTGGCCTCACAGACTGGTGAGTTCAGGGTTCTTACCAGACCCGTATCTGTTTAATGTTTAAACACTGCTGTGGGTCTCCTACATAAAAACCAGATAGGTTTTCCTTTCACCTTGTTACATGTCCTGAGAGCCTGGTTTTGTAACCAGGTTTCTACCAGCAGAAAAGGGAAAGTGCAGGTGTGTATTTTGTGGCCTGCTGAGTAGACTGATGTTCTAAGACTGAGGTTCACAAGAGCACCCTTGTTGTCTGGCCATGCCAGCTCCCGGGAAAACTTTTTTTTCATACGGGTCCCAGTCTATTAAGGGCCTTTGTCATCTCAATCTCCAATGCCTTGCTAGTGCTGCTGGATAAGTCTCATTCTAGTAGTGCCTTCCTGGTGTCACAGATTGGTGGGTCTGTGACTAGAGGTGTCTCATGACCCTGTGAGAGACCAAAGACACTGTTTCCACTACACCATGCCTACCACCCATGACCTAAAGCTCTCTGCTTTCTTAGGCTAACTCTAGAGTGAACTCTCCAGATAAGGGCTGCATTATTTGCACTCTTTTTTAGTGCTTCTTTTTGGTAAAGCCATAAGAAGGCTTACTGGTTTGAGTAGCTATGAAGAATAAGAGATCTTAGTCATCAGTACCCAGATTCTTTGAATTAAGAAAACTATATTTGGGGAAAAAATTTAGAGAGCTCTCATCCTAAAGAAATTGTCTTACTGGTTCCTATGGAAAAACCAAATTAAAAAGTAGATACAAAGGAATGTACTGGCTAGCCTTCGTGACTCCCTTAATAAGATGAAAGAACAGAAATAAGACTTAGAATAAAAACTAAAGTTCACATCCAACATAAATTTCCCTTTTGGAGACCTGGCCCTATTGCCTCACCCAAATTCCCTTACCTCCCACACACCTCAACCTTCCCCCAAAATGGGATAAACACTCAGCTGCTTGTTTTAGCTTCCCTTTTCCTACAAGATTTATGGAGTACTCCAGCGTCATCTCTAGGTCCAAAATGTAGAAGTTACTCATATAAATGCAGAATGCCAGGAAGTAAATTTATCAAAAGTATCTGGGATAAACAATAAGGCTCTTTTTGCTGGGCTCTATAATCATTTTCTCCCAGCTACAGGGCTTCCTAAGCAATGGCTTTTGTGGATATATCATGGTCTTCCACTCAAAGAACTCAAGTCCCCTGAAAAGCAGCAGATGTAAATTATAGAGCCCTTAACCCCTACCTACTTTTAGAAGATCCTCCCCATTTTAAAGAGGAATTAAAAAAAAATAATGGTCAGGGTGCCTGGGTGGCTCAGTCAGTTGGGCATCTGACTCTTGGTCTCAGCTCAGATCATCCGACTCATGATCTCACCATTTGTGGATCTGAGCCCTGCATCAGGCTCTGTGGTGATGGTATGGCACTTGCTTGGTATTCTGTCTCTCCTCTCTGCCCCTCCCCTGCTTGTGCATGCTCTCTCTCTTTCTCTCTCAAAATAAATAAATAAACTAAAAATATTTTTAATTGCCCAAAACATTTAAAAAAACGATTAACGGTCATTCATAACCACACTCACAGAGAACTTGTTTGGCTACTAATGGTTGCTCTTCAAACCCATGATAAGACTGTAGCTACCACACAAGCCAGCACCCCATCTCCCTCTATAAAACCTCCCTCCCAGAGGCTACGGATGGCCAGAAATTCCTCAGGCCCTCCTGCACATGACCAGGAAATGGTTCCGGTAGAGGCTGATGTTCAAGGGCTAACAGAAACACAAGTAGAGGCTTTTCCCCCTAAGGTGAATTGATCGAAGGTTAAATTTGGCACTCAAAAGAACAGGAGAACATCCAAAGGCCTTTGCTGGAAGCTTTATACAGACCTTTCAAAGGCATGCTGCTCTAAACCCGGAAGCTCCGGAACACAAAAGCCTTGTAATTTATGTATTAATAGACAGTACTCTCCCTGATATAAAAAGGCAAATTTAAGACTGTGTGCTTGAGTGGGCTAGCAAACTCTATAGTAATGGATTTTTACAGTGGAAAAGACCACTCAATTCTTTCAACATAGTTTGCAGGAATGTAAAGCACACCAAACCATGAGAAACAAGCAAACTAGAGTTAGAATCAACAATTTCTGATCTACAGCTTGAATCTTTAGAAATACAAAATCATAATTCAAAGAGCAACTCAACATCCACTCACCCTTTCCTGTTTGCCTTCATATGTGTGAAGATACTGTAAAAAAAAATCAGGACACTGAAAGTACAATTGTCATGCACTTAAGCAAAAGGAAAAATTACCCAAGATTTCTGATGCGCAAACACATTCCAAACATCCTAGGAGAAAACTTGCATTTCTATTTGTCCCTTGAAGATGTAAATCTAACCCTGTCTCTGAAGTGCAAACACCCCAGGAGGAACTAAAACTATACCCTAAGACTAAAAAAAAAAAAAAAAAAAAAAAGAGGAGAGATTGCTATAAAAGCTCCTTTGTCCAAATCTGGTCCACAGCCTTCCTAAGATCACTTGTCAAGGGCAAATACAAGTCTTAAAAGATTTCTCCACAGGGGTCCCTGGATGTCTCAATTGGTTAAACATCTGACTTTGGCTCAGGTCATGATCTTATGATTCCACTTGGGTCTCTCTGCTATCAGTGCAGAGTCTGCTTTGGATCCTAGGTCTCCCCCTCACTCTGTCCCTCCCCTGCACTTTCTCTCTCTCTGAAAAATAAACATTAAAAAAAAAAAAAAGACTTCTCTACAAACATCAGTAAAAAACGTGAACCATTTAAACGGGTAACTTTATCTTTATTATTTTTTTTTATAGTTTATTTATTTTGAGACAGAGACAGAGCATGAGTGAGGGAGGGGCAGAGACATCAGGAGACATGGAATCCAAAACAGGCTCCAGGCTCTGCGCTGCTGGCATAGAACCCGACGTGGCACTCGAACCCACGAACTGCGAGACCATGACCTGAGCTGAAGTCAGATGCTCAAATGAATGAGCCATCTGGGTGCCCCTAAATGGCTAACTTTATCTTGCTCCATCTGCCAGAGACACCAGGATTCACTGTTCTGTATTGCACCTGACTTACAGCTAAAATTTTATAATGGAAATTACGGACTCTCTGTGTCTGCCTTTTTATATTTGTTTATGGATATATGTTATGTACACATGACATTTTCTAACGCCAGATGTTACTGCCAAAATTAATCTGTGAAGAGCTCTATTTAATTGGTTAAAAGACAAATAAATGCTTATCATATTCAGTATTTCTAAATCTCAGAAATTTAATGGAAATTAACTCACATGTTAAGTTCACAAGATCTCATAAAATTTTTTTGGTAAATATAAGCTAGTTTAATTTTCTTGGTTTATTTTTTAATGTTTTACTTATTTATATATTTATTTATAATTATTTATTTTTGAGAGAGAGAGACACAAAGTAGAGAGGGGGAGGGGCAAAGGGAGAGGGAGACACAGAATCTTAAGTAGGCTCCAGGCTCTGAACTGTCGCACAGAGCCCTACACAGGGCTTGAACTTGCGAACCACAAGATCATGACATGAGCAAAAGTCAGACACTTAACTGACTGAGCCACCCAGGCATCCCAGTGTTTTATTTACTTTTGAGAGAAAGAGAGAGGGAACGAGTGAAAATGAGCACAAATGGGGTAGGGGCAGAGAAAGAGAGGCACAGAGGATAGGAAAATGGCTCTGCACTGACAGCAGTGAGCCCAATATGGGGCATGAACTCATGAATCTTGAGATCATGACTGGAGCCAAAGTCTTGATGTTCAACTGACTGAGCCACCCAAGTGCCCCTGATTATGTTGGTTTAATAGACATAGATATATCTGTTAGAGTTATCAGCATTAAGTATAACACTTATATTCTAACTGTGCTTACTAAAAGTCAAACTCATGCTATCTCTTAAGTTACTTGTCAAGGTAACTTAAGATATCTTAAAAAGGATAACTTCAGGTGATGGCTAATTGCTTTAATGTCTCATGTTATCTTGATAAGGAGTCTAAAAATAGTTGTTAAACAGGTGTATTATATAGATATAAGTAGGATGAGAGTTTTTAGGGAAACTTTTCAACAATGATTTTTCATGGCATTTCTACTTAAAAATAGCTAAATTTCTTTGACTTCCACTAGTAAAAGTTGTGGTAGGTTAAAAAATGGCATTTTGTGTACTACCTAGATCATTTCCAAATAAAATACAAAAACACTGGTTATCGAACACAAGTTTATCCACTCTGGCTTCTTATTACAGAGAAACTAAAGATGTGTGGATCTATAAGTAAACATGTCTGGTGCCACATACTATACTATACTAAACTATACTATACTAAACTATACTAAACTATACTAAACTAAACTAAACTATACTATGAGAAACTGTATGCTTCTAAGAAATTTTGAAATACATTCACATATTTGCCATTTTCTTAAATTTTTTTTTGAGAGAGAGAGACATAGTGCAAGTGGGGGATGGGCAGAGAGAGAGAGGAGACACAGAATCTGAAGCAGGCTCCAGGCTCTCAGCTGTCAGCACAGACCCGGACACTGGGCTCGAACCCACGAACTTTGAGATTGTGACCTGAGCCTAAGTCGGATGCTTAACTGACTGAACAACCCAGGTGCCCCCCAAATTTGCCAATTTAAAGAATGTTGGATGGAATACTACACGGCAATGAGAAAGAATGAAATCTGGCCATTTGCAGCAATGTCAATGGAACTTGAGGGTGTTACACTGAGCGAAATAAATCAGGCAGAGAAAGACAGATATCATATATTTTCACTTATAAGTGGAACAGGAGGAACTTAGCAGAGGACCATGGGGGAGGAGAAGGGAAAAATAGTGGGGAAGAGGGAGGGAGTCAAACCATGAGAGACTCTTGAATACTGAGAACAAACTGAGGGTTGATGGAAGTGGGGGAGAGGGGGAGGGGGTGATGGGCATGGAGGAGGGCACTTGTTGGGATGAGCACTGGAAATCAACTTGACAATAAACTGTGAAAGAAAAAAATTTTTAATTTAAAAAACAAAGAACGTTGGTATGACAAACAGTTCAAAAGGGCTTGGTTTTCACTAGAAATTAAGGTTTATAAGGGTTAAGAATTCTAATGTATAATATAAAAGCTACTAGAAATAATAAGGCAAAAAACTCTTATGTAAGGAAAATTTTGATTTCTTTTTGTTGTTAGAAAAGGTATGAGGTACAGAGATACATTTTTGTGGAGGAAAATGAAAGTAATGGGCACCTGAGTGGCTCAGTTGGCTAAGAGTCTGACTTTGGCTCAGGTCGTGATCATGCAGTTCATGGGTTCGAGCCCCGCATCAGGCTATGTGCTGACAGCTCAGAGCCTGGAGCTTGCTTCAGATTGGATTCTGTGTCTCCCTCTCTCCGCCCCTCCTCTCCTAGCATTCTGTCTGTCTGTCTCTCTCTCTCACTCTTAAAAATAAACATGAAAAAAAAAAGAAAATTAAAGTGATTTTGCTTAAATGGTTACTTCAGAATGGGAAGGAGGAAAATGAAGGACGAACTATGAGCAAAGAAAGTTGACCAGGGAGTTAGAAAGAAAGTAATCTTGTATGGTTAAGTTGGCTAAAAATTTAATTGTTATTATAAGAGTTTTAAAATTAAGCTTTAATACCAAGAGTGTGCTTTTATAAATCTAAATCTACTGGAAGGACAAAGTTTCTTGGACTATCCTCGCTGTTGGTAAGATTTGTGAAAAGTTTTTGTTTACTTTTTAAGTAATTCACCTAGAATCAAATATTTAATGTTTTATCAAATTAATTTCTTGTTCTTCATATATCGTATCAGTTTCTTTGATTACTTGGGTGACCCCAAGTACTATCTATTAAAGGAGTGGAGTTTGGCTTAGATTAAGTACCCTTCTATATTTCTCTTTGAAATCTTTTTGTCAGTTTGGTTAAATTGATAATTAAGTATTGTTTCATAATTATCTGTAATCTTACTAAAATATCTAAAATTTTTTGGTATTGTAGACAAAATTCCCAAAATTCAATTTCTAAATGAAATCTTTTTTGCCTCAAACGAACTTCTAGGAACCCCTGGAATGTCTCAAAAGATTTGTTCTCTCTGCATATTAAAAAAAGAGGGGAGGGAGAAATTGAAAGAGGTAAGTTGCACTAATCAGGCTTACTTAGTGTATTAATTTCATGGGAAATACTGTCAACCAAATGTAATAAATCTTCTTAAGTTATATTTGAGGTGCCTGGCTGGCTTACTCTGAAGACCATCTGACTCTTGATCTCAGGTTCATGAGTTCAAGCCCCACACTAGGGGAAGAAGTTACTTAAAACTTAAAAATCTTCTTAGATTATATAGGTAAATATTATTAATACAAATGTTCTAAAAATTATATGAAATTTCTACAAATCTGGTAGGTCCTAGTATAATGTTATCTCATACAGTTCTAGTTATTATCTTAAATGTTGTGCAGCACAGAAATAACCAAATTTCTTTATCAATGATGAATGATCCCCTGATCTTCAGTGACTGTGATTTTTAAGTTTTTTGTCATTCACAGGAAGTTTGCTGTTTTACCCTGATGCTTTTGCAACAGTGTTCCTGCCGGATTCGCTTTCATTTTTAGACAGATTCATGGAAAGGACTGTGACAATTACTCTACAACACAGGTTTCTAATGACTTTCAGGTTCTATCAATGAACTGGATGGGGAATAACAGAACTTTAATGAAAAAAAACAAAACAAAACACTGATGGCTTCACAAAATTGCTAACCAAATATCATGATCAACAAGAATTACAAGGGACTGAGAAAGGTGATGAGGATAAGTGGTAGGACTTTTTGTTTGAAATATTGGTTAATATTTTGTTTTCCAGATATAAGGAAACCTTTCCTTCTAAGTGAATAATGCCAGCAGTTTGGTAAAAAGTACCTATATAATATATGCAGGATTGAAATGTCTTTTTCTCCTGGACCTGATCTTTCCAGAATTTACCTCCAGAATTCAGAAACGCTTTGTATTCTTATTTTCGTGATGATGTAAGTAATTACCATGGTAATATAATTTGCATGAGTTCTTTAAGAATCTACTTTCCTTGTAACAGGATACAAATGAAAACACTAAGTATATTACCAAGGCTTTGATTAGAATACCAAGTTTGGGAGAGTCATGCACAGAGTCGGATACAAGAGACTTTTAAGGAACTTCAGTTGACTTTATGGAGCCAATAAGGCCCCTTGGAATCTTGGCCTGGCACTTTACTAACAGGGTCCCCAGTAGTCTTACCAGATGAGTAAGGAAGGTCATGTCCAGATAGGCGATGGGCACAAGATGCCCAGATCTGAAAGCCTTCAAAAACTCTTAAGTCTAATCTGAGATTCCTTATAAAAAAGTTCCAGCAAAACATATTAAAAGATTCTCTATGGCCAATCACTATTCTTGCTTCCCTTATGTAAATAATCAAACCAACTTCATTGAAAGTAGATTTAACTGGTAAACAAATCAGTCTTACTATGGTTATCTTCAATAGAAATGAGGGTGACCATAGAGAGAAAAATTACGTTTCAGTGCAATACACACTTCTGGAAATTAGATTCTTGCTCTATTAATTGTCTTTGAGGTTTGTTTCCACCTCTAAGCAGGGTTGTATCCTAAATTTTTGTAGTTTTCATCAATTTTTGACTATAATTCTGCAAACTAACCCCTCCAATTTGTCTCCAATCTTCTGATGTGAAATCCTTGAGAAATGACACTGTCTTTTTGCTGAAGCCATGCAAGCTAACATTGGACAAGGTGATATATACTTCAAAGAAATCACAACAGGTCATGTATAGGCAATCCTTGTGCCTATAGCTGTGTGGGCCACTCAGATCACCCGAGACATTCAAATTGCAAACCTGGAAAATCTGTTTGATTGCCATTGCCCACCCTCACCCTATCTGAAGATGGTTTGAGTGTGATAGCTAGAAATCTTCTTGACTGGCTCTCCTCAGAACTCAGACACCAGGACTAGAGTCCGCTCCAATCATTAACCTCTGGTTTTCTTCTGCTTCTATAAAACTGCCTCCTAATAAATACTTCACCACTTGCCTGAAATGATTTTAACTGGACCGACCTAGTATCAGGACAAAGAGACTGGTTCAAAGAGAGCAATTTACTGACTCAACTTCTGGACTGTGAAATTTCCTGGGAAACTTTCCAAGGTGGGATTCATGGGGAACAGTATACATGACCCCAAAATATGACCCTTTGACATATGGATTATTGTGAACTGAAGGCAATCAAGACCTAACAGACTCTGTGAGAGGTTTCTGTTCTTGTTTTTTACACCTCTCCCTGAACTGCCTACGAGAATTGGGATAGAAAGCCTATATGACTAAGAGAACTAATACCATAGATAACTTTTTGTATCAGAAATATCCCTATGGAAAGAAATAGATATATTTAGGGGCGCCTGGGTGGCTTAGTCGGTTAAGCGTCCGACTTTCACTTAGGTCATGATCTCGCGGTTCGTGGGTTCGAGCCCCACGTCGGGCTCTGTGCTGACTGCCAGCTCAGAGCCTGGAGACTATTTCAGAGTCTGTATCTCCCTCTCTCTCTGACCCTCCCCTGCTCATGCTGTCTCACTCTCTCTCTCCTAGAAATAAATAAAAATATTAAAAAAAAGAAATATATATATTTAAAAACTCATATCTATATGATTTTTAAAATCAGACACTTGTTCCTCCCATCTTCCTATGATTTATCTCCTCCTCCTTGAAGTTCCAGACCCCAACCTTCTTCTTAGCTCAGAATGACATAGGCCTCAAGTGCCTACCTGTCTGGCAATTCTAGACCTTTGGGGTTCCCAAATGTATACAATTAAATTTCTATGTGTTTTTTTTTCCTCCTGTAACCCTGCCTTATGTCAGTTTAACTATTAGCCCAGCCAAAGAAACGAGAAGGAAGAAGGAAAAGTTTTCCTTCCTTAAGAAAACTGTATCAGGGATCCCGCATGGCTCAGTCAGTTAAGCATCTGACTCTTGATTTCGGTTTAGGTCATGATCTCACAGTTCATGAGTTCGTGCCCCACATTGGGCTCTGGGCTGACAGTGTGGAGCCTGCTTGGGAGTTTTTCTCTTTCCCCACCCCCTGCCTGCCCCTTCCCTGCTGTCTCTCTTCTCAAAATAAATTTTTTTAAAAAGGAAAGAAAAAAGAAAACAAGGTCTAAGATCACAACCCAGTGACCATTTCAGGGGACCTAAATGTTCTCTGTGGATTAAGGCCACTAGGCTTTTTTTGTAATGTGTTTGGTAAAGAGCTTTATGTACATCATTTGAAAACCCGAAGTTGTACATTGAGAATCTGGCATTTGACTTATGGAGCTTAAGGGGGGAAAAAAAAAGCAACAACAGAAAAGCCTACTACATACTTGAGTGGCTTAGTATTACCTAATCAGCTTAATTGCACTGGGGTGAAACCTGGTATGCATGCTGTCAGCAAGAACAATAGAAGGAGAGAGAGCACTCAAATAGAGTAAGTTTAATTATAAGATGTGATTTAATTATTTAGCTATCTCAGCACCCCACCTCATGCATATATAAATGAATACGAATCAGGCAACACGTACATATCACCATTCCAATTGTTATCTGTCATCAGTAGGTTGACACCTTGGAGCTATCCATGGCTTATAGTAAGCACCTAATGTTTTGGCATCTAGGGTCTGGGTCAGGAAATTGGTAATGACCTGTGTTACTACTGAACAGGTTTTGAATGAAAAGAAACAACCAATGGTAGTTGGTACTTTCAGGGGAGATATTAAACCATCAATCAAATGGGCCCATGTGCCCTAGAAGGAATGAAACACTTCCTAACATTTAAAAGTAACTTCCAGGGCAAAGATGTGGGGAGGCCAGAAAAGGATCAAAATTTTCTTGTTAAGTAAGTGGGGAAAAGAGAATCAATGTTGATATCACTACATTATCAATCTTCTACTTCTCCTGTCTCAGAATCTGTTTTGAAGCTCAACTAAACATGAAAGCAATTTGGACTATAATACTCACCTAGTCAAACACAGTTACTGTGACCATTTCAAATAATAACTTAGAGAAGCAATGACATTGCAAAATCTGGGGAAGGAAATATTTTCTGGTATCCTTACCTTAAAATCAGAACTGTATACTCTTTCAGATACAATTTTATCTAAATTGTTTAACTTCTACTTGTTTAGAATTGATTTCTAAGTAACCCTAGAATCATCAACCTAAGGGCCCTCAAACAGGAGGTCAACACCAGAGTTTATAGTTGATTAGAATTAAAATTTAACACCATCCCTGCAAAGTGGACAGAAAGCACACTAAATGCTTTTATCAGAAGCAAAGTCAAGGCATTAAAAATCAGTGTAAGACAGTACTTAAAGTTGATAGTATGAGGTCTACAATGGCACGGCAGTCCCGGAAAGAGCTAACAAGAATGGCATTAGAATCTACTCACTAAAAAAGACCAAAAAACTAGATGCATGCTATATTACCCTTCCATTCCTATTATATAATCGCTAAGATGCAAACTATAAAAGTAAACTGAGACTTAGAAATGCTTTTTCCCACTGGATGGATGACAATATATTATGTTGTCTATAAAAATGACCGGTTCATTTTAGAAGTCACAATAAATCTGACTAGACACTGTCCATCTTTTGGATAGGAGCCTCTGGAGCACAGTGATTACCGTGTGCTCACACAAGGGATTCCTGTCAAAACCACACGTTCTTGTTTATCTGCTATAGGTAATGCCACTGGCCAGACAAGTGTCCTCTGGGCAAAAGGATAAGAGAAGTTCCTAAAAGTCTCCATTGAGAACAAAGAGGAAAAAAGCAACCAAGAATCCTACAATCGCTCACTCTTTAACGTCTCAGAGTGCAACATATAAGGTGTTTCTATTTATTTTTTGTCTAAGTGACTTTTCATTACAGAAAGAAGCCCACGATAAAATGCGATAAAAACAGAAGTGAAGGTACACAACATTTTGACCCATAATAAAACACGAGTAATCATTGGCTTATACACAGGAAGCATGCCTGGCTATGGGGCCTGAAGCAATGTCATTATGGAGGGTATTGAATGATCAGAAATACCAAAAGGCACTTAATAGAGCAAAATGGGCATTCATAGGTCATTAGAAATTATTGGGGGATGGGGGACACTGAATACTCTGAGGAAACCAGTAGAATTGACAAAAGCATTTATCCCTCTTGAAAAATTCCCTTTTCTTAGAAGGCAGAAACTGGATTTTCTTCATATGGGGGAAAAAATAAAATAAACCTTCATCTCTCAGCATTTAAAGTTCTTGGACAAAATCCTGTAGAGATCAAAAGGTTGACATTGCAAAGAACAAAACCATTCACTCATCTTCCATTTTACCATACATCTGTAGTCCCACCTCACACTGATCCCAGAAAAAACCACTAGGACAACCACAAAAATGGAAGAGATATGGGAATCTACTTGGCTTCCAAGGCACTCTGGGGTTCTGAGGCTACATGTGTGTTACAGACCCAGTCGAGATTGATGAGGCAAGCTCCCACTCTTATTATAACTCTGGTGTCCAAGGACTCAAGAAGCTACTTTCTGAAGAATGTGTTGCTCTCCCTATGACTGCAGGGAACAAAACAAACCTGCAAGATGAATGTGGGCTCTGGGTTTGGTTGAAGGTCTGGGCTTGTCGCAAATGCAGATTACTGGTTTTCTATTAGTAAGCAGAGAACACTAGACTTCAGTTAGATTAATTATACATCAAAGCAATGTTCTCAGTTGACAACGGTAGACTTAAAGGTAAAACAACTAGAACAGAATCGTGCTTTTCCCCCCTTTGTCTCACAGGAAACCATTTCACTCCTGGGCCATTGTCACACTGCAGTGATTCACAGAAGAATGTAATGCTTAATGAACCAAATATGAAGATAATTAAGCTAGTTATATTTGGGACACACACAAAATAACAGACCATATTTGTAGCCTCTGTATGAACACTCTAGGGCAGGGAGAGAAAAGAAGATTTTCTTTTTAATAACTGCACTGGATTTTTACTATGACTGAATATCTTTGAAGTAACACATTGCTTTTCTGCCCAATTAAAACAAAAAAAAAAGCTAAAAAGTCAAAAGAGTGCATTCTTAATTTCAGAGGTTCTAAAAGGAATTTTAAGTTGCTCTGAAACTCTAATTTTGTCCATGTGACTGTTCAAGTGAATAATCAGATGTCATTTCTTAAAAATCATCTATTGATAAAGCAGTCTCTCTTCATAGTTGCTTTTTGATTGTGAAGTAATATTTTAGCTAAACCTACACAACAATGTCATTGCCATTAGGAGTGAATATAGGTCTTAAATCACCAAAGGACATAAAGAAGGAAATAATTCTAGATCTGTTTAACACAATCTGTTTCATAGAGATCTGTTTTAAACAAAGTTAATAGATAGCAAAGATAATCACTAATTGGTAAACACTGTTAATCAGGTTTTCAAAGCAAGTAATCAGAGCAAGGGCAAAAGTCAATATTATGCTGTATTTTGAAGATAGGTGCTTAAGAAAAAACACTTTATATGGACATTTGGGTTATGCAAAAGGCAGAAAGGGGCAGAGTGGTCCAAAACCACCTTTGGAATCTTTATGCGCTGACTGCAGGTACTATTGACATCATCCAGTTTAATTCATTTCACAGACAAGAGACGTGCCAATCATAAAACCTAAGTGATTTGGCCAAGTTTACTCAACTAGCTAATGATGGAGTCAAGACGAGGGAACTAGAAACACATCTCTTCATAGAGTTCTTTCCACCAGATGAAACCAAGATTCAAGCGAAAAAATCTGACATTTAAACCTAAAGTTACCTTGAAGTATTTCTTTCCTCTTAGACAAAACTTCCTCTTTGCATAAACATCTTGCAGGGTAAAAATGTGCCAAGGCATTTCAGGAATTGGTTGAAATCGCACAGATCATTGTAATCATCTTAGCAAGCTCACAGAGTTCTGGGAGGGCTCCACTGATCAGAAAAAGGGCAAGTGAAACATGCTCTTCTAGGGAATTTAGATTTAGCTCCACATGAGAGCTCATCAAAGACTAAGAGAATTGAGTTTAGATAAGATTACTGCCATGTGGGTGCACAACTGATTAGAAAAATGATTTCTAAAATCTGATTTTAGACATCCAAGTGTGATGCCCCTTCTCTAAAGCATTGTTACAGAATTCATTCCAAAAATAGTCTTAGAGCAAAATAAACATATTTAAATGTTCATTTTTAGAATTAACAGATATTACATGAGGATATTAGGATTAACAAAGGGTGCTGTGTGCAATGTTTGGGGGGCTGGGTGTTATGAGCTCCTGAAATCTCAGACTTAGGATATTCAAACAATCGTGTGGTTTGTTCCTCAAGGCATCTCAAGTGCAGTATCTGAGGGAAGCACATAGAGCTACTCATTGCTTTAATTTAAAAAAAAAAAAATTTGATTAAGGCTGGGTTAGAGAGTTTGTTCATTAAGGTGCTGATGAAACCCAATTTAGATAAGTGTGTAACAACCTTAGAGCAGCTGCTTAAAAAATACCAGATTACTTTTATAATTTTGAAAAATGGACATCTACACAAGGAGAAAGACATTTTAAAAAGTCAATAGGTGGGTTCAGATGAACATATATATGTTTACTTATATTTTAAGATCCAAATGGGATTTCAGATGAAATTCTCACCACCCAAACCATTCATGGGGTTGAAAATCACAGCATTAGGGTCAACTTTTCCGAATCTCTGCAAGGAGTAAATGGGAGAAGTCTGGCCGGCCGAGCATTTCTTAGCACCTCTATTTTTCTCCCTCTCTAAACTAGTTCAGTTTATCTACTGTCTCTTTATGTCACTGATGCAATTCCTCTTCTGTGACAGGAAAACAATCACAATTGGGTTCCGGTTGTCATTTTCATAAAAGGAATTTGTCTACTTCCCTGTGTAGTTTCATCTTTTTCCTACTACCTCACCTCTCACCCTCACCTATTCCTCCTGTGCCACTCTCTCTCAAAGAGTAAAACAAAGAAACAAACAAACCAAACCAAACCAAACCTTCTTTTTAAGAAAATAAAATGTACTCCCTCCATTTTCTCATTCAAAGCAATTTAGATTTGTGCAACTGGAAACTCATTAACATGCTGGCTAAGCAATGGGCCGCCTCTCCTGGACATCACCCTTTGTCTCATGCTTTGTCTGAGGGTCTAGAAATAGTATAAACATCTACAGCTCTATCTCCTTCAAAACATAGAGAAGGCAGCATTCCAATTTTTATTATAAAGTTGTTGATGCATATAAACATCTTTGTAGTAAGCAATGGTTAAAACAACGTACATAATGTAAATGGAAGGAAGAGGGGCACCTGGGTGGCTCAGTTGGCTGAGCGTCTGACTTCAGCTCAGGTCATGATCTTGAAGTTCGTGGGTTCAAGTCCCACGTTGGGCTCTGTGCTGACAGCTCAGAGCCTGGAGCCTGCTTCGGATTCTGTATCTCCCTCTCTCTCTCTGCCCCTCCCTTGCTCACTCTCTGTCTCTCTCTGTCTCAAAAATAAACAAACATTAAAAAAAAAAAAAAAGGAATGAAGCATGGTAATACAAGGAATGTTCCACTCGTCCTAAGGGAGCAGAATATTCCCAGCACCATGGCTCCGTGGTCCCCTCTGATAAGATGTCCTGTCTGGAACCCACTGTTAAAAAACCACCACCCTATGCTCTATTTCTACTACTTCTTTTCTTTTAAGATCCCTTCCTCCTTTGTGTGTAAGGTTTCACCCTATAGGTCTATAACTGTAGACAACATATTATTTAGTTGATTGTTTTTGAAGTTTATAAAAATTAGAATAGACTATATGCCTTCTTCCAATTGCTTTTAAAAATATGCACCTTTGAGATACAATTCTATGCCATAAAATTCTCCCACTTCAAGTGCTCTATGGTTTTAGCCTATTCACAGTTATGTAATCATCACTACAATCTAAGCTTTATTTTTTTAACTAGGCTCCATGCTCAACATGGGGCTCGAACTCATGACCCTGAAATAAAGAGTTGCATACTCTACCCACAGAGCCAGCCAGGCACCCCCACAATCTACATTTAGATTACAAAAAGAAATTTTGTATCCATTAGCAGTTAGTCTTCCTTCCCCCACCTCTGCCCCTAGCAAACATTAACATACTTCGGTCTCTATGGATTGGCCTATTCTGGACATTCCACATAAATGAAATCATATAATATGGATCATAACTAGCTTCTCTCAGCAGAATGTTTTCAAGGTTCATCCATATTGTAACATATCTCAGGGCTTCCTTCCCTTTTTTTTTATCAAGCAATATTATCAAGTACTTACCATGGTTTGCTTATTCACTCATCAGTTCATGGGCACTGGGAACACTTTTCACTATTATGAATAACATTGCTATGTTATTCACAAACACTGTTTTTTTCCCCCTCTATGGATATACAATTTCTTTTGGGTATACATCTAGCAATAAAATTGATGGGTAATATGGTAACTATATTTAACTCTTTGAGAAACAGCTAACTTGCATACTGCCTATCCCATTTTAGATTCCCACCAAACATGTTCAAAGGTTCAAATTTCTCCACATCCTCTTCAAATCTTATGATCTTCCTTTTTAATTATAGCCATCCTAGTGTGAATGTGAAGTAGTATGTCATTAAGGCTTTGATTTGTATTTCCCTAATTGCTACTGATATTGAGCATCTTTTCATATGTTTATTGGCCATTTCTGGTCTTCTGATTGCTTTTTGCATTCAACATTGTTTTTAAAACCCAACCTTGTCTCATGGTTGGAGTTTATGCATTCCACTGCAGTATTCTATTGTGTGAATATATCATGACTTATGTATCCATTTTCTTATCAACAGCCATTTTATTTTGCATTGGGTTTTTTTGTTGTTTTGCTATTGGAAAGAATCCTGTTATGAATTTTCTTTACATATCTTCTGGTATATGCTAAATAATCACATTCTCCACCTTTTATCAACTAAATAAATGTCTAATAGTAAAAACTGCTTCTAACAGTAAAAACATATCAAAAGGAATAAATGGTCAACCTAACAGGCTACATGCTAAATATAATCCAAATACCCAGTACAGTCAAGAGCATGATGTATGTATGTATATATTTGTTATAAATTTTAAAAGCTTGCTAAGAAGAAGGAATATGATACATTTTTTCTGAATAAAGGGACAGATATATACATATCTACACATAAGTACAAATACAGAAAGTCATATATAAAAACTTAGGGACTAGAATCATCCCTGTTCAAAGCAATCATAAGACTTTTTGTTTGTTTGTTTCTTGTTTTGTTTGTTTTGTTTTTTGTTTTTGTTTTTAGTTCTGAGCTGTGTAAAATAAGATATGGATCAATCTGAAAAATCCTGGATTAGAACTACACACATGACCTAAGGCAAGGAATCCTAGAACAACTTAAGAGACTGGACTTACGCAGGCTGAAAGAAAAACCAAAAAACAAAAGACTTCCAGTTAGCATATGAGAACACATGGTTATTTTATGGATAGAGGTAAGGCTGGCCTTCATTACTTCTGTAGAAAAGCAAGAGAGAATGGGACTTTAATTAGAGAAGTAAGATTTTAGGTCAAATGTTATGAAAAATTTCCCAACTCTAGTCTTCTGAGATACTAAAATATGTAACCAAAGGATTTCTGGACTCCTACTGAGGTAGGAGGGCAGGGCGACAAGGGAGACAATTTGACCAAAGTAAAGCCATTTTGGTTTTAGACTGACCTTTAACCTAAAGGTCAGCAGTTCAAGATCTGACTCAGGGAAAACAAGACCTTACTTCCTCAGGCAGAAAGACCATATAGACAGGGCATTTCTATACAATTAGCTTAAAACAAAGCAAAAACAAAAGACAAAACAAAAAACTTATAAAATCCTTCATTACAGGCAAAGAGAAGGGGTCCTCTTCTCCATCTGAGAAGAGACACTGCTACTTTGTCTAGGAAGTAGCTCCTTTCTTATTTCTCTACTTAATAAATCTTTGTCCCTTTCTCAGATGGCTTCCTCTTGAATTCTTTCTTATGCAAAGCCAAGAACCTTCCTCTTGGCAAGGGACATGAGGTCAGCCCTCTTGGTGAGGATCACTGAGGCCTTCCTCAGGAGGCTTTAGCCCATCCAGCATCATTAGTCTGGTATTTTTTCAAAGGGTAAAAACAAAATTTCTAAGATACCTTAAATTTAACTTTGTTCACAGAGAGGGGTACATTATATCAATGACATTTGATTCCTTAGAGCATTCCTTCCTTTGCAGTATATGATTTAAAAGATTCTGCCTACCAACCAATATTTGGTAAATAATAATTTCATCCACTGTTTTTTAGAGACATATAGTAATTTCCACCAGGACATGAGCCAAAATAAGCATGCATAAATACATTCTAGATGTTTTCTAGACAAAAAGTAAAATCAGTATCCCTCTCTACTATGAATAGAACTAATAAATCAAGTAAAACATATTTGTGGAATAGAATACTATACTGCAGTAAGAAGGGACCATCGATCTATCTACCACCATGGATAAATCTCAACTTACAAGAAAAAGAACACATTACAAAAGAAAGTACCTGTAGGATTCCACATTCATAAAATTTTATAAAACACAGGCATAAAGCAATGTAATAAATATTACTCACAAGTACATAAATGCATGCTAAGATATAAAAATAAAATATAAGGATATTAAATTACCAAGAGGAGCTGCAATTGTGAAAATAGACAGAAAGATCATAGAAAGAGGTATGAAAGAAAAAGTACTTTGATTTTATCTACACTGTTTATTTTTTGTGTTAAAAACATACCGAAAAGGGGTGCCTAGGTGGTTCAGTTGGTTGAACGTCTGACTCTTGATTTCAGGTCATGATCCCAGGGTTGGGAGATCAAGCCCCATATCTGGCTCCACACTGAGCATGTAGTCTGCTTAAGATTCTCTCTCTCTGTCTCACTCTCTCCCTCTGCTCCCTCCCCCAATCATGTATTCTCTCTCCCCTCCCCCCAAAAAGCCAAGCAGATAGAGAAAAATAATATCACTTCATAATAAATAATAATTAAAAATAACCAGGGTTAAAGATAGGTATACATGTTTTTTTTTACTGTACTTTTTAAAATTCTCAGACAACAAATAATAAGAATCTTCGATTAATCCATTATTTCTAATATAACCCAACTGAATTTCAAAAGTTCCAGCCCAAATCAGAAAAATGCATTGTGCACATTTTTTCATTAGGCTTTGTGAGATATTGGACATAGTGTGCTTGCCTCAACTCCTCCAAACCCTGTGTTCTCCCACGTTTAAATCAAGGAGATGGTGAGAACTCACTGAACTATCTTCCTGGAACAGCACAAGTAAACGTGTGAGTCAGAAGACCTTCCCAATCTCATTTTCTTCCCTTTACAAATGAAAGGAAACAGGGACACCTGGGTGACTCAGTGGGTTAAGCCTCAGACTCTTGATTTCAGCTCAGGTCATGATCTCATGGTTCATGAGTTCAAGCCCCACATCGGGCTCGGTGCTGACAGCATGGAGCCTGCTTGGGACTCTCCCTCTCCCTCTTCCCTGCTCTCTTTCAAAATAAATACATGACATTAAAAAAATAAAATGAAAATAAAGGAAAACACCACCTATTTTAAATGAACCCTTCCTGTTAAGATTTGCTTTGTTGAAGAATTCCCATACCACTGGCAGTACACAGTCCCTACCTTTCCATTCTTTTCCTCCCATAAGACTGGTTCCCAAATTCTTTGAACAGGATTGTATGACAGTCTAGATTTTCAATCAACCTTCCAGCTGTCTTGGTCAGAGGGATCAAAGAGAGGCACATTCCCAAAGATGGGGCAGAAACCATTGGTTTTTGGGGAGAAGAGAAGGCAAAGTCTTGGAAAAGAAAGTAACATGAGACAACAAAATCTATCGACTCCAAACATTCTAATCTTAATGTTTTTAAATTATCATACTGAAATAATCCTAAAGGCAGAAAAGAACATAGATCTCTTCTGAGCGTCAGTGAGGGGAACAGTTTGACCACAAAGAAATGGCCACATTTCTTTGATATCAACTATTTCATCTTAACATTAAGGTAAATTTTGAATTTTATAGTACCTAGTTAATGAAAACAAAAAAGAATGACCTCATATTTTCAAGTAAAATTAACACTCCAAAAAGATATTGTATGTGGATTCCTTATACGTTTGCACACTGTCTGTACCCAGCACAATATAGCTCTCCTTGAGAAGCACAAAGTAGGGAAGCAGAGATACTCGCTGGATTTGTGCTCAGAGAAGGAAGGAGGAGCTCAGAGGTGAACCTGGAAGGAAGAGTCTGGGAGGGTACATCTGGGAGGAAACACAGAGAGAAGGAAAACTAAGGGTGTATGGTTAGCTCTTCTGTGTCTTGGGTACACCTAGTGTGAATGTTGCTGTGCTCCCATCAGGTGACAACATGATAGATACAAGGACAGATTATGATGGGCACCAGCTTCTAGCAGATCTAGCTCCTCAGCACACTGGGGAGGGGTCAGCTAGTGGTGGACCAACACCAAATGACAAGCCAGGTGACATTAATGAGCTATGAGAAGTGTAAACATCCAGTACAAACCGGGAGCAGGTTTTCAGAAGAAAATACACCCAACTCAGTTTGAAGCAAGGTTCTGTTGTCCACGTAAACAACCTAGCGAAATGCCCTTAATGACAGAATCTGTCTTAATGTAGATTTGTGCACAGTTGATGGGAATCAAAAAAATAGAAACTGAAAGATTCCATAAACAAGGTCTATGAAGTGATCTGAGGTCACAGAGTAAGGCATTATTTCCGGCTGCACGCTTCATAGATGTATTTTTGGAGAGAGGAGAATTTGTGTTAAGTCATAATGGGTAGTTAAAACTTAAATTTGATAAACAGGATGAGAAACAACACGAATGAAAGCATGGTGATTTAAGTCACTGCAAGGAATATGCAAGAAACAACAGCTGGGTTTGGCTGGCCTGTAGGGTACAAAGGATAGAGGAAATAAGATAGAAAGTCCAAGTCAGGCTCTCATTATCCAGGGACAGCCAGCCCATGAATGTTAGCCCTTCCTCTGTGCTATCTGAAGAATCCTAATGCAGCACAGTAAAATCCATGCTTGAGAAAAATTCTTCTGACAGCAGCGATATTATTATTACTTATGATGTCCATAAAGTGTTTGAAGAAACAAGGGAAAAACAGTTTTATATATACTCTGACAGTTTAAAAGGTTGCTGCCATTATGCATGGATTTTTGAAATCTGCTTCTGTTGATTGTACAGACTACGCTGGCTATATACCTAACAAACTACACGAGGATATAAAATTCAATGGAGACAGTCAATTCCATGAACCTGAAATCAGATGACAATTTCATTTATACACATGCACCACCACTTCTCTTTGGTTCTATTTACCAGGAAGATGAACGACATAATTTCAGGCAATTAATTCAGATCTTTGGCAAGGCCATGGGAGTTTCTCTGAATACAAGAATACAACACACAAGAAGAAAAACATCAACTGCCATGCAGCAAGTTGCAAAGTGTGTGTGTGTGCATGTGTGTGCTCGCACGCATGAACACACATACGTTTCTGTCCCTGAAACTAGTCTTTTGGAAACTGCCCTAACCGCCAGAAATCTCTCCACATCTTCATAGATGCCTTAGCAGGCTGGACCCTGATATCAGGTTTAGTAGTTTCATTAGGGACCTCTCACTTCCAAAGGATCCACAGTATAAACTTTCAGAGCCGGCAACATAATCCTTCTCATCAAATATTTGGGCGACAGGTGGAAAATTGTTCTGCCAGCTGAAGAAGACAAAATCCATTCCTTCTGGCAATTTTCTGCAATGAAAACTCCAGAAATGAATGTGCAATAACTTGTGGAAATAAATTTCAAATATTATCACACAAAAGCAGTGTGCTCACAATCTCTAACTGTAAACTAACTCCTGCTTATCGGAATTTTTAAAATGTTGATTTCCCTTTGTGTTTGAATTGCCACTAAGGAAAGAGAGAATATTTTCAGACATAAAGAGCCAAAGAAATGCTAAATTCAAACAAAGTAAAACCATGTTGAAAGCTGTAAGGGGTTCGTGGCATCTCTCAGGTCCGGATGCAAGGACAAAAGGACCATTTTCTGACGTCACCTCATTCCTAGAAACTGTGAGATTATCCCCTCAGATTAGAATGCCATACACACACCAATCTGCAAATATATGTTGGGGTCTGACTCCTCCTGGTTGGTTAGAGTGACTTCCATCTGCTCTGGGATGCACAGATAGATCACAAGCACCCTGATAATGTTGTTTTTTTTTTTTTTTTTTTATTTCTAGGAGAGAGAGAGACAGCATGAGCAGGGGAGGGTCAGAGAGAGAGGGAGACACAGACTCTGAAATAGGCTCCAGGCTCTGAGCTGGCAGTCAGCACAGAGCCCGATGTGGGGCTCGAACCCATGAACCGTGAGATCATGACCTAAGCGAAAGTCAGACGCTTAACCGACTAAGCCACCCAGGCGCCCCCAGAGATTTTTAAGACAGGGCTAGTTGGATGGCTTCACAGAGTCTTCAAGCACACATTTGCAGCGTTATCAGTGAATTGGAAATCTCTGATCTGTACTGCTTTCCAGTTTCCACGGCGAGCATGTGTAAGGGATGCAGACCTTGCTACCGTGGNACAGAGCCCGACGCGGGGCTCGAACCCACGAACCCCGAGATCATGACCTAAGCGAAAGTCGGACGCTTAACCGACTAAGCCACCCAGGCGCCCCATAATGTTTCTTTTAAAGACTTCTCTCAAAAGCCCTCATTTGCTCACTCCTTAACAACAGAAGAGGCTGCCAGATGGGTATGCGATGGCATGGGAGGCTAAATGGGTTTGCAGCAAGTTAATGATAGAGAGAGGGTTGCACACGAGCACTCCGTGTTTTCAGTCTTGCACATGAGCCTTTCACCCATGTTTACTGTGTGGTACTCCTGTGCTGCTGAGAGATAAAACAGATTCAGTTGGAGAACAGAGGGACAATAAGGAGTCTACTATTAAAACACTGTACTGAACAACTTCATTTAATCTATTTTCTATTATTTGGAAGACATCTCCCTCCCCCAACTTTATGCCAATAGCTTTGTTATATGGCTTGTGTTTGTAATGATAACTGATGGATTCCAATTTACTTAGTTGGGAGTTTTACCCAATCCACTCATGAAGTGTATTTTTGTAATAGCATAAAAATGTTCAAGGATGTAAACAAAGTGACCAATTTAATGCACTATTTAGTTTTAAAAAGCAAACTCTTTTCCTAGATTTTGAAAGAACCTATTTAACAAGTCAACAAACATCATATGCCCGCGACTCAGGCATTCCAAAACAGTATCTGTGATGCCTTCTCAGTGCCAGACACTGTGGTATGAGTGGGATATTTAGTAATCAAAGAAGTCGAAGTTCTTCCCCTTCAGGTTTTAAATGTATAGCATGTTAGATAATGATAAAGTGCTAAAGAGAAAAATAGAGCAGGTAAGAGGGCTTAAAGCTCTTGGGTGAGAGGGAACAACTTACAATAGCATAAGGAGGGTTTAGGAAAGCAAAAGAGGTAAGGAATCACATGTGTATATTTAGCCAAGTGTATTTCAAGTATTCAAAACAGCAAGTGCAAAGGTCCTGAGGTGGGAACATGGCTTCATACCAGAAGAACTAAAGGAAGCAAATGTGGAGCCAGGTATGCATGGGATGAGGAGGAGATGAAAATAAAGGGGAGAAGGCACAGCACACATGGGGGGGTGCTTTTAGGACATGGGAATTTGAGTCTGAGTGAGGTGACAAACCTTTAGAGTTTCTTGACAGAGGAGTCATGATTTCACTTCCTTTGCATCAACTCAGATGTTACCTTTTCTCTGATACCTATCTCAACAACCCTATTTAATACTGCAACCTGTGCTTGTCTTCAATCTCAATTTTTCATGCTCAAAAATACTCACTTCTTATTCCATCATGCTTTTCTCCCTTGTGACTTCTTAGATCTTTTTTGGATTTATAATGTATGTGGCTTACTCTAGTCTCCTCTATTAGAATTATCTGATATATTAAGGCAGGGACTTGTATCCAGTTGGCTCACAGATGAACTCTGAGCATCTACACGAGTCCCTGGCACTCAGTAGGTGCTCAGTAAGGTGGTGAATCCTGTCAGTTCTTCTGACTGATCCAAGTAGGTCTTTAAAATGCTAAGAATGATTTCAGAACAGCTCTCAAACAACTTCTATATCTTGAATACTAAAGGGAAAATGTTCAGGAAGTGGGTACTGAAAAGAATAGTTATTTATCACCCAGGTTTATGGGGTAGAAGAGAAAGGGCAGAAGGAGGTAGAGAGTCCTCTCCTGGAATAAGTTGCTGTGAGAAAGTAACTAAAATATTTGCCAGTGTTTCTCTTCAAGATTGTTATACCCTCAAGAAACTGCTCTTTGTCAGATTATTAGAATCCTATCTAATAATTGGCAAGGGAAGAAATGTAATTTAAATTCTTCATAGTAAATCTAATTAGTTTTCTTATAGATAATGGTAAAACTTTATAAGAACTAACGAGAATGAAGTCAGATAACTAATGAAGCCAACTGCAGGCCAGATTGCTCTTTTAGTGTCTTAATATGTGAAGACAGGCTTCTTTCCCATATTCATTTCTTTTTTCTATGTGTGTGTCTTTGGGTAACAGACCTCGGAATGTAAGCTAAATCACAGCACACTGTAATAAAGACATCTGTAACCTGGCCTCAAGTTCAATAATTTAACAACTATAAACATTTTCTCATAAAGTATCCTTAATTTACACCCTAATTTTAAATGATGATCTTGAGGCACCTGTGTGGCTCAGTAGGTTAAGAATCTGACTTCTGGATCAGGTCATGATCTCATGGTTCACAGGTATGAGCCCTGCGTTGGGCTCTGCACTGACAACGCAGATCCTGGTTCGGATCCTCTGTCTATGTTTCTCTCTGACCCTCCCCTGCTTGTGCGCACTCTCTCTCTCTCTCAAAAATAAACAAACACTAAAAAATAAAAAAGACTGAAATGATGATATTATGTTCTGGTATACCTATATGTTCTCTATGAAAAGAGAGTTCACCAATTAAAATGTAATTAAATTAAATTAAATGCAAAATGTAATTAAATTAATTAAAAATGTAAACAAGACTGGGGGAAGAAAACATTGGAAACTAGTGAAAAGCTTTGTGTTTTTCGAGGACTTCAGAAGCCTCCATTCCACATGGAGTCCAAGTATCTCCACTCAGTAATCTAGACAGAGAACTTATAACCTGGATGACCATATGAATGGGAAATTTATCAAATTTTTAAATTTATACTTTATATATTTACATATATAAATATATATTTACATATATAAATATATATGACATATGTGTCATACCTCAGTTGATATCCATTAGTTCAGATCCTATGGGGATAAGGTGTTTTGGCCAGGTATATTTCCTGGTTAGAATTATAGTATATCAGAGTTGGAATAAGATTTAAATATAATCTCATCTCAAAATATTTGATTATTTTTTAATATTTATTTTTGAGACAGAGCACGAGCAATGGAGGAACAGAGAGAGAGGAAGACACAGAATCCAAAGCAGGCTCCAGGCTGCAAGCTGTCAGCACAGACAGCCTGATGGGCTCAAACCCGCAAACCTAAGATCATGACCTGAGCAGAAGTCGGATGCTCAACTGACTGAGCCACCCAGGTGCCCCTCATCTCAATATACTTAGATGTTTGAACTCTCAGCACCGTACTGTCCATCTCCTGCTGGGCACATCTGAGGACGCAGCCCATCACTGCCTCTGAAGACCATCTCTCTCTCTTTCCAACAGTCTGATGCTCAAAGGGTCCTACAGTGGCTAAGCAAATCTGCTCTGGGGTCAGATAGCATGGATTCAGATCCCTGCTACCACTTACAAGTATGACCTTTAGTAATTAACTCAATCCCTCTGAACCTCCACTTTCTTATATGTAAAACAGGGGCAAACACAGACCTTCCTTCCTTCCTTGGGTAGTTGTAAAATTTAAGATTTAAACCATAGAAAGTGCTGGTTATTAACGATATTGAAACCTGCATTGTTGTTATTATGTCATGAATGTGGCTCTGCACACTGGTCCTGAGCTACAGAGGGCCAGCCAGAGATCATGTTAATCAGAATTACACAAGACCCCATTTTGGTATTTTGTTGGCATCTCAGGATTTTATAGCACTTCATGTAGCTAAGTAGAGGGCGAGATCAGATTTCAAAGAGCCATGGCTCTGGCATTGACCCTAAGATATATTCTAGAAATTACCTTTGAAGGGGAAAGGTTCTGAAAGCTTGATTTTCCTAAGAGTTGTGAATTCTCCTACAAATGAAGGAAGACCCAAAATTGATTGATTTGGTCTTGTTAGTTGGATTCCAGTTAATGGAGGCTTTGCTCCATAATTGGCCTTTCCCTCAATTAGTCTAAATTAGTAAGTTTTACTATACATTTGTTACTGTCAAGAATGAATTAATAATTTAAGTGTGACATTATATAAATACCAGACACTGATTTATGCTTGTCATCTTTAGTATCTTAGTACACATCAATTTTCCTCTTAAGTTCTGCACAGTGACAAGAGCACAGAGTAGGTAAGGTGATCAGGAGAACTTTCACGGTACCTATGTAAGCCACAAAACAAAACAAAAATAAAACAAAACAAACAAAAAGTTACCCCCAACAACCCGAAGATCTTGGATTTTTTAAACATTTAATATTTTAACATTTTTTTTTTGAGATAGAGAAACAGAGGATGAGTTGGGCGGGGGGGGGGGGGCGCGGGCAGAGAGACAGACATGCATACACAGAATATGAAGCAGGCTCCAGGCTCTGAGCTGTCAGCACAGAGCCTGATGTGGGGCTCAAACTCTTAAACCGCAAGATAGATAGATAGATAGATAGATAGATAGATAGATTAGATAGATTGATTTTTTATTACATGTTTATTTATTTTTGATAAAGAGAGACAGAGTGTGAGCAGGGGAGGGGCAGAGAGAGAGGGAGATACAGAATCTGAAGGAGGCTCCAGGCTCTGAGCTGTCAGCACAGAGCCTGATTTGGGGCTTGAACTCACAGAGTGTAAGATCATGACCTGAGCCAAAGTCAGATGCTCAACCGACTGAGCCACCCAGGTGCCCCATAATCTGCAAGATTTAAGCCTGAGCTGAAGTGGGACATTTAATCGACTGAGCCATTCAGGCGCCTCTAAGCTGAAGATCTTTAAATGTGATCTATGTGGGCCTTGGGTTCCCATCCTGACTGCAGGGACCCTAGGAATCAGTTCCCGTTCCTGGACCTCCCTTCTCACTTCTTGGCCCTGGTGCATTTCCCAGGAAGGGCTGAGCCCAGGCCTCTTGCCCTTATTCCCACTACCTTGATGTGATAATACAGGAACTGTCCTTGATGGAGCCAAAGGACACAAAACAAGTGCTCCTCCTGTCATTCTGCTCCTTCGTCCTGCACCAAACTCCATCCACCATGAACTACTTCCAATGTCTACACAATTTCAGAATACAGACCTTTACTCTATGACACAGCAGAAACCATGGGAAGACAGCATGTGCCGAAAGCCAGCCACACCTGAATGTGCCCGGTATCAGCTTTTAAGGAAGACATGCAGGCTCCTAAGAGTCTTACCTATTAAGATGCGATTTATACCATCTACCTTGAGGTGTGGCAGCTGGGATCCCAGAAGATAAACGAGTTTTGCATTTTCATTAGTCGTTAGCTATTAATAACAAAGTCAAACAATTATTTTAAGTTTTGAAAATACACTCACGAAATCACACCTGAGATATGCACCCTGATCACTTCCATTTTCTGAAGGCGACAGGATTCTGCCAAATATCTCCGGCTCATTCCTTGACTGCAAACAGAACACTCCATCTTTATTTTCCAATGCTCCCCCTCTGAGCTCCGCTCAAGCTTATCACCAGTGTGTGTAACTAAGTGCTTCAACTGTGTTCTGAGAGACACAGCCCCTACCCTCGTGCCACCTGGACTTCAGTCAAAATTGGTTTTCTGCCATTGTGTCAGTTTCTTCTCTAGAATCCTCCTTCTGAGAAGAAAGTAGGAAAAGATGTGAAGCCAATCCTTGCTTCCCAGCAGTACTTCAAAGAGGCTGAGGTCTGTCATTGTGGAGGCCTCTCTCTGGACTTGCCTGTTTTGTCATGAAAAGAAGAGACCCCAAAGTATCAACCCGGTGTCACACCCCCCTGTCTTTGTTTCCTACTAGTCTCCAAAAAGAAATGCAATCTTTTTCATTAGACAACTCCTGGTGCTCTGACAAAGTCAAAATGTCAGGCCCTCAGCAAATGAGGATAATTAAAAAAATTGAAATGATCTAGACCGAGGTCAGAGTTTTAACTTTTCTTCCCAGTTGCATCTGAAAATTTAAATAGAACAGACAAAAGACCCTCTAAAGTCACTGCACTGAGAATGCACTGGTGTCCCAACAGTGAGGTTACAGAGGTTCCTAGGTGACAGTTTCTAACTTTCAAAGTGTTCCTACATGCTTTGAACCCTTTCATTTTTAGAAGAGCTCTGGGAATGGAATCAGGACCAGTGAGTGACAGACCAAAGGCTTCTGACTCTACATCCAGTGTCGTTCCATTAAACCAGAGCTTTTGCAACCTTCTCAGTTCTAAGAGCAAGGTTTCTATTCTTCTGGATTCCTCTTATATCAGTAACCAAGGACCCCTGACAATGACTCCATCTACCATATTATACCATCACTGTCCTCCAGCACCTTCATCATTTTGAGAAGCCATTCTCAATTACACAGATGAAGGGTAGACTTCCTTTAATGGAACCAATAACCACAGTATTTCAGCCATACTGTGGGTCTAGACGTCAACAGGAATTGATGAGAAGGGAAGCCATGATAGAGATGCACCCCAAAGACTCACCCCTTCAAAAACACCTTCAGAGGGTATGAATTAATGTGTCAAACATGACTCTGAAAACCCAGGATGACACTAAATAAATCAGTTAAAGCAATATGGTCCATTTCATTTAGTCCTGGATGGTGGACAGCTCTTTTCCGAGATCCCTGACCCACAAAGTCAAGTGTGCCCCATTCTGGATTCACAGATCACTTCTAACTCACAATCCTTCGATACCTACAGAGTCACTAGCTCATGATGGACACAGAGCTGCCCTAGTCTGAATCCCCCATTCCGTAGTATCCCCTGCAATGACTTAATCGGTGCTCTCAGACTCCAAAGAGATGGATGTGCTACTCAAACCAAAGAGATCTATGAATCACGTTGTAAGGAAGAGTTTTTAAATTGTGAGCTTTACTGTCAAACACTCTAGTTCAAAAACTGATCCATCATGTTTTTTTTTTTTAATGTTTTATTTATTTCTGAGAGAGAGAGAGAGACAGTGTGAGCAGGAGAGGGTCAGAGAGGGAGACACAGAATCTGAAGCAGGCTCCAGGCTCTGAGCTAGTTGTCAGCACAGAGCCTGACATGGGGCTCGAACCCACGAACCGTGAGATCATGACCTAAGCCAAAGTCGGACAGCCAACCGGCTGAGCCACCCAGGCATCCCTGGTCCATCATGTTTTAACTGTGTGATCTTTGGTAAACCATTTAAATTTTTGAATCTCAGATTCTTTGTATCTGATGCTGAATGATTATACCTGTATCTCTAATGGATACTTCTGTTTACTAATGTCTTCTTCCTTTTGAAGAAAAACCCTATTTACTACTCTCCTTAATGAGGTTCTGTGATTTCTTACATCAATCAGGAAAATTCCAATCCATTTGCCTTGCCAGTAAGAGGCACAGGAAGCAATTCTGACTATTGAGATGTGAATAAAAGTATGTTGGGGGAATTGAAGACTTAAAAAGATACACCCATGAAGAAAGGACAATGTTGTGTCTTTCTTCTTCTACTAGACAATGTTGTGTCTGGATGTGATGGCTAGGACTATTACAGTGATCTTGTTACCAATGGTGGAGCCCGCCTGAGGATACACTCAACTCACTGGGGATTACAGAGTATAAAATTCAAAAAAACTTGGTTGTTGGATATCCTTATTGAACTGTTAAAGCAATGCTTTATGTTGCATCAAATAATAAACAACCTTATAACTTAAATAACTTGAGCTAGGACTTTTTTCTACCACTCGAAGCTGAAAGCAAGCATATTAAATAAAGATAATGACACTATCTAACATAAAAAATTTCTCAATGTCAAATATTATTTGAAACACTTCAGTATATTAATTTATTTAGTTATTGCAATGATCCTCTGAATCTGTGAGGAAATGTTACATATCCTGTTCTATTCACCCAATGGGGTAGCAGAAGATCAGGCATTTGAGCATAGACAGGTCTAGGTCCAGAGCCAACACCGTGAAAACCTTTTTCCTTACTTCTATACACTGTCTCCTAAGGGGTAACAGGCTTACTTTTAAAAATAAAGCCACCTAGACCATAGGGAACCTGGGTGGCTCATTTGGTTAAGTGTCCAATTTCAGTTCAGGTCATGATCTTGTGGTAAGTTTGAGTAGGATTCTGCTGACAGCTTGGAGCCTGGAGCCTGTTTCAGATTCTGTGTCCCCCTCTCTCTCTCTGCTCCTTCCCTGCTGGTGCTCTGTCTCTCTTTCTCTCTCAAAAATAAATAAACATTAAAAAAAATAAAACAAAAATAAAGCCACCTAGACCATTCAAAATGTGAAATTGAAGTATTTCAAATATGCTAATTTTGTAAAAACAACGATGTGTTCCATACACATCATACAATATCAGTTATCTCCTTCCCCACTCAATTACATATCCTTGTCTCCTTAGGGCCTGTATTTTTTGAGTTTATTATTCACACTGACCCTCACCACAAACCACCCAATTGTAATATGGATGGCCTATACCCCTTTCCTATAGCTGGTCTCAAATTAGCCCCACTTAACACCTGATTCTCAAGGCTAACTTCCCTTCTACTGCCAGCTTCCAAAGGTGCATCCCACTCCTTATATCCCCATGTTACTTCTTCCACACCCGATTCCGTTTCTTCAAGCCAGCCCACCAGAGTAGCTTCTGACCTTCAGTTGTACAGGGACTCATTTTTTCCCACCGATCTTCAAAGTATTCCTATAACTTTATGACACCCTTATCCATTGTTCCCAAGTAATGTGATTCAAATCATCCTCCACAAGCTCATATCTTCACATGCATAACCAGTTCAGAACAATGGTCCCTTTATCTTTTAAGGCATGTGTGGAGGTCTGCCCTAATTGTTCCTCCTGAGGGGTAGAGGGAACCTGAGGGTAGAGACAGGCTGTTGGGCAGTGAGAAGGGAAGATGGATTCTGTTTCGCTGTAAGGGAAAAAGCTGTCATAGGACCATCATTACCAAATGAGTGACTTATTAGAACTCAGATGTGTGAGTTCTACACCAGACTTAACACAAGGTTTTTAGAGACATGGCTCAAGCATAATCATTTAAAACCATCCCCCAGAACATTCTGATGCACGTTAAAATCTGAGACTCTATCATAATGACCAGAAAGAATAAAGGATCCAACAAAGTAGAGGGTTTGAATGGTATGTAAACACTCTAAGATAGTAAGATATTTATTTAAGCCTGGGGTAAATCTGCCTTCCTTCTCTTCTTTTGTTCTCACTCAATGAACCAATTACACACCACTGAGACATTTGTCTACTCTTTCACAAGTAGACCCTAAGCTCCCTAGTCGTATTTACAGGGACTCTAGATTATCTAATACTTCTTTGTATTCCCAAAGTGGCTTGAATATAAGAGCTGATACTGATAAGTGACTCATGACAGGCAATGTCTAAGCACTCCTGTGTATGAACTCTCTACAGTGTTCTTCCCACCTGTTCTTCCACATTACAAAGATAAAAACAGAAAGGTTGCATCACGTGCCCAAGGTCACACAGTTGATCACATCTGAGCCAAGATTTGATCCTGGCCACGTAGTTCCAGAATCAGTACCCTTTAATAACAGTACTTCAATGCCAAAACGAAGTGACAGTTTATCAGTAACTATTGCCTCACTCGAGCCAGCAAGTCCCATGAATGTGACATTCCCTCTCTCTGAACTGAATCTCCTACTTTCCCCTGCATGGGATACCCTTATACCTTTATTATCTTCCTGCCTCTCATCCAGGCTTTAAGACCATTGTTAATTAAGGTCAGCCAAACATGGCAACCAGTTCATGGGTTAAAATCATAGGAGATAATATTCCCTACTTTTTAGGTATCTTGAAATTTAAGTTACATGTAAATGCTACCAAGCACTGGGCCGGCACACAGCTAGCACGCATAGCAAGTAGCTATATTTAACGTTCTTCTCACTGTCCCACTCGCTTTCTTTAGATCTTAAGATAGCACGAGACACAAGGAGGCACTTTTAATATACACTCTTCCAGGGTGATGATTCAGAGGGAGGAACACCAGGAGTGAGACTGGGAATTAAAATTCTAACTCCCTCCTTATTAAGAAAACTTCCCGCATAGCTTTTAAGCATTTTAATTAACAAAAACTCATGCTCTCATTACTCTTAATTTCTCCATAAGCGAATACAACTGTAGCACAGACAGTGAACTATCCAGAGTCTTGGGTCAGGGCAAATCCTATCTGACATTTGCTGGCTTGTGAGCATGGGCAAGTCATTTTACCTGGTTGTGAAGGTTGGAGCCAGCTATGCCTCTGAGTCCTGGATTTGCATTGGTATTAGCTGTGCAAATGTAGGCAATGCTGCAAATGCAAATCACCGGAGAATGTTGTAGTTTTTTAATGTGTATTTATTTTGAGACAGACAGACAGACAGATGGGAAGAGAATCCCAAGCAGGCTCTGCTGTCAGCACAGAGCCCTACACAGGGCTCGATCTCATGAACCCTGAGATCCTGAGCTGAGCCAGAATAAAGAGTTAGATGCTTAACCTACCGAAGCACCGAGGCATCCCACTTGGAAATGTTGTTAAAATATAGGCTATGAATAAATCATTCCAGGAAAAGGTATGACATACTGTATTTCTAACAAATTCCAAAGTGATATTGAGGCTTGTGGCTTACAGACCACACTTAGAGAGGCACAGGTTCCTTGGCTGTTAAAAAATAAATTGAAAATAGCAGTATCTAAAAAGATTGTATCAGTATTTACATCACAGAGTCTTCGTGAGGATTAAATGAGAAAATCCATATAAAATACTTAGTGCACCGTCTTAGAAAGCACTAGCGGGCCCTTTGAGATACTCTCTGTAAATAAAAGCTAGTTATTAAATATCAGAACTGAAGCTCAGGGAGCTTTCCTCCAGGGTAGTAAGGACAACACTGACATCTGAGCCTGCTCATACATAGCCAGGACAGCTCTGCTTAATTCCAAATAGCACCTGTTGTTTTGGAGAGGCCTCTGGCTGGGAGGAAGGTAACTGTATGGATGGCCCTCACTCTAAGTTCACCCCACCCTGTTTTCTGGGGCTTTAGGTACACTCTGCCTGGAGGTCCTTATCCTAGTGAGCCTGTGCAGAAAATAAAGAGGGGGTAACTTCCCATAAACCATGCTGATAATTGGCTATGGGAGACAAGCACATTCATATCTACCAACGAGGATAAAAATGCTCATAAAAGCGCTAGTGGTAGCAGAAAGTATCACCATCACATTGCAGTCTCTTCTGCATTTTAAATCCTCATTTTTGCATATAAATATACACACACACACACACCACACACTCAAATTTTAAATATTAAGTAGAACGCAAGTTATAATAACACCTCCCACATTTATTTAACGCAGAGATTAAGAAAGGAAACCACATAAGGGCGCCTGGGTGGCTCAGTCAGTTGGGAATCCAACTCTTGATTTCAGCTCACATAATCATCTCACAGTTTCGTGGGTTTGAGCCCTGACTCAGGCTGTGTTGGCGGTATGGAGCCTGCTTGGGATTCTCTCTCCCCACCTCTCTCTCTCTGTCCTTCCCCAACTCATGCTATCTCAATCTCTCTCAAAGTAAATAAACTTAAAGACAAAAAAGAAAGGAAACCACATTCAATAAACATTGGTGAGTCCCTCAAACACACACACAGCTTTATTTGTTAATACATCAAATAAAGCAGAAGACAGTTATTGGCTCACAGGTAAAATGCCAGAGCAGGAAGTATGTGAGGTACAAGGAAATCTGTATTCATTAAATACTATGTCATGATGGTAAGACTGGTAATTGAATGGGGTAATTACTAAGCGTGGGGTAATGTAATCTAAATAATTATTCCAATTCTCAATGAGAAGAGCAGTGATTTTAAACCTTTGTTTCTTCCTTCCTTCTTGTCTTTTTTTTTTTTTTTTTTTTAAGATGGAAACTACTCAGAATTAGAGAGGCTTCCTCTCATGCCTGTTTTGTAGAATCTGTCCCCGTGCTCTTGCACAGAGGCATCAACCACCCCAGGAAGACAGATGCCAAAGTTTGGCTTGGGCTCTGGGTAACCTGAGAACATTTACAAGAGGCCTTTTCTCTCCCTCTCTGCACTGACTGGGCCCCGGTGATCTCCACATGAGACTGCTCTTCCTGCTTCCTTAGGATCATTTGTACAGAAACCTAACAGAAAGCAGTCACTGGCACAAAAGCCAGACTAGGGGACTAGCACGCTCTAGACTGGCCACTTGAGTCTCTTTTTGCTTTGAACCTCAGCCAGGAAACACCTGGAATTGATGGAGTTCTTATGAGAATTTATTTCTGATACTAAGCCCCTCTATATAGACGGGCTTCTGTCGCCTGCCCTGGTGATCACATTTCGTGACCTGTGTGAACCCTTCCACAGAGCATGCTCATGGCCGACTGTCCGCCTGTTTTTGATCATCAGACATCACATTTTTCCTGAGCACCTACTATATACCAGGTAACGTGCCAGGCAGTGGTGCATAACAGGGACACGTTCCCTGACATCACCAGGTTCATGGTGCATCCAGAGAGAACTCTGGTATTCTAAATGCCTAAAGATCCCTTTCTTGCTACTTTTTCTTCACTTACTGCATTATAATATTACTTCATAATTATAATTTTAACAGTTTCATGAACACCTATTACAGAATCTTTTGGTTATACTTTTAACCAATTAAAAAATTATGTTTATTTTTTTTTAGAGAGAGAGAGAGATCACATGAGAGAGAGAGAGAAAGAGAGAGAGAGATAGCACGCACCAGGGAGGGGCTGAAAAGGGGGAAAGAGACATCCCAAGCCGGCTCTGTGCTGAGTGGGGCTTGAACTCATGAACTGTGGGATCACGACCTAAGCTCAACCAACTGAGCCACCCAGGTCTCCCTTGACCAATTTCTTAAAAGTCACACTTACCCATAACCACCTGCTCAGTGTGGACATCATCTGGTGAATTATACAATGATCTGGCCTGATCTGTTGCTTTAATATTCATTCATATGCATGCAATTAATCCCCAACTCCTTACTGATCATCCGTGGTTTGTAAAGTTTTGTGCTGAGCCTGAGAAGCAGCAGCCCTCAAGATGTTCACAGTCTAGTAGGCAAGGTGGAATCATTCCCAGGGAGCATGATTTGATGTGTACCATAATGGCAAGCTCAGAAAAGAGATGTCAAGGAAAGCTTCCCAGGGGAGGAAATATTTAAGTCACTGGCTCATGTACACACAGCTTAGCTAGACACATAGGGAGTTAACAGAAACATTTAACATCTTACGAGCCTAAGGGAGTCAGTAAAAGAGGTGAAAACAAATCTCTTTGAGAACAAAGTAAAAGTAATAGAATACACGGCTTAATGTCATTTAAATATGAAAGAAATGATCTGAAATGAAAGGTGATGGTACCAACTCGTTTTTGTTACTGCTGCATGCTGCCTGGGGTTTGAGTGGGGATAAGGTAATGTGTACCCATTCCCAATCTGATATTTTCATGTACTCAAAATCTGATTTTCTAGTACGAGCATTAATGTAGCACTGAGCGGGGTGGCGAGATGTTTGAGTGTGCATGATTCACAGAGGTTTTTCAGTACCGTGCAATGTTCCAACTAACGAACAGCCAAGAAGTAAGATTGGGCATTGACTGTTACATATTAATGATGCCCTGCTTGGGAATAAAGATGGGCCTTTTCTATGCAACTTAAGAATAGCCTGTGACATATCCCCTTCTCCCCCATCCTTCTCTCCAAGCTGCCCTAGTCAAGAGATTTTCAACATTAAAACCAGAAATTTCCAGGGCGATTTAGTGACTTCCTCAAAAATTGCTCCCTCAGGCTTAATGGGGCTGGACCAGACATAATTAAAATGTATTTACAACATGTGTTTAAAAGTCGTGACCCCAGAGAACAAAGTTTTCCCAACAACTGAACCTGATGCAGTCACTGAATCCCATGTGGTCTGTCTGGTGGGAAGGTTTCTGCCATTGTGGTCAGTTAGGTTATAATGAATCAAAGAGACAAATGTCCATGAGGGAGAACTAACCGAGAGCAAGGCTACCTCTCCATCTTGCACAAAGGAGGGGACTAAATAAACTGAGATTCCTCCCAAGTGCAATTACTGACCTAAGGCAGATGCTTATGAGGCCTCTGGTCTGAACTGTTTGCTAAAGCATGGGCTTACAAACCAGCAGGACGACAGGAATAAATGAAACTGAATCCTGCTCCCCATCATAATTGCACCTGTGGTGTGCTGTGTATTCTTAGCTGGAGAAACATTTCATTTACTGAAGCTATTGGTCTGAACCAATCCCCAAGCTCTTCCCTCAACTTGATTTGCAGATCAATTGTTGTGATTAAAGGAAAGAGATTCGAAGGAGCCAACTGCTGATTCAAATATTAGGGGTGCTTACTGCAGTGTTATTCGCATCCTGCTCCAGACAAAGCTGGTAGAGTTCCTGTTTCAGAGCAAAGACATTTTAAAAAATTGCTGAATGCTTGAAAGCCACTGTTAGGGAGCAGGATCTACTCAGGGAAAGAAAGAAGGGTGTAGAATGGAAAGTCATGAAAATATAGAGGGTAAGTTCTGGAAAACTTCCTTTTTGTCAACTATATAGGGTTTACACATTCCCTTTAATGATGATGAGTTTCTAGCAAACGAAGCCAGGTTTGGGGCTCCTCTCTACACATGGCTATGTGATCCTGCTTCATGACTAAATCCAGCCACCCGTCTCTAGGGAAACAGGCCAGCCATATCAATGCAAAGGTATCAACAGGGTGGCAACGTAAGTCCTAAACCCAACCATAAATCTATTCACATCTCTACTCCCAGTCCTATTTTCTTCCTGGTGTGTTGGGCATCCACCTTCCTCTTCCTGCAAGTAGGCCTTTGATCCTATTCTTCTGCTTCTCCAGGATGCTCGCCTACCATGGTGCCTTTTCTTGCTTATATACAGTTTCTCAGTTTTCCTGCACTGATCCTCCTGGTTGATATTTTGTTGCACTAAAAACTCTTTCATGTTACCAAAAACAGTATTCAGATCTATATTCCACTTTCTTCTCCTTCACAAAAAGTGGCCCTATGCTCATTACTCCTTATGACGCCACCTTTAACCTACTCAGACCAAAATCATCCGTTCCACCTAACTCTCACCAACATCACCAATGGCTTTTGTGACAATCAACCAATGGAAATTTTCAGCACCAAACTTAAGTGACGTACCTATATCATTTGACACATTTAAGGACTCCCTTGTCCTAGAAATGTTCTCACCACTTTGCTCTCCTTTGTCCTCTTATCTCAAAGGATATTTCCTCTTGATTTCTTTCAAATCCATCCTATACTCAACTATTAGCATGCTGGATTCCCCAAGGTCCAGTCCTAGGCCACTTTTTCCATTCTTCTTTTGCTTCTTAATCCATGCTCAGAGTTTCAATTACTATCTATAAATTAGATAATCCGTAAGAGACACCTCACTCTTGACATACCTAAAACCAAATTCATCACCTCTCCCTTCTTCGTTACCAATCCTGTCTCTCTTCTGGTACTATCTCTATAAAAGAAAGGACCTGATAGATTCCAAATGCCAGACAGAAAATGCATTGTGTGGGTCCATTTATAAGAAATATCCAGAAAAGGCAAATCTATAGAGAATGAAAGTAGGTTAGCTATTGCCTCGGGGCACCTGGGTGGCTCAGTTGAGTCGGTTAAGCATCTGACTCTTGCTTTCAGCTCAAGTCATGATCTCACAGTTTTTGAGTTTGAGCCCCACATCAGGCTCCATGCTAACAGTGGGGAGCCTGCTTGGGATTCCCTCTCTCCTTCTCTGCCCTTCTCTTGCTCATTCTCTCTCTCTCAAAATAAATAAACATCCAAAAGAAAAAAGAAAAAAAAAAAAGATTAGCTGTTGCCTAGGGCCAGAGAAGGGAATGGAGAAGGACTACAAATGGGCTTCAGTACTTTTTGGGGTGATGAAAGTGTTTTAAAATTAGACTCAATAAAATGACGGTTGCCGCAGAAGAGGGGGAGGTTGAGGAAAGAGGTGAAGGGGAAAGGGAGATATAGGCTTCCAGTTATGGAATAAGTAAGTCACGGGAATAAAAGGCATAGCATAGCGTAGGGAATAGAGTCGATGGGATCATCATCATGCTGTGTGGTGGTGGATGATAGCTACACGGTGGTGAGCCTAGCTTAACATAGAGAGAAAAGGAATCACTGTTGTATACTTGGAACTAATGTGATACTGTATATCAACCATACTCAATTTTTTTAAATTATACTCTGATGTTGGCAATGGAATTCTACAACTATACTAAAATCTACAGAGTTGTACATTTAAAAACAGGTGAATTTTGTGGTGTATAAATTGTATCTCAATGAAGTAGTTTTCAAAAATCACATGGATAGGAGTCATGCTGATTCCCTCCCTTTTCTAACTCATCTCTAGTTTCAACCTATTCCTAAGTTCCACCAGTAAGACTACCAAAATATTTCTCAATTCAACCTTGGGTTTGTTTGTTTGTTTGGTTTGTTTGGGTTTGGTTTTTGGTTTTTGGTTTTTTGTTTTTTTGTGGTTTTTTTTGGCTCTACTTTAAATTAGTGTCATCTTGGGCTCCTGGGTGGCTCAGCTGGTTAAGCAGCCGACTTCAGCTCAGGTTATGATCTCACAACTCGAGAGTTCGAGCCCTGCATCAGGCTCTTTGCTGACTTCATGGAGCCTGCTTCAGATCCTTGGTCTCCCTCTGTCTCTGCCCCTCCCCTGTACTCTCTCTTAAAAATAAACAAACATTAAAAAATAAATAAAATAGCAACATCTTTCTGGATGGCAATAGCTCTCACCAGTGTCTGCCATCAGCTCTTATATTCACAACATACTATTCTCTATACTTCAGCCAAAATCTTCTCTGCTTAAAAATCCTTTACTGGCTTCTAAAACTCTTTACATCAATCCCACATTCCTAAATTGACCTAAAAGACCCAGCATGATGGGCCTGCTGATTCCCCTCATCTGTCCTCCCCTCCTCACACCTCTCCTGGGTCAGTGACATTTTTGCCTACAACCTTTTCCCACCCCATCTTCATCTGCTCCATTTCTACTCCCCCTGGATGGCAGCCCAAGAATTAGCTTGAGTGGAATGACCCTGACCCCTCAGTCTAAATGTGCCTCATTGGCTACTGGTCTCATAGAATCTAATTCTTGCCTTCAGAAAACACAGTTTGTAACTAAACCTTCACCACCATGACAACTCAGGTTAATATCCACCCTTCCCTCCATCCATGTAAGTTGCATGAAAGCAGAGAGTGCATGTGCTTCTTCCCTTTTGTACATCTGCAGTGGCTGGGCGGGTACCTAACTGGAAACAATTATTCAGCGGCACCCAGGTGGCTCAGTTGGTTAAGTGACTGACCTGTGATTTCGGCTCAGGTCATGATCTCACGGTTCGTGAGATTGAATCCCACTTAAGGCTCTTCGCTGACAGTGCAGAACCTACATGGGATTCTTTTTTCCTCTCTTTCTGCCCCTCCCCAGCTCTCTCTTTCTCTGTCAAAAATAAACTTAAAAAAATAATAAACTGTTCAAAGAATAATTTCTCTGCTGGAAAGTTAATAGCAATTCTTGTTATTAAAGAATATGAAATTCCTTTCTTGATGAGTCAAAGGATAGGAGATTGCTGCTATTATTTAGTATTAAATTTTCACACACACACACACACACACACACACACACACATAGTCTTTAATATGTCCATGAAATAAATGAAGTAACCTGGTTTCCATTTCTCCATTGTACTCAGGTAAACTGAGGACTGAAACGAATAAGCTGGCTGGTCTCGGAGACGCTCAGAGGAGCAGCCGGAATGCAAGCATAGCAAAGCTCCGCCTCCTTAAAGATGAGGCAGAAATCTCTTCAAATCTTGTTTCAAAATCATGGCTTTTTCTCCTATTTAATAGAAAGAGCCTCTACCAGCCAAATAGAAATGTTCACACTCTTCCAAAATTCTGCTAGGAAAAAAAAAATGTTTTGACATCCTCCTTATCTCTGCATACACTGACTTCTCCCTGTGCCTCTGTTCGGAGCTATGACAGCACCTATGGTCCAGATTCTTCAGCCTCTCTTTTTCCTGTGATTAAAAATAAGCTGCCAACCATCAGTTGGCAATAAGGGTAGCTGTCAGGTGTCCAGTCCCAACCCCATCACTTCTTTGCAAGCCCAGAGCCTCACGAGAGCCCATCTGGTGCATATCATTCCTTAATCCAATCCCAGGGCCCTAAAGACCATGCAGAGGGGAAAGTAATCTGACATTGTGGGTTAAAAAAAAAAAAAAAGGGGTTAAAATGAGATTTCTAAAACAAAGCAAAGGAAAGTCCTTTTTTATAAAACAGAATTGGGGCACCTGGCTGGCTCAGTCAGTAGAGCCATGAGACTCTCGATCTCAGGGTTCTGAAGTCAAGCCCCAAGTTGGGTGTAGAGATTACTGGAAAAAATGATAATAAAATCTAAAAAACATATACATAAAACAGAATGAAAATGCACTTGAACTAAAATCACAAAAATGATTACAAAAATATAATCACAAAATAATAATTTTGATGTGGATGGGAACAAAATTCTGACCTGTCACAATTATGCTGGACAATTGCATCTGAATAAATATTGCAAACATTTGACTCAACGTATGCAAAGCACACACTTTAAAAATTAGAATTCTACCCAGTGTGTGAAAATAATGTGAATAGCAAACAGTTGAATGGAGAGTAGTGCTTTTCATCAACGGTCACCATCTATCTATAATTCTTAGGAAATCAATTCTTTCTAGAGATTATAGATTTTCCATCTGTAACAGAACTATAATAATACTTGGCTTTCCCACATAGCATTTTCTTAAAGAGTAACCAAAATACTGTAGTAAAAGCAAAGGTCTAGGGGTTTAGGAAAGATGTTATTATACTGTCATACTTCTGTCATTAGGGCAAATTATCCAAAGATGCCCCAAAATTTCATTATAATGCAAAACACTGTTTCATACATTATTTCATTTTCTTCCAAAACATTTTGGACTATGCACTTAGGGACTGTTCTGCAGAGATGGCACAGATTTAAGCAGACACTCCATTATTGCAAGTTAAAAATAAAGCGATGCAGTTTAACTAAAGCACTAAATGCCAATAATCTCACAGAGAAGGTAGTTTGTGTATTTGCATAGTGTTTGGGACAAGGAAAGCCAATTAAAAGGAAACTGTAAACATTGAGAAAAGACAGCATGATGGCTAAACATTTAGAAGCGACAAGCAAAGAGGCACCTGGGTGGCTCAGTTGGTTAAGCTTCTGACTGCAGCTCAGGTCACGATCTCATGAATCATGCGTTCGAGTCCCGCACAGGGCTCTGTGCTGACAGCTCAGAGCCTGGAGCCTTCTTCAGATTCTTTGTCTCCCTTTCTCTCTGTCCCTACTCAGCTTGTGCTTGCTCACTCTCTTTCTGTCTTTCTCTCTCAAAAATAAATCAATAAACTTAAAAAAAAAAAAAGAGAGAGAGAGACAAGCACGAGAGGAAAATGAGAAAGATCATGTGAGAATGTGACTCCTAAGTTGGCACCCCTTTTATCAAAGGGATCCATCCACTAGTAAACGATGGTTAAAGTCCTCTCTCTGTGTATTCAAATGTTAGTCATCTCAAAATTATGAAAAGTAAAATTAATTTAAACAAATTTTCAAAGACATTCTGTTTGCTTAAGAGAAAAATCCACTTATCAATTTCAGTAACTTTCTCCTGGACATACTTGAGTAAAGCCTAGAAATCTAAGGTATCCCACACACAGAAATATGGTGGGCAGTTTTTCAATTAAAGAAAGGAAATAAAGTATCCATTAAAACCCATTATAAAGCATGCTACAAACCAAACTTTACTTTGAAAACCTGAATATCCTCTTTAATTCAAACAATTTCAAATACTCAATATTAGATTTGTGTTCTTTCATATTTATAACAGTGACTGTTTTTGTTGTTTTAATCCCATTTCTGGGTTTGGATTTTTTTGATGGTTCATTTTTTTTTTTTATTCCATGAGCCAAACAGCCTAAAGTTCCCTTCACATTATATGCCGACTAGAAAGGTAAATTTATTATTTATCAACATAGGACTAACACCATACGGAAACACAATGGAGTTTTAAGGAAATTGGCTTCCAGACCAAATGTGACACAACATTTCAAAACACATACAACCGTGACACTCCCTCTCAGCAAGGCAGATAACAGGCTGCCTATTTTCAAGACTAGAAACAGATGTTTAACTACAAAGTCAACTGGTTTTTGTCACAAGCTTCATTGAAGCAAATATTAATTGTTAATAAAATTAAAGTACAGATACGAGGGAATGTTGAGTGTCAAAGGCATGTGACAGCTTCTGGGACCCCAAGTTCTCAACCACTGATGGCTAACTCTACCATTTCCTAGTAGTCACCTTTTTGCACAGTGATGAAGCTGCATTCCCCACTGAGTTATTTCATCTGACTCACATCATGCCATAGTGAAGATAAAAAGGAAACAGATGAAAGAAAAGAAAAATAAATCGGTAAGCTCTGAAAACTTGAAAACTGAGACATAACCTAGCTATCGGTTTCATTTGACCAAAACTTGAAACTCATTCTTTGCTTAAGGAAATGATGGCAAGAAATACAGACTCACATTGAAGCTCTAGGAAATAAGGCCCCAAAAAAAGTGCACCATTAAGGAAGCAATAGAAAAGAAAGAAAATTAGCTAATGAAATATTTGAGATGAGTTCATTAATTATTGTTTATCAAATGCATGCCTCATACAACACGGTCTACCCAAGTTGAAGGGTGCACTGGTCCTCTTAGGAGAGAGAAGAACGGAGTAAAACAAAAACAAAAACCAACCCTCCCCCAAGACAAAAACATGCAGACAACAAGACTAAGTGATCTGGTTAAGTATTCCTACAAAAAATAATGAAAAGTAATACCCATAGTTGATAGTTTCTGGCAGATCAAGTTGCGAGCAGAGAATAAATAAGAAAATGCAGTTTCAATGTTAGAAGCATACTGCAGAGTTTGGGAAAAGTAAATCAAACTAAAAGGATACATGTGTCACAAAATACCATTTTATCAATCCCTAAAGACAGTTTCTAGAAGCTGAAAGAAAAAAATAAAAAGAACTATTTTGAGTTGTATATCTCCTCCCACAGGGAAACAATTTGTAAAGTGCTGCCTTCTTCTTGAGATTTGCTTTTTAGTATGTTGTTAGCTACCATGGATAATTATGCTTGGGTTCCTCATTTTACAGAAACAAACCATCTAAAACATCTAGTTAGTAAAAATCAGTTAAAGTAAATGGTAATGTAACGATCTTGTATTACGGCACCCTTAAATAAGGACATCTCTGATGTAAGTCAAGTGGAGTCTAATTTATCAAACGCAGGCCTATTGTTTAAAGACTTGGGTCTGTCCCATTAATAGTTACATTAAAGCCAAGATCTTCATAACTCCATTAATGTTTGCTGTAAAAAGTTACTGCATGGTAAATGAGTGATATGTTCTCTGAAACAAAGCATTTATATTTCACTTGCACAAAAACTTAAAACAGCAAGGAAGAGATACTTTCTGAAAGAGGTCCTTGCTTGATGTTACCTGCTAGAAAAATACTTTCTCTCCCTAAAGCTCTACTTAGCAGCCTCAACTACCTGAATGTAAACAAGCAAATGGAAAGCACTGGTAATCTCTTAAAGATGAATGTTAATACAGTGAAGTTCAAGCACTATAAATTAGGCCTGTAATCGCAGCCTATCTGTGCTTACATTTGAAAACAACTGTAGCTAATTCAATTATGTAAGTGCTCAGTGGTTTTTTAAAGAGAAAATAAGGAATGGGGAAAAGGAATGCCACAGACAAATGCATGAAAAGGAAGAAAATGAAACCACCAGATAGAGTTGTGAGAGATTTTGATAAAAAACTAAAGCCTCTAAAACTATCCCCAAGAGTTCAAGGAACAGAGGACCCTGAAGCCATTTGGTGAAACGACAATCAGCACCAAACTCATTAGCATCTCTTGAGCTCCCTAGTCTCCCAGAGGTCAGGAGAATAATGATGTTCATAACAAAAATCCTAAATCAAAAATACTTAATGCAGGTCCACTCTATCTAATACACCAACCTAAAACATCATATAATGTGCATAAAGACATCTCCATACAAGATTATTAGGGTGTCTGTTTCAGTCTGGATACACAAAAGACAACTTTGGTTATCTAGACATTTCCCTTCCACAAGCCTCTGGAATCCTTCATATAGCCAAATAAATAAGGCAATTCTGGACTGCTGTTTCTAATGGCTGCCTAAAGAGAGAAAATAGGATTGCTAAATAAGGAAAGATCTAGTTGTAAATAACCAACACACAATTTTGAGAAGAAAATATATTGTAATAAATATACTATGTTTATAATGTATCCTTCCCACTGGGGCTTTATGTAAGTGAAGTCAAGGTTTGTGTATGAATAGTGATTAGCTCTCGCTTTTATATGGGTGATACTTATTAACTGTAGAAACAAAAATGATCTTCGACACGAACAAACAACATATGCATACAATTAAAGCTGACTGAAATTGCGATTCCGTATAAATCTTTGTTGGATGGTGTCTCAGGATTGCAGAATAGATGGAATATGTTGGGCTGCAATGTTTAACTTTTACAATAACTGACCCAAAGCATCATGTTCGTGGAAGGGAATCTCACAAGTACAGCTGACCGTAACAAACCAACAGTTCAGAATGATATATTTAGAAAAGTGTGCCAAGCGTCTTTGCTTGCTAATATTGCCATTACAGGGATGCCTGGGTAGCTCAGTCGGTTAAGTGTTTGACTTCTGATTTTGGCTCAGGTCATGCTCTCACGGTATGAGATTATGATCTCACAGTTCATGAGATCGAGCCCCATATCAGGCTCTGCGCTGGTGGCATGGAGTCTGCTTGGGCTTCTCTCTCTCTCTCTCTCTCTCTCTCTCTCCCCTCTCTCTCTCTCTGCCCCTACCTCATTTGAATACACACACTCTCTCTCAAAATAAACTTTAAATTTTTTTTTCAAAAAGACTGCCATAACAAAGTATCACAGAGTATGTGCAGCTTAAAGAACAGAAATGTAATTCCTTGCAGGTGTAAAGACTGTAAGTCTAAGATCAGGGTACTGACTGATTTGTCTTAACCAGAGACTTTCCTTGGCTTACAGACGGCCACCTTCTCACTGTGTCCTCACATGTCCTTTCTCTGTGCGTGAGTTCATCCCCAACATCTTTGTGTGCCAAATTTCCTCTTATCATGATACCACTCAGGTTGGAGTAGGGCCCAACCTAATGGCGTTTTAACTTAATCACTTCTCTAAAGGTCCTATCTCTAAATACAGTCACATTCTGAGGTTCTGGGCTTTTGGGCTTCAACATATGAAATCTTGGGGGACATGGTTCAGCTCATGACACTCCATCCTTTGGCCTCCCAAAATCCATGTCCTTGTCACACACAAAATATACTAACCCCCTCTCCCAATAATTCCCAAATTTTAAACCAGCATCAACAGAAAGTCCCAGATCTCATGTAGATCACGTGCAGGTGTGACCTGAGGTCTGATTTACTTTGAGGCAAGATCCCCCTCCAGCTGTGAACTTGTGAATTGTACACATTATATGCTTCCGAAATACAGTGCAAGATACGCATCAGGTAGACAGTCTCCTTTCAAAAGGGAGAAATAAGAAAGGAGAAAGGAATCATGGGTCTCAAGTGAGTCTGAAACCCAGGGCAAAGTCCATTTGACTCTGAGGCTCAAGAATAATCCACTTTGGTGGGGCGCCTGGGTAGCTTAGTCGGTTAAGCATCCGACTTTCGCTTAGGTCATGATCTCGCGGTTCGTGGGTTCGAGCCCCGCGTCGGGCTCTGTGCTGACTGCCAGCTCAGAGCCTGGAGCTTGTTTCAGAGTCTGTGACTCCCTCTCTCTCTGACCCTCCCCTGCTCACGCTGTCTCTCTCCTCTAGAAATAAATAAAAAATATTGACAAAAAAATAAAAGAATAATCCACTTTGGTTGGATGCTTTGTCCTCTGCACCCTTGAGGGTGATGGCCCTGCCTTCCCACTGGGTTGGCAGTGCTGCCCTCATGGCCCTGAGCAGCAACCTGTCCCACTGAGACTTAGGAGGTGACCTGCCTTCTGAAACTGAAGAGACTATCTTGACTCTCACACCTGTGCCCTCTGAGCTCATGGTGGCGATGACAGCTTTGACAATCTCTCAATCACCTTCTGGGTCATTCTTCCCTTTCCTTAAAGGGCAAGCCATGTTCACAGCTCTACTGTTCCATCCCATAGAAGCCCAGAGATTGACAGTCTTCTTTCATTTCATCCTATTTCTCTTCCCGTTATTGCAAACTGGCAGTGTTTCTGCTGGTAAAATTCCATCTCTATTCCTATCTTCTGCTGACAGGGCTGATTGGATGCATGAGTCACACCCCAAATCTCTTTATTAAGTGACTGCCCACCTTTGGAGTTCTCTCCAGAAAAGACTTTCTCATTTTTTACAATGTGGATAGGCTGAGAATGTTGCAAATGTTCAAGTTCTGGTTTCTTTTTGACAACTCCTTTCATTTCTCTCTCTCCTTTGGCATTGTACTCTAAGCAAAAAAGCAAAAACCCAGCTACACCTTCAACGTTTTGCTTAGAAATTCACTCAACAAAACATCCAACTTCATTATTTACAAATTCTATCTACCACAAAACCTTTAACATCTATATTTCTACCAACAGGGTCTCCAAAGCAATCTAGGTTTTTTGTTTTTGTTGTTAACAAGTACCTCAAGAATCTTCCAGCCTCTGCCCATTACCTGGTTCCAAAGCCACATCCACATTTTTAGGCATTTGTTACAGCAACAACCACTTTCCAATACCAACATCTATATTAATCAGGGATCAACTGGAAAAACAATCAGTAAGGTGGTCTCCACATCTTTCTGCCCCCTCGCCCGCTTATGCATCTTCACCCTTGCTCGCTCTCTCTCTCTCTCTCTCTCTCAAAATAAACTTTAAAAAACTTTTTAAAAATAAACGTTAAACTCATTCCAAAATACACCTTCAGTGAAATATCAAGAATAATGTTTGACCAAGTATCCGGGCACCATTGTCTAGCCTACTCTACATTACATACAAAGAGAGAGCAGGATTGAGAGATTTACCATTGGCTTCAATGGCTGTGGAGTTGTGCTAAATCCAAAATTTGCAAGGATGGCCAGCAGACTGGAGACCCAGGGATGAGTGTGAGTCTAAAGGCCAACTGCCTGCAGAATTCTTTCTTGTTTGGGGCACAGGCTTAGTTTAATGAAGGCCTTCAACTGATTTGATGAGGTCCACCCACATTACAGTGGTTAATCTGCTTTACTCAAAGTCCTTCAGTTTAAATGCTAATCTCAGGAGCACCTGGGTGACACAATTGGTTGAGCTCTGATTCTTGATCTTGGTTCAGGTCACACTCTCACAATTTGTGAGTTCAAGCCCTACATCTGGCTCTGTATTAATGACCAAGAGCCTGCCTGGGATTCTGTCTCCTTCTCTCTGGGCCTCGCCAGCTTGTGCATGCTCTTTCTCTCTCTCTCAAAATAAATAAATAAACTTTAAACAATTTTTAAAAGTAAATGTTAATCTCATTCCCAAAAACACTTTCACTGAAATATCAGAATAATGTTTCACCAAGTATCTGGGTACCACAGTCCAGCCACACTGACCCATAAAACTACTCACTATGTCAAGTACCATTATAGTTTCACAAGGTATATGCATCAGGTGTCGTGCAGAGGTCCACTACAAGAGTTACAGCAAAGGTGAGGTTCCACAGACTCTGAAAATGTTTACCTTCAGATAAGAGGAGTAACTGTACCAAAATGCTCAAGGCACTGAGCATAATAAAAATCATCTACTAAATCTCAGTTATGACATTATAACCTGAGGTTGGACAGTAGGGCCTAGGATTCTTCCACTGTCTAGTGTGAGCAAGAGTCCTGGGGGAGTGAGACGACTCAGGACCCAACTTTATGAACAATTAGTTGTATGACTCAGAGAAAGTCACTTGTCACTTCACATCACTTGGCCTTGGTTCCCTTAACCACCCAGTCACAGGATACAATAGAAGATAAGGATTCTCCATTATATAGAAGGACAACACCTCCTTAGACGATAAGGACTGCACTCAGGGCACCATCTCCCGGACAAATCTGCAATGTGTGATACTTGCACATGAATAATGAAACTGAATCCACTGAAGCAGGGGGTTGGATTTCTTCTTTTTTTTCCCCTAGTGTTTGCATTTTTTTCTAGTTTTAAAGACAGACCTATTATTTAATCAGATTTCCTTACCTGATTCCCTCAAGACAAATCACAGACATTCTGACCATAACGGGCTTTGATCTCATGCAGCAAACCAGTCAATGATGATTAAAATAAAACCGAGTGAATAATGTTATACCTTGACTCTAGAAGTTCAGATATTTTTCAGATTTGAATTCTTGGAAGTTTTCCATGGAGTAGGAAAGGTCAGAGACCATTCTCATATTTATCAAAATGAGCTGCTCAGACAAAGATTTTTCATGGTCTCTTTGGGCTACACTCAGAATCAGCAACTGTACCCAAATTGAACTTGTAGCTCACTGCCCTCAACCTGGGCACTAGGTTATATGTTTAGGGGGTGGATCCCATTAGCGTGTGCTGGATGCATTACCACCACAGAGGAAATTTAACCACATGTATGCATACAGGACTTAGAACGTGTTCCTCACAGAGCTCAGCAAATGGCTTTCCTATCTACTCATGCTAATTAGGAAATTACTGAAAATATTTCCCATATTTAAAACAGCAGTACTCCTCATTGATATGCCACTCTGTCCTTATAAGGCAACCCTGCTATGAATCAAAGCTGAATAATAATCCATCACTGTCAAAGGTAAATTACTGGCTAGAAAAAGCAGCAGAATGACATTTAAAGCATTGAGAAATAGTCAGCCGGCCCCGTGTGTGATCCCTAAGCTGCAGAAAGGCATGAGTGACATCAGCGGCAGGAAGGACCAGAGCCAGGGGAGGCCATGGGCAACTCCTACCTGAGACATCAAAGCCCACAATGGAGACCATGGTGAGGAAACACCATCTGATTGCCTCCCCTGTGTCTACTATGGTTTTACATGTGCTATTTCATTTGGTTCTTCGAACCGCTCTCAGATTCTGATCATCTCCACTTTATACATCAGAACCCTCAGCCACAGCAGAAGTAAAACTGTGCTCAGGGTCTCACTGCTAATAGAACGGTGAACCAGGACAGGCAAGCAAAGTCTTTCGGTCTTCAACACCTTTGTGGTTTTTCACTGGCCCTACTGCAGTGTGACTGAGATTAGTGGTATTTTGCTGGGTAACACCACAACTCAGCAGGGCAAGCGGGCTACCATGCTGGATATTAATGTAAGCTTTGGAATATCAAATCGCTTAAATTTTTATGCAAATCAGACTGCACCACAGTATCATGGAATAACAGTTACCTACCTTATGTTACGAAGATTAATGAGATGCTCTACATATAAAGTCACAGGGTTTAGCACACACCTAGTAAAAGTATGATACACTGGAAGGCTTCTCATTTCTCTTGATTCTAAAAAAGGTATTAAATTTAAGGAAAATATATATACTAGCTATCTTGTCCATCTCTCAGGAAAGTCATTTTGAAGGTACTCTGGAAACAAATACTGGCTCTGTCCTAGGGACGTAGGGACAATTATTATTGTTATGCTCATAACCACCAAAATGAACATTAAGGCCAACAGTAAAGTAGATGGTATGAGACTTTAACCAATCACACCATTACCTACCTTCCCACCTAGCATATTCTCTCTGCATTCTCCTTCTCAGAGTTGTCTCTTCTCTCTCTTCTCTCTCTCTCTCATCTTAAATGTTTATTTCTGAGAGAGAGAGAGCGAGCGAGCATGTGAGCAAGCATGGGAAGGGCTGAGAGAGGAGGAGACCGAGGATCTGAAGCAGGCTCTGCATGAGAGCCTGACATGGGGCTCAAACTCATGAACCATGAGACCATAACCTGAGCTGAAGTCGGACACTTAACCAATTGAGCCACTCAGCAGCCCCAGGGTTTGTCTCTTCTCAATGTATGGATTTCTTTATTACAGAGGAGAGTGACCCAAAGAAATTATTGAAATAGTGTGTGGTGACTTAGAATGTTACTACCACAACACCCGTGCCACTGTAAAAACAAAACAATGTAAAAGGGAAGGCTCTTGGGGCACCAGGGTGGCTCAGTCGGTTAAGTGTCTGACTTCAGCTCAGGTCATGATCCCCAGGTTCATGAAATCAAGCCCTGCGCTGGCCTCTGTGCTGACAGCTCCAAGCCTGGAGTCTGCTTTGGATTCTGTGTCTCCCCCTCCCATGCTCATGCTCTGTCTCTCTCTCAAAAATTAATAAGCTTTTAAAAATATTTAAAAAAAAAAAAAAAAAGGAACCGTGCTAGGATTGTACCATAGAGCCCTGCTTTTTCATAGGGGGATACCATTAAAATTAGTCTTCTCTCTGGCTCCAACCTACAGGTAAGGTCACAGAAAGACTACTTCAGTGGTACTGATTACCAATAAATATTTATTTATTGGGCACTAACAGCACTCAGACACGAGAGTGGCTGCTTGGGAAAACAACAGCAACTGGCATGGTCCCTGATCTCATGAAATCTATTTTCTATCATGGGAGAAAGACCAAAACAAAAGTAGATAAAAAATAGTTTGTGATGTATGGCTTGAAGGAAACAAAATAGAAAGAGGTGAACAGAGTCAAGAGTAGTGGAAGGACCTATTTTAAAGAGGCGGGTCAGGGCCACCTCTTTGAAATGGAGGCCTCTCATCTGAGACCCGCAAGATAGCATAGAGGGAAACTGTTACGCACAGTTAGGGAAAGCAGAGAAAAGGACGCTCTGGTCCTGAGGCCAGGACAGAGATCAGTGTGTTCCAGGCACTGGACGACCAAAGTGAGAAGGAAGAAGAATGACTTCAGAAGAGCCATGGGGCGGGGCACCTGGGTGGCTCAGTCGGTTGAGCGTCTGACTTCGGCTCAGGTCATGATCTCATGGTTTGTGGGTTCGAGCCCCATGTTGGGCTCTGTGCTGACAGCTCAGAGCCTGGAGCCTGCTTCAGATTCTGTATCTCTCTCTCTCTCTCTCTGACCCTCCCCTGCTCATGCTGCCCCCCCCTCATAAATAAATAAAAATATTTTTAAAAAAAGAAGAGCCACAGGGCATGAGGGGAGCCCTGGAAGGCCCCTGAAGAATGTAGTATTAACTTCACTGCAAGGTCAGCGGGAAGCCACCAGAAGGTCTAAGCAGGGGAGTGGTGCCTCACAAGTTAGTTCTAAGAAGATCACTCTTCCGGGTGAAGAATGCCCTTCAATGCGCCAGAGTGAGTGTTGGGAGACCAGTCGGGAGGCTGTTTCAGTGACAGGGAACATGAAATGGTGCCCAACACAAGAAGCTGGTAGTGTAGATGGAGGAAATGATGGGAGCAGGAATAGATTTTGGAGCATAAGTGATAGAACTTTCAGATAAAACAAAAGAAAACAAACACACCTTTCTGATGACAGACTGAGGGAGAGTTAGGAAAAGAGAAAATGAGGACCAACTGGAGATTTTGGCTTGAGGAGCTCACTGGCTGCCCCAGGGGAAGCCTAGACAGTGAGCAGAAATGATACCAAACTTTGGCTCTTTGGGAAGGTTCACACAAAAACAGAGTAGAAAGGCTCTGTGGGATTGCCAAGGATATTCTTTGCTTTTTTCTTTCCTTTCCCCCCTTAGCATGTTTTTGATAAGGAACTTGACATTGATGTCTTAGTGATTAAATATAAATACACTTAATTTATTACAGGCAGGGATAAAGGAAGTCAGCTTTCCCTTAAGGGTCATTACCTAGATATGATTATATTGTGAACTGAATCCAGGGCTCTAGAGGCAGCGGATCGATTGGCCAGTGTACACAAGCCCCGCCCTCTCTCCCCACATTTGGATGCAGCAGGAATAACTCCCCTGAAGCGCTACTCCCAGCATCTCTGTGTTCACTAGCTCTGAGTCTCAGAGGTCAGAAAAGTGATCTAAGTGATTGCCTAAAGAATAAAATAATTAAAATGTTTTTATCTGTTCCTCTCTCTCATCCTACATTAATTTATGAATTCAACCACAGCTCCTATGAGTGGTGATTTGGAATCAATACCTTCTAGGACCTAAGAAGGTTGGGAGGGTGGGTAAAGAAACACCCTTACTTTTATGTCTTAACACCTCTCTGTTCTAATAATGGAGAAATATAAATTCTTGGGTTGCTCTGATAGGGAGTTCAGCATTGGAGGAAGAATCATATTGCTACAAAGACATGAAACATATTAAAATGCTCAGGTTCCTTGGTAAGTTTCCACTCTTCCAGCCAAATTCTGCTCCATGTAAACCACCCTTATAAGCGACTCAACCTAATCTGTGCTTTAGGAAGACTAGTCTGATAGCAGTAGATAATGCGACCAACCTATCTCTCACACATGCCCCCTTGGTGACTGCTGAACACAGATTGTTATCTTGAACCATTTATGGCCAGTAAACTTAGCAGATACACAAATTCATCTAACCTGGCCACTATGGGGGAAGAAAAAAAACTCACTCTACCTTTCCAAGTTCTTGACTAAGTCACACTTGTAATAAAAAGATTAACAGGAGAGGAAAAAAAAAACCCACAAGTTTAATGACATGCATAGATACTATACACATAAGAGGGACTGAGGGAAACTGAGTAACTCTCCAAAATGGCCCAAGCTACCACCATAAACAACATCTTTAGATAAAGACAAAAAGATGTTGGTGGGGGGCAGTTATGGGAGGTTACAGGAAAAACACAGTAAACAAGAGTAAGGTTTTTATACAGATTTATGTTATTATCTTCTCCATCAATAAGAGTTTCTAGAGGTTTAAGTCATCCTTCCCTTCCTGGTACAGAGAGGGAAACACCCTTACAAATGGAGATTTCCCTTCTTAACACAAATGTCTCTTGCATAAAGGTAACTTTTCCATTTTCAGAGCTATCTGTTTTTTAAAAAAATAATCAGCCTAAAAGAATCTTATGCCAAAGAGGCATCTTTTGAGGTGACAAATTCTGTTCCCATTCATCACCATCAGTAGATGGCTCTAACAGCTGGTGGTGAGAAGTCATTCTGAACCTAGGAAGAAGGAATCTTCTCTAACCTACTTAGTTCATTAGATAGGTATTGCCTTGTACCATCAACACCTGGGTCTAAAATGTGAAGGTCTGTCCACAAAGATCTAAAACTCCTACTGAGCACTGTCTCTCTCCTATTTCACGTGGAACTGAACAGCAGTACTAAAAAACTGGAAGGATCTCTTTAAATGACAATTGTAGTTACTGCGCAAAATATATCCACTTTTAGATTTAATATCTATATTTGTGGTCTCTCCTAAGTTTCAGGAGGTTAGTACTTGTGTTTATTTATCTGATGTATCAAATCTGTACAAAGTAAGTACTGTTAAACACAAGACACCAGGCTCAAAACAGAGTCACTCTGCTAAGCCCCATGTCACCAAACTGAAACCTAGTTTTGGTTCTCCCAGAAATAGTATCTTAAACTAGTCAATCAAGAGCTACCTAGTCAGGGATGCTTGGGTGGCTCATTCGGTTAAGCATTTGACTCTTGTCCTCAGGGTCTTCAGTTCAAGCGCCCATGGGCTCTGTGCTGGGCATGGAGCCTACTTACAAACAAAATAAAAATCACCTAATCATTATGAGTCAGGAAATCTGCCTGATAGACCTCTACTATCCCCTAAGAAAATGTGACCTTGAAATAGAAAACCAGCTTTCTTGTCTAGTGTAATTTCCTTGTTCACACTCCCTTCTGTCCACTAACTCACATCATTCATTTTGTATAGCTTCTTAGAGTTTTTTTCTATCTGCTAGATTGGATGCTGCTTGATTCATAAATCTTTGAATAAAGCCAATAAGATCTTTAAAATTTATTCAATTAAATTTTTTAACAGTATTCAAACAGATACTGGTGAATTAATGAATTCTTTCTCATTTAGACAACTGTTTTCAATGTAAAGTCCATATTTTAAGAGGATTTTTATGACATTCAGAACGGCCTGACCAAGAATGGCAAAAGAACTAGAAAGTTTGTTATATCAGCAACATAAAAGTAAGAAGTTGCATCCAAGAATGGGATGGAGGATACAGTAGTATTCTACATGGACCCAAAAATTATATTTCAGAGAAAGATGACTTATTCTGGAATTTCAAAAGGCAAAATTAAGAAAAATGTGTGGAAAACAATGAAATATTTAACTCAAGTTTCAGAAGAAAATATTCATAATCTAAGTGTTATGAAACTTAATGATCTCCCTTGGGAAGAACTGCAGATCACATTGTCACATGTACCCAAACCACCAAAGACCACAGACATCTGGAATTCCACAGAAGAGATGCCTTGATTTAGAGTAATGTCTCTTCCTCCAAAACTGCCATGATTCAGTGACTTTAAATTTGTAAATTAAAAGGTGCACTTTGACTTGTTTTAGATAGAAAATTCTCTCTATATATGTATATATATATAGTAAATTTTAACATCATAATTTGTATATTTGACAGGATAAAGACAAAAGCATATAATTAGGTTTGAAGTCATAAGTATTTTTATTAGAATAAAAATGAGGATAAATGGGGAAAAAGGTAATTGAGGGGCATGGGAGCAATCCAATCCACATATTCTTGTGATTAACTGGATGTGGAGGTGAAGGCATTAAAGGATGGTAAGTTCTAGGCACAAATGAGTAAAAGAATATTGGTAATATTGATACAATTATCTCTGAATGTAGAGGAGAACTAGCATTGGAGCAACAACTCAAATTTGTGCTTCAAATCAATAGTTTAGAGTGAAATATTATAAATATGGAAATATGCATCATAAGGTCAGATATTGGTCTCAAATTCAAGGAGGAGCTTAAGACTTAGGAGCATTATACCTGTTACCGAAGGAGGAATGGAGAGTGAGGAGGAGAAAGAGAAGTAGGAGGTAGGGGGGTAAGGTCTCATAACCATGTTAGAGTGCAGGCTTAGGAGACAGAGAGAAATGTTCTCCAATTTTGGCACTTATCATGTATGTCAAATCTGTCAGTAATACTGTGTGGTTACTCTATATCACACACTGCATAAAGTGCTTAATTAGCAGTACAAAAAAGTCAGTACAAAATGAGTCAGTTAAAAAAAAAGTAAAACTATCTTGATTGCTCATCTATAGAGGAAAAACTAAAAAAAAAATCATGATAAATTAATAACATAGAATATTGTGTGGATCTTAACATCAATGATCACAGCTGTATCTATAGGCCTGGAGAGATAGTCACTATTCAGTCTAGCTACAGGGAAATGTGGGGAGTAGGATCCTAAAGGGATACACGTTATATATATATACGTTATATATATAGAAATATATATATATATTTCTATCATATTTCAAATCTAATTTTTCAGGAAGTTCTTTTGATGTGCAATTTAATATATATCAAACATCACATGCAAAGGTGTAGTGGGCTAATCATCGAGGCTATTCACATTGGTTACCTAGAAAATTCAAGTGTGTTAGAATGGGATATTTAAAACCAAACTGAAGAGAAAAAAAAGAGAAAACAAAACCCAAATGAACATAGAGAATCCAGCATATTATAAAGTTAAATGCAAATTAAACTTATCAAATTCTATCCATATTAGCCTAACATCCAATTATTACATATGCATATGGACCATAATTAGAAAGTAACAGTTTTTTGTAATGAAACCACTGACTTGAGGAGATTATGAGAATGTGGGCAGTTTGAGTTTAGATACTTGTTGTTTTAACCCTTTTTCAGTATTAAACTTTTTATAAGACTAACCCTTATATCTGAACTCAGAGGTCAACAAGAAAGTATGCTCAGTGAAGAGTATTTATTTCTTGGGTATTTATGCTAGAGGAATATATCATTACAGGTTAGAGAGTTAATACAAATCCATTGTATATGATGGGATTTGTTTTTACTTTTTTTTCTTTTTGTGGTTGTTATCCATTCACTAATTGCACTGCTGAGAGCAAATACACGCTGTCTCAGCACTGATAAGAACAGGAATGCTATCACCTTTCTGCCTTCTGCACTCTAATCCTCTGCCCTGTGGATGGGCTCTGAGCACTTTATTCAATGTTAAAGGTCAAGTCTTTCCTCTGGTAGGATATGTTTGCTCGATAAAGTATGTGCACAGCTTTACATGCTAAGAAGCAAATAAAGTCAGTTGGTTTGACCAATGATTATTTTATCCACAGTATTAACTAAGAGTGTGTAGCACAGAGATCATTTGCAAGAACCTATTACCTTCTCAGTTTCTCACTTAGCTCCCAAATGACAGATGTTTAGATGCAACTCCATTTAGGAATGTTAACTGTCATCTTCCAACTATGCACAATCCCTAGCCCCCTACCCACTCTAACCAAATTCTCCTCAACCTTAGTTAAGGGCAACTTTATTCTTATAGGAAACCAGATCAAGAGGCCTGGAGTCATTGTTGACAGACTTTTCTCACATCCCAAATTCAACTTATCCAGAAATCTTGTTGGCTCTCCCTCCAATATATATTCAAAGTAGACCTGTTTCTTACTACAGCCACTGCTACTAGAATGATCAAAACAAACACAATACCTTGCAGGTACAAATAATTTCCTAGCCTCACAACTACTTTCTCCTTGGGCTCCAAAAATCTGATGGAAGCCAGAGTGATGGCTTGGAAGGCAAAAGTCACATCATTTCATGCTTTGATCAGAACCCTCACATGACTCCTCATTCCCATATATTTTCCTTGTCAAATGTACATGCATTCCCCTTCAACCCCAGTGGGCTTTTCCCACTGTAGAAGCTCTGATTGGGCTTTTCCCTCTGTCTGGAAGGTTCTTATTTGACATTGTAAGGGCCCATGGTAAGCATATTGATTTTTTCGAATTAAAATTACTTGAGAAACAGCCACTGGAGGAAGAACCCTCTGACACTCCTTTGTCTCCAGAAAGATGGAAATAAATCCCCCATGTCAAAAGTACCCTCCCTAAACCAGGAAGTAGAGACATCCTTATTGTCAGAAATAGGGAATTCAGGTTCAAAGAAGCCTATATAAATATTGTTATTTTTCCTTACCATCTGAAGCTCCTCAACATAAGATTTCTTTGTCCTGTCAATTCCTTACAGATTTATGTTTATCTAAGATGTGTAAGAGCTGCATGCCTTAGTCATTTCTTTGGGTTCCAACTTCATTACTGAACCTCCATATGTGTGCAGTTAAGTTTTTTTTCTTTTTCCCCCTGTTAATTTGTTTTAAGTCCATTTAATTCTTAGACCAGCTAGAAGAATCTTGAAGGATAAATTAAATTTTCCGCCCTAATCATATCTACATTTTTTAATGTTTATTATTTGGGGGAGGAAGGGAGGGACGGAGAGGGAGAGCACTGAAACAGAGATCTGTGTCTTGTCTAACTACTGATGTATCCCAATAAGCTAGAACAGACCCTCACATGCAGGAGAACCTCAGTAATATTATTATTTTTTAACCACACCAACCAGAATTGAACAATGACAAATATTTGTCTTCATCTTTCTTCACTAAATAACCTCTTTAAGATACTTCAGTAACTCCAAAGGAAAAAAAAACAATCAGATCCCTGTAATGCCTAAAGAAAATAATTCTCAAATAATGGTGAGTTCTTAATGTCACTGACAACTTTTCTAATAAAACAAAGCCTTTCTTCTAGACATTCTAAAATGCCTCAGGGCCGTTGTGTTTAGTTTCATTTTCTTATTTTTTTTAAATTTTAGTGTGTATTGCTTTTTATGACTTTTGTTCCTCTATTCTTTGGAATAATTGGGTTATGATGATACAATCACATACCTTTAAGAGCAAATATAGGAAAATCTTCTGTCAATAAAGACTATGTGTTTAATATTCTACATCTAAATCACTATTTTATTACTGAAATACAACACAATAAATGGAGACTAAAATGATCTTGAATAGATTTTTAGCATTTCATTGCTACCTCAAAGTGATAGTAGTTATCAGGTATGGTCATTAGAACCACATGGTAGATAGAGATAGGTCAGTAGTGTATCCCAAAGGACAGAGTGATGGATTCTCCAAATTTTAATGCATATATTGTTAATGGATGGCTCCCCAGTCCCAGGATTGTCACTTTTGCCCCAGCAATCAGATACTTTGAATAATTACTGATTTTAATTCCTTTGTACTTCTACTCTAATAAAGGTAATTCTTTACCTTCATAAAGAATCAAAGCCTCTCAGAAGTTAACAAATAATTTATTCAACATCCCAAGTGACTTTCTGCCCCATGTGTGAGGCACAGTAGACTTCCCAGTTCCATGTGTGTCCACACCATCAAAAGGCAGGAATAAATGCTCTTCAAAGCCCCTCAGAGCAAACAGTATGATGAGACATGCAAATGAAGCATTCCAGGACTGAAGATGTTGCTATAAACTACCTTCCTATTTCTGAGCTCCAAGACAAATGACATTTCTTTAAGTCTCTTAGTCTAAAAAGACATCATGCTCTCCAAAGAGTTGTCCTTTATTTCGCTCAGAAAATTTTCTAAAACCTTCTTCTATAATGACTAGTTTGAAATGTAATTTAAATAAACTCAATAGCTAAGAGTGAGGAACTGCAGTGTAATTCAACCAATCGAGCCTTAAATCCCTAATGATCTAATTAAAAGCAGGTTAAAGAATGTTGTACTTGACTTTTTGCTTCCTCGGATACCTCACACTTGATCAAAAAGCATAGAATGTTTAATGTTATTAACGCATTTCAATACCATCAGCTTCAGATCTGAGATTCAAAAACATTTAAAATAAAACTGAAATTAAGCATTGGAACTCAGTGTTGACTTCTCCTTCCAGAAACGGATCTATGCCTATAGGCAAAACATGGTCTTCTGCTTGAAGTTTGGTTCCTGTATGAACAAGTAACTTTAGCACCAAGCATATGGGTTGGTAGAATACAGGATTTTGAAATACGAATCTTAGTAAGAAATATTGAAAGCCAAGTCCACTTATATATTTTTATCATAATATTAGAGTATAAGGTTACAGCTTTATGATAACAAGTCAGTTACTTCCATAAGAGCTACTGAGGAAAAAAGAGCTGTTATATGTGTGCTTCCAATGGACTGTTGATGTCCAGTTCAAAGTCATTTTGGTCGCCAATTTAAAAGACCCAAAGTCAGTATGGTAACATTTAAGCTAAGTTCACTGTGTTGATTGTCTCAAGGGGGCTCATATAGGTTTGTCACATTACAAAATTGGCAAAATAAAAATTCAAAAATTTGAAGTAGCCAACCCATCTGTATTTGATGAATTTGGATTTTTATCTTCTTTCATGATAGCTTCTGAGTTCCTGCCTAAGATATGTCAATATCTAAAGGCAATGGAAAGGAAGAGCATGGGTAAGTGCAAGACTAAATCTGCATTCAGTTTATTAAGATAAAATAATCTATTGATTAGTAGAGGCCTTTTATCCATCTTCATTAGTGATGATAGTTCTCTGGCATGGAATTAAAAATTCTTTGTGAATATTTCCTTTTATGTACCAATGATCATGTTCAAAGAGTATCTTCCAACTTAAGCCACTAGTTTTGATAATAAAAATATAAATAGAAACCCAATCGAAGTGGTTCATTACTTTTGTCTGTGTGATCGCTCGCAAGCATTCAACACATGGAAAGATTTTTGTAATATTTTGTAAGTTGTACCGTGTATCCATATGCAACCACTGAGTGTTGATTAATGAGCATTTGGTAGAATGTGCAGAATAAGAAAGCAGCATTAAGTTTCTGGTCCAGGAGACTCTGAATGTACCTAGTTTTTAGTTTTTACTATTGTTTTTCTTTCAGTGTTGCTTAATAGCCACACACGATTGTCATGGATTGGGTGTCATAATAATTTGTGCTCGGTTCAAATTTTCTCCACATGCACAAATTTAACAATTTTCTTCTGTCACAAAAAGCCAACATCATTAGCAGTGGCATCTTTCAACAATGAGCATTATAAAAATCCTCTGTGAAGAGAAAAGAAGCTGATTTTCAATGATGTGATATAGACTCATGCAGGTAAATACCCAAATGATATGTAATGGATGAGACAGAACAAAACAAAACAAAACAAAACAAGGGAAAAAGAAGGTAAAATACCATCATGAGTCTTGGGCTTGTGTAAGCAATATGTACAGTAGGGATAATTATTATAAAAAATGAAAATGAAATTCTTAAACTAATCAAAGTGAGAGAAAGAAAAAGACTGTTCTAAGTTTTGAATGCATTAAAACAAAACCCTGGAATAACTTCAAAATTAAGTGAAATAAATCTCAAAACCAGACAAATATCTTTTAAAGTACAAAGAAAATTACCTTAAAAGATTAGACAGAGGGTCTTTTCAAGTGCAGCACATCAGATAAACCAGAAGGACCCACAAGGGGGCTAGCTGCCTGCTAAATGCAATGGCTGTTGCTGAACATTCAAATGCATGCCCTGCTATAATGATCACAGAAGGAATGAGAGGCAGACATTGGAGAGAAGGGCCTAATTCCAGGAGCAATGGGGGGGGGGGTGAAAAGAGAGAGAGAGAGAGAGAACAGAATGGAAATCAGTATTAAAGCCAGAATAGGTGATCAAAGCATTGCAACTCAACATTCAGACCCTGGGCTGTGAAGCCTGAAAGAAATAAAAAGATACATATGCATAATCCTTCATTTCTTTTTCCAGCCTGAGTTTGGAGGAGAAAAATAAACAGGAAGAAATGGCTATATAGGGAGGCCATCTTATTCTCCGCAGAGGCCTGTACTGCACGTGAGGCTAATCTAGGACAAATGGCCTTGTAGAAGGCAGGGCAAGAAACAACAGAGAAGGGAAACCTGGCTTAGAAATAAACTTCAGGAAGCTATTTGTCAGTGGTGGTGTTGAGGACAGACACTTACTGCTCTGAGCCCGTATCGTGAGGGCCAAGTTAAGGCCAGAGAACGTTCATGTTCTCTTTCACAAAAGATGTCCCTTTCTTCTTATTAGTCTTTACACACAACACCCAACTGCACTCCTGGGAAAATGCAGATATGAATAAAAGAATTCAAAGTGTAGAACTAGGAGAAAACTTTGTGGGTATTTAGTAGCACACCTTTAGAGCTATATGAATAAAGCAGTACCCAGGGAGGTGAGATGTGACAGCAGAGCCAGGCCTAGACCCCAGGTGTCTGTTCCTCAAGGCTGATCTTCTGCTACTCTAGTATTCTGGCAAAGGTCCTTGACCCCAACTCACTGATTCTTAAAACAGTTGTTTGCAGCAGTGTCATTAGGAGACTTATTAAAAGGTGATCCTAGGCCACTGGTCCTAACCCAATATTGAGAGTTAACAGCACGTAGGCCCGAGTCACAAAGATTTATCCCAGCTCTCACACAGCAGCATTACTTTAAACCCAATGCAAGAGACATTCATTGAGGGATCTCTGTAGGCAAGGTACTGCTCCATGATGGAAAGTCAATGATAACAAAACATTGCCCTCAAGAGTATTCATGGATCTAGTCACTGAGCTATTTATTTCAGACCAAGCACCCAATGGGTGCTCTGTAGATCAAGTTGACAGTGAGAATGCTAGAACCTGCCCGCTGGTGACCAACAGATGCTCAAGAGGATGAAGAAATTATATCTCTCCAAGTACTGTGTCGATTGCCTACTCCTCACATATACTCAGAACACAAAAGACAGTGAGGAATGGTGTGTCAAGAGTATGCCATAATTTTTAAAAACTTCAGAACAAGAAATTAGGATACAGACCAATTTGCCCCCACTTTCTTGTTCAAATAAAATACAAAACAGAAGGTTCCGGGGACAAATAATTCTCCAAGAAGGTGCCAAATTGGCCTCCCTTCCCCCTTCTCCTCCCACATACCTCTTCACAGGGGTCAGGCCTATGCTATGGTTGGTTGAGTCCCTTGGGGGCTCACTGGAAAAGCTGCTCAGAGCTGGAGGTACAAGATAAGTTTGCAGTACTTTAGAAGGCTAAAGGTCCTACAGACCAGGTGTAGAAGAAAGGCTTGCCCAAAGTTCATGTCCTAGGACAAAGCCAGCACAGGGAAGAAGGTGCCCAGTTTCTGAGTGGTTGTAGCTGCTTTTAAGTTACCTCTTGGGTCTGAACGTGACAGCTGTGTAGGCATATCTAGCAAAGAAACGCAGGGTGGAGAAAAATTGATTGGTGGCAATCAATAGATAGGGAAAAATAGATTCCCTCCTTGCCTCATGGTCTCGCTGTGGTGCTCTCATTTTGCTGGTCACTGACAGCATTAAGGATTTCTGAATTAAACTCCTTCTTGTTTAACATTTTGGTTCTAGTTTAAGAAAACTACAAGCAACGCAAAAGCAAAACCAACCAAGTAAAGAACATTCCCCTTACTCCCGGAATATTCTTTCCTATTTCCCCAAATGTTAAAAACCCAGGTTAAGCCTCCCAGAACCCTCTGGGAAGGACAGGGATCTCAGCTGCTGTTTCCTCCTCACAATTCAATTCCCTGCATTTAAGTGATTTACATAATGAAGGATCTCACCTACTGAGGGTCCGATTATCAGCCCCACCCACCTAAGGAGATCTTTATGATTCACTCCTCTGGCGGGCCTATTTTCTACCACTATAAAGTGGTTCAGTTCACTAAAACCCTATATAAAACTTTATTAGGCAGGATAATTTAGCTTAGCTAGTGCAACAAGCAATGAAATCTCGTGGCCTAATACAATAAAGGGTTATTCCTTGCTCACATAAAATCCAAAGCAGGTCAATAGGGGACCACTCCCATCCAAGACTCAGGGACCCATAACCCTGCCATCCTGAGATGCTACCATCTAAACATGTGGCCTTCAAGTTTGCTGAGGCAGGGAAAGGGAGAGACAAGGCATCAGGCTGGCTTCTAATGACCCCACCCCCAAGTAATGCATCACATTTCTGTTCAGTGGCCAGAACTAGTTCCATGGCATGGCTTCACTTTAGTTTCAGGAGACCAGTTTTAAAAAAAAAAAAAAAAAAGGAAGCTCATGAAATATTTAGTGGGCAAAGTCTCTATGACAGCAATAATTATTATTTACATACAATATTAGCATATATGTCCTATATTAGCATATATGTCCAATATTAGCATATATGGAAGGATCTTTTCCTGTATATTCCTATAGTCCACCTCTCAAAAGGTATTTTCCTGGGTTTGAACGCTGGGAAACATTCTCTTCGGGAGTTCTAACCAGGTAGCCTAGGAAACTGAAAACGATTAAAAACAAAACATCGTCAAACAAAAATTCTTGTTTTGTTTTGGCGTATACTAAGGATCAAAAACTAGACAAGGTGGAGAATGAACTGTGGGAAATCATCAGGAGAGGGGTGAATAAAATAAAGGGGGGAAAAAAAACAATTTGGTTTTACTTCCTGGATTTGCATCTGAATGTAAACATTCTATGGTACACACACACACACACACACACACACACACATACATACACGTCCCAGAAAATAGCACCATTACATTGCCAGTTGTGTGGACATATGGAGAGTTCATGATTCATGCTCCCAAGCAAATGGAGTCTAAGTGTTGCTCTGGTGGTCTGTACCCATTATCATTCAGTGCCTCCGGTTGACTCTGATTTAAGAGAAAGAGGAGATGTCCTTCACATCATTCTTAGAGCTGAAGGGGGCTCTTAAGCTTGTAAAGGGAATTCTTTCAACATAAATAAAAAGTATTTTTAAAATAGATCTTTGAATTCAGGATGAGCACCAATTCATAGGCAAGGAAGGATGGGGGGGGTGGAGTGTCAGAGGGATGTGCTTACCATCCAAACATTCAACAAATACTGAATTCCTCCCATGTGTCTGGTACTAATCTGAAGTTTGAGGCCATAGAAGTGAATAGAGCTTACAAAAATCTGGGCCTTCATGGAACTTACCTTCTAGGACAACTGCATTTCCCGGTTTACAATGTCTTTTTTTCTAGTTGGTTGTTTTCTTTGGTCTTCCTTTTATTCCCCACCCTGCCGAGATGAACTGGATTGGCCTATTTCCAGATACTACCTCGTCTCTCAGTTCTCCCATGCTGTCAACTGAGGTTGACACCTGCTTTGTAATAGAGGTCATCTGCTCACTCACTTCTTGGAAGTTCTGTCACCTACTGTCAGGGCCATTACGTTGAAAGAAACCTGATATTCTATAATTGACAACTTGAATATTATTTTCACATTCGGTTTTGCTTGGTTCACTGCTTGGTCAGCCTGATAGGACAACAATTCTGGTTTGCCTCTCTGATGTGCTTTTGGTATGCCCACACCTGAGCCATTAAACCCAAGTGGAAAAGTCGGCTTCCAAAACCCCACCTTTATTATGCGAAGCTTTCCATCCCTCGAATCTTTGTTTTGTATCTATCACGCTTTATCATTATTCCTCAACTCAGGACAAGTCACATATCTTGGAAAGATCCAGTCTGAGAGGAAACATGGGTCCCATACTAATCTTGCCAACCAAATACTTCTTGGACTTTTAAGCAAGTCACTATTCCTCTTCTGTGCTTCAAGAGGATTCTTGGTTCAGAGCTTCTGAGCACAAATCATTTCCCCCCCTTTTATTTACCAAGGGGCTTTATGGTGATAGTGACTATATGGCCTATTTTAATTTTTATTTTCCTGGAATGGTCTCTATTTCTCACATCCTTTCCCATAAGTATGCCATCATTCTTGTCAGACCGTATCTTAATTTCCATTAAAAACACAAGGTTACAGTTCATCTGGTTGCTTACCAGGGCATTTCACATTCAGATCAAAAGCCTCACACTTTTCTCAGAGTTTTGTTTTTTTTTTTTTCCAAATAGTCCTTTTTTAAACTTCTACCCACTCCACCATCCATCTCAGCTTGAGACCACAGATCAACCTCCCACTCATCCTAACAACCCACTCTCGGCTCTATAAAGCATTCGCCACCCCCTGCTTTGTGGGCAGCTCTCCTAGGCCAGCACTCACCAAACCTTCTCTACCTCTTTTCTGTGCAGCTTTGAAACTACTACCACTCACTTCTGGGTGAGCACCATTCCCTGGTCTACACCTCAAACCCCTATACGTACATGCTCCTTCACCAGGAAGTTTGTTCTGATCTATGGGGTGAGGTAAGTGTTCTTTTGAGGAGATCTTGTCTAATTATACAAATCTCAAGCTTCCTTTTGCTATCTTATAATAGATTCAATCCCTAGTTTCTGCTTAAGTGGAAAACTTCATTTAAACACTACGTTTTTGAGGCCTGTCTTGTTCTTTTTCATTTTATTCTTCTTTGAGTATAGTGGACAATAGTTTCAGGCACACAACATAATGATTCCACAATGCTATGTTATGCTAGGCTCCCCATGAGTATGGCTCCCATCTGTCTCCATACAGCACTAGAATGATACCATTGGCTATAGTCCCTATACTGTACCCTTTATTTCCCGTGACTTATCTCCTCCATAACCAGAAGCCAGTATCTTCTACTCCCCCTCACCCATTTTGCCTATTCCCTCATCCCCTTTCCCCGGGACAACCACCAGCTGCAGCTCTGTATTTATAGGTCTGATTCTGCTGTTTGTTTGCTTATTCATTTTATTCTAGTTGTCTTAATTACTTAGACAGGGACTAAGAAAATTCAACAGCTTTACTTTGTCCGGTACTGAATCACAAAGCAAACACTGAAGTATTTGCTTGCTTTGTTTTGTTTTAATTTATGTAGCCATTAACTGGTTGGCAGTAATCCACAATAAAGCATCAATATATCTCCTTGTAATGGCAGCTTCCTCTTTTAATAACTCAATGGATCTTTAAATACTCACCAAACACCACATTCTACAATAGCCATCAGGCAAAAGATGTGCCTACCAGTATGTGTTTGCTTAATTCATTAAGTAAAAAATAAAAATAAAAAAAAGCAGTTGTGGTCTACCACATCACGATAACATTACCAGATCCCAGAGTATTAATTAAGTCTTTACTATGAAGAACAAGGATATACGCTAACAAGAGAAAGATGTAATATGACAGAATATGCTAAAACAATAGTTAGATGTTTTTACTACTTTTGGTATTAACTGCTTTAAAGTCCACTAGAGAACTTGAATTAACACAAGAAAAAATTCAGTGTTTTTTCTCAATGTTTTATATGTTGGTTTGCAAGCTGTTTCAATTCCCTTCAAGTATGAGAGCCTTCAATGAATATGTTCTTAGCTAAAATATGATGAGCTCTATGCTGTGCCTTCCAGCTGCAAGGATGGGGAAGACAGTCCACCATTCTTTATTCCTGTGAAGTCTTTTCATTTTTTTAAGATTTTAAGTAATCTCCATACCCAACATGGGGCTCGAACTTATAACCTCAAGACAAAGATTCACATGCTTTACTGATGGAGCCAGCCAAGCGTCCCTTTTTTTGTTGAGTAATGTGTACACCCAATAGGGGCTCAGATATACAACTCAGAAATCAAGAGTCACATTCTCTAATGACAGAGCCAGCTAAGCACCCGACACGTGAAATCTTTTAATCAAACCTTCTACAGTATATAACAAATCAAGAGACATTATTTACTTAAGGAATGTCTTAGAGTGGTGATTTCTGATATTAGGGGTTTTAAATAAATGTTGAGGTAATAAACATTATCTGTCACCCCTGGATGCAGAACAAAGTCATCAAATAGTCCTCAGGCAAGGGCTCTGAATAAAAGGTAGTGGGTGGACACCAGCTATGATCAAGATGCTAGAATCAGGAAATCTAGGTTCAAGTGCTGGAATCTATAATAACACATGATGTGAATTTAAGACTATCCTTTAAACTTTGGAGTCCGTTTTTGTGGTTATAAAACAGGAAGTCATCCTCAAAGGGTTGTTACAAAGCTTAAGTGAGCTAATCTCTAGGAAAGTATGTTTTAATATACATAATAAAAATTCAAGGCTTTGGTGGTGATGGGCAGTGGGTGGTAGGTAGGTTGTCACCCACTGATACTAAATTGTGCTCTACCAGTCAAGGTAAAGCGATCCTATGATAATTCTCATACTAAGTGTGTATGTGTAGGTCTTCCTTGCTGAGCTAGACCATCACCTTCTTGATGACAGAATGTACAATTAATTTCCCACAAGCCAACAATGCCCCAGGATTAGAAGATGCTCAACACATGTTTGTTCTAATAAAGAATAAATTACATAGAATTGTACCATGTTATGCTATGACCACAAAAGCTTCTTCAAAGAAGAGAGTCTTTCCGTACAAACCCCCACAGCATCCTGCAGTGTTTCCAAGCCGTTTTGAGCTGATCTACATCAATACAGGTCTCAGTTAATTGGAAGTATTTACGCATGATTGTCTCCTCATTTATTAGTCGTATCTACTTTTTAATCCTTAGCTCCTCGCTGAATACTTGTTCATGATTCTACTTAACCTTCTATGGGAAAATCATTCAAAAATCAAATCTGAAAAACATTTACCAGGATGAGTGTTTTGCCCAATACCATGTTTACAATATCCTTCACCCATGGTACTCAGCAGACGAGGAAGGAGCAGCTTAGCCATTATGTAGTGTCCATCAGGCATTCATTCAAGAAGGACAAAGAGCTCCAACATTCTTTCCTTCATTCTCATATTCAAAGAAAAAAAAAAGCCTTTGCCATATCCCTAAATCTCTATCATATTTTGAGATTTCTTCTTCTCTTAAGGTATAAAAACTGATGTATGTCAGGCATAAATGTAATAACGTGGTCAGGAGATCTGATTTTGAACTGAAAACCTCATATTGATCACTCAGGTCTTCTTGACCTGAGTCAAGAGGAATGCATTACAGTTTCCTTCAAATGCCCTTCTTTGGTCCAATGGAAATAGTGCATAGATTCATAATATCTACCTTTGTGGCTCCTCTGTGAGAAAGGAGCAGTTAGTGCTATTAAGTTCCTGAAATGGTCAAGAAATTAAGCCACAGTCATGTGATTAAATAGGTATCCTGAAGCAAAATGAGTTATTAACTCAAGGCTGCAGTTTCTTACCTCCCCCCACTCTCACAAATATATGCACTCAATATGGGCTGTTCTAGGAAAGGGAGACAGTATTTTGGGGAACTTATAGGTTCCTTAGGTTGGGTCCTAAAAATACCATTTAATTCTAATTATTGAATACTGCCTATGGATGGATACCATCCCAAGTACCTTCACTGCATTATTTCATTTGCTTTAACTTGCAAGATAATGTGATTAGGCAAGTATTATTATACAAGCTTTAAAGATGAAGAAAATGAGCCTCATGGAGCCTAAATGAACTAAGTTTAAGTCGAATCTAGTTGGTTCCAAGCTTTAATTAAGTATATGTCCTCGTGATAATTAGAAGCTTTTACCTATGCTGGCCTGATAACAAATGTCATCCATAAAACTTGCTTTCTCTTTGATCAGAACAGGCTAATAGCTCCTGTCACTTCACTAGAGCATTTTTAACTTGATGAAAAAGGTGTAATCATAGATTATTTCCTATTATCAGCTACCACCCTCTCTACCTCCCACCTTCCACACTGCAGAGGGCTTCTCCGGCCAGTTCTCTCCCATTTCTAAGGACCAATTAACAAGAGCTCCCCCATTTCCCAAGCACTCCCACAGCCTCATTTTTTTTTTCCTAACCCACCTTTAAGGTAGAACACTAAAAAGAAGAATCCTAATTAAAAAGTCCTCAGCACTGCCCCATGGAAATCACACCTTCTTTGCTAGGAGGTGTTTAGTGACGGCAGAATGGGATTCGAGGTATTCTGCAAGATTTGAAGTATCAGAGCAATTTGCTGCCACTGGCCAGGTGATAATCCAGTTAGCCCTGGGAACCACCCAGGCTGTGACAGAACTTGAAAGAATAGAGAATCTTGACCCTCATAAATACAATCCCTCAAGGAGACAGAGGCCATAGACAGAAGCCCTACCAACATGAGGGTCAGAGCTGTGCAAAGGAAAGCTTGGGATTTGGTACCCAAGGTCGACAACTCATTCCTCCTTCACAGGAGTGGGGGGGGGAGGCACTGAAATACGACTTTCACTGCAGTGAGTTATTCTACCAACATGGAGGATAATTTTGGTATTCCAAAGTGTGCAGGCAAAACAGAGAGGTATCAACTGCTAAAAAGAGCTGGTGAGCTTTCGTTTATGAGACTCAAAAGCACTTCCCTGTCCCTAGTTACCCGAGGCTTCATCTCACTTTGTTCCCAGGGATTATTTGTCACTCTAGCACTGGCAAACCCTGTATCAGAAGTGTGCTTGCAGCTTAAGTTGGTTCCATCAACCACTGCACTGGGTGGGCTATTTCCATTATTTCTCTGACAAAAGTCAACAGCTAGCAAAGTCTCTCTTAGTAGTGATTTTAATTTGGGTTATTATTTTTTTTTAAAGAAACTTACAAAATGTGTGTGTGTGTGTATCTTTTAGATACCACCACTGAATTTTAGGTTTGGTAGGAAAAAATTGTAAAAGATCATTCATTATCATTTCTCACCCAACGTTTCCCTGAAAAGTGATCATCTAGCCATTTGGTGAAAACCTTTGTTTACTGTAAGTGTGCTCTATGATTACACAGCTTTTGTTCCAAGACAATGCTTTCTAACAGTGAACAAACTCTACTTCTCCCCAACATCTGCCTATAGGTTCTATAGTTTTGCCCTATATGCCACACTAAATGACATAATTTTCTTCCTTCTCCACCTGCAAGCTTTTTAAATACTTGGAGACCATTACTGACCAGTGACTCAAACAAGCCTAAATTTTCTTTTTTTTTGCCATAGTGTCATTATGGCTAGGATGCATTCAGATATAAAATAATGGCCCTAGATTACTCTGAACATCAATGCTGCATACCTAAGGGGATGAATCCAACAATCTCATGTATTTCAGATGAATTTAAGTTATCTTCCACCCTGCCTTCATGGCTTATCTTGTGCTTTCAAACTGTCAATCCACCCACTTTGAGACCAACTAACTCGGCGTGTCCACACACCCTCCCACACTCCTTCTAATCTTTCCAGAACACAGTTCTGGGATGAATTTGGCATTGGAAGGAGAACAGGTAGCTTTAGCTCAATTCTCAGAAAAGGGCATTAGACATTAGAAACTAGCCATCCGTTACTTAGCATAAAAGCAAGGGACAGTTTTTTAAGGCAGGTGTCTTAAAGGAAAATTGATTAGGGCATATGAATTTCTCAACTCAAATATCCAAAACCCACCTGTCATAAAAGCTTTCAGAAGACATCCTGAGTATACTCACATTCTCGTCTTCTTCCAGCTGTGTATGAGCACTCGACCTGGAATTTTGCCCCTTATCAAAGAGTCCCTGGGAGACAGCATCCTTGACTTTAATTTGTACTCCATTAGAAAAAACGAAATTAAATTGTAGCAAGACAATTTCCTCATTTTCTCCTGACCTCTTCCTAAGGAGAACACAGAAAACGTACTTGGTAACACAACCATGCTCAATGAGACAGTCCACCATCAGCCACACTGCACTGGTGAACATGATGCTGTTCTGGTGACAAAAGTCCTCTTGAACAAATATATTTAATTCTAATATATGTACAGACCAATCTTTATTTTAAAATAGTCAATAAAAGTTTTATTATACATATATATTTTTTTAAAGTCCTGAGCTACAGTTACAAATACAAGACTGTTGAAATGCCAATGCTCTCATTTTCAACTAAAAAGAAATGAGTTTCTGTTTCCAAAAGGGGTCAAAGAGAAATGGTCTCCTGGGATAAGGAAATTATTATTTTAAGGAAATATCTCCATCTTGTGGGCATTCAGGACTCATGTTTAGCATCATATACAATGTGTTGCATTTTTACAATTTGATTCAAAAAAGTGTTGGTTTGAATGTAAAGCTTCAGTGAGGGGATACAAAAATAAATAATGTATGAATCCTACTTTCCAGACATTCACAATCCAAGGTTAGAGAGGCACACACACGTATCTAATAAAAGAGAGAAAATGCTGACAGAGGACACAAGGTTTTAGGTGAGTATGGTAGGGTTAGAGACATGAATTTTGACTGCTCTAGTAAGTGTTGGAGGAGTCTTGGAGGTGAGATTTATACTAGATCTCAAAATCCGTTGATTTCAAGAAGTCAGCAGAAAGGAGAAGCTTACCTTCAACAATATGGTCAGCTAGAGTACAAGCATGAAGGTGGGTGTGTTAGTTTCCTATCGTTGCTGTAACAAATTACTTCCTACACACATAGTAGCCGAAAACACAAATTCATTATCTTACAGTTCTGTAGAAGTTTGACAGGAGTCTCACTAGGCTAACTCAAGGTGTGATGTTCCTTTCTGGAGGCCCTAAGGGAGGTTCTTCATCTTTGACCTTTCCAGCTTCCAAAAGCTACTCACATGCCTTGGCTTGGGGTAGCTTCCTCCATCTTTGAAGCTAGCAACAGCAAATGGGAGTTCATCCCACATATCATCACACATATTTCTTCTAAAGTCCCATTCTCCTTGGACTCTACCCTCCACTTTTAAGGACACTTGTGATTACACTGGGCCCACCTGAGTAATCCAACATGCTCTTCCTATTTTAAAACTGACTGATTATTATCCTCAATCCATCTGCCATCTTAATTTCCCCTTCCCATGCATCCTAGTATCTTCCCCAGTTCTAGGGAGTAGAACAGGGGTGGGAGTGTTATTCTGCCTATCACAGTGGGACAAGACCACATAAGAGATGGTGTCAGACTGGGTTACATGTAAAAAAAAAAATAAACAAAAACAAAAAAAAAAAACAAACAAAAAAAGGGATATGTGAAGGACATAAGGGGAAATAAATTTGGGAATGAGAAAATGGAGACTCTCCAGAAGGTTCTGAGCATGGAGAAATATTAAATGATCTTTTTAGGAAGAACACAATTCTAGCAGCACCATGTTAGGTGGGCGAGTTGGTATCTGATGGAGGTGGGGAGACCAGTGATAAGAGCGCTGGTGGTGATGATAAGGGTCTGAACAAATATGGGAATTGTGTGACTAGCAGATGCAGAAACCACTGTACGAGGGAGTATAGACACGACATTGACTGCCATCAGTGTTCTGGAGAAGAGACTGGAGAATTAAGTCTCAAATGTGAGAAGCGTACCATTCTGTTATCAGAGTTTGGGAACACAGAAGATATTATGTGAGTGGGGGGAGGTCATGATTTAGGAAATGGTCAGGTATAGGGGTCAAGGGAGGTTTACTTACAGCTACAGGAGTCTATAAGATGGTCCAGAAGATAGATAAAATAGGAAAATAAATAACTGAGAATTGGCCTTCAGTGACTGTCTCCAAGTAAAGGGTACAAGAAAGAAGAAAACAGGAAAAAGGCTAAGCGAGAGTTAAAGAAGACTGAAAGACAAGACAGATTAAAAAAAAAAAAACTGAACAGGGGAAAATGAACACTGCAAGTATGCTGAGCTAGAGACCTACAAACCCTGGAAATTAAAACTAACCTGAGCATCCAAGCACTGGAGTAATTCAGCTTACTAAGGGTTTTCTCCAGGTGAAATTAACAGCACACACCACAAATCAACACAAGTATGAAACTAATGGCATGGGAATCATTGTCAACCATTTCCCGATAGAGCAGTGTGAGATTAGGCTGCAGGCATGTGGTCACCAAAACATAATCATAACCAACCTGTGTTTGGAAATTTTCTACATGCCGGTCACCATTTGAAGCACTTTACATTTAGCTAAATGAACAAATATAATATCCAGGCACTATTGTAGGTGCTGAGGAGACATGAATCACCCAACAGATGCAACCGTTGGTCTTCATGAAACTTCTGTTGCAGTGCTCTGGGGTGGGTCTTGCTACTATTGTTTTCTAGATGAGCCACCAGAACCAGGTATTACTGACACAGCCATGAGGGGGATAGCTGGAGCCAAAGCCAGGTGGTCTGGCTTCAGAGTAACGACTGCACATACTGCCTCTCATGAGATAATCAGTACCCTATTTCACATTAGCATGAGTGACTTTCCAGATTTGTAGACATGCTTCCATTTGCCTTCTCACTTTTTCATTTGTAAGTACTGTTAAAATTCTGAGGGCTGGATCAATAAAGAAACATCCTGGGATTCAGCAAGCAGCAGTATGGGGCGGTGGGGGGGGGGGGAATGGTATATGAGAGGAATGGGACATCGCTTCCGTCTGTGGGAACATATTCAGGCAAGGCTGTGACACATGCAAATCCAATTGGAAATGCTTTTATTTTATTTTTTTTTAATACTGTTTATTTTTTTTAATGTTTTATTTATTTCTAGGAGAGAGAGAGAGACAGTGCGAGCAGGGGAGGGTCAGAAAGAGAGGGAGTCACAGACTGAAACAGGCTCCAGGCTCCGAGCTGGCAGTCAGCACAGAGCCCGACGCAGGGCTCAAACCCACGAACCGCGAGATCATGACCTAAGCGAAAGTCGGACACTTAACCGACTAAGCCACCCAGGCGCCCCAGAAATGCTTTTAATATCTACCTAAACAAGTTGTGGGTGTGCCAGGAAGAACACATGTGTTGAGAATACAGATTCAACATTCATCTAATCCAAAGAGGTATTGGAAATATTACCTAGCATGTGATGCTCCAGAGAGGACAATATCCCGTGTCTTAAGAAAGTACTAATAAATGGGGGCACCTGGATGGCTCAGCTGGTTGAGCATCTGACTCTTGATTTTGGCTTAGGTCCTAATCTCGCAGTTCATAGGATCGAACCCCACATTGGACTCTGTGCTGCCAGCACAGACACTGCATGGAATCCTCTCTCTCCCTCTCTCTGCACATCCCCCGCTGGTATGCATATTCTCTCTCTCTCTCTCTGTCAAAATAAACTTGAAAAAAAAGTACCAATAATGAAAAATTCACCTGTGTTAGCTACATGCTTAGAGATGGTTACAACTTTGTAAGGAGATTCCCAAATTACTTAAACTGGAAATGTGAATCCAGGAGATCAAACCCGTTTTCAAGTTCTACTTTATCACACCCAACATTAGGGCAATGTCTTTGGCAAAAGCAAAAGTTGTTTGTCTCATCCTATTATTTTGGATCTATGACTCACCTGTGCTATGACAAGGACCCCTCCCCCCTATTCCCCTTGATATGAAGTTTTTCTCCTCTTATTGGGTGTAGGGGTCCTTTAATTCTAGGGAAATTTAGAAAAAGGACAGGGACACCTGGGTGAATGAGTCAGTTAAGTGTGTGACTCTTGATTTTGGCTCTGGTCATGATCTCATGGTTATAGGACAGAGCCCTGCGTCGGGCTCCAAGCTGAGTGTGGTGCCAGCTTAGGATTCTCTATCTCCCCCTCTCTCCGCCCCTCCTCTGCTTACATGTATACATGTACACCTCTAAATAAATAAATAAAACATTAAAAGGGATAAAAAAGGGGGGGGGCGCCTGGATGTCTCAGTCGGTTAAGCGTCCAACTTTGGCTCAGGTCATGATCTCACGGTTCGTGGGTTCGAGCCCGGTGTCGGGCTCTGTGCTGACAGCTACCTCAGAACCTAGAGCCTGCTTCAGATTCTTTGTCTCCCTCTCTTTCTGGCCCTTCCCTGCTCACACTCCCTCTCTCTCTCAGAAATAAACATTTAAAAAAGTGTTTTAAAAAGAAAAAGAAAAAGTACAAAAATTATAAATGCAATCAGTCTTAGCCTATTATTTTTATTAAATTATTAATATTCTGTGTGCAATTGATTTTTCTTAATTTTTATGCTTATTTCTTTATTTTGAGAGAGAGAGCACAAGTAGGGGAGGGGCAAAGAGAGAGACACAGAATGTGAAGCAGGCTCCAGGCTCCGCACTATTAGTGCAGAGCCCAACGTGCGGCTCAAACTCACAAACCATGAGATCATGGCCTGAGCTGAACTCAAACACTTAACCGACTGAGCCACATAGGCACCCCATGCAACTGATATTTTAAATACACTGTATTGTTTAAAAGACTTCAACATAGAATGCCTAAAAAGTCATCTTTATGATTCAAGTCTTAAATAAGGCATAACTGAATAACTTTTGTCTTTTATTTTTAAAACCGAGCATTGGGCTTGAACTCATGACCCCAAGATAACCAAGTCACATGCTCTATCGACTGAGCCAGCCAGGTACCCCTAACTTTCAAAACTTTAAGTTCGTAGCTATAAGAAACTTAAAAATTGTAAATAATCTTGTAACATGCAGAAGAATTAAGATCCAACATATTTACAACTTTAATTTATGAGATTTACAAGTATAATTTAAGCACATGAGAAAGTTTATTTGTTAGACAATTTAAAAAGAAAATCGAGTATCTTAAATTTATAAGTGCAGTTTAAAATATTTAAGCAATTTAATTAACTAGGTTGTAAAAAAAGAAAAATCCTTTGAAAGTGATTGCTAAAGTTGCCAGATTTAGTAAAATAATTAGATTTGTAAATTGAACTCAAAGCTTAAGAACTCAATTTTTGAATCTGTAATTTTAATAAAGCAAATGTTCTATTCATAATGAAAGTAGCCCTCAAGTCATTTTTCTAAGGATTAAAATCACGTTTAAGAACACCAAAAGGCTCACCCAGGTATCATATGACTACCCAGGGCATCTGTCTCCTCACTGATTATGAAAGGCCTGGGTTCAAGAACCTCTAACTTCTCCACCAGCTCCTTACAGAGAGCTGAAAGTCTTGTATCTCACCCACTGGGAAGTTTGTTATTCATTGTTGACCACGTGTACAGTCTTCTCCAAAGGGCTACTGGGTCTAATTTTAGTTCTTATCCCAGAAGCATGGTTATGACCTAACACAAAGTGTTTCTCACCCTCACCTGCCCAAGAGACAGACTTCCCAGCCCCTGCTCGCAGGGGGGACTATGAGGACTCAGGAAGCAGGGTTTCTCCATTCATGTAGAGGCTGCATCTCGCCAAGACATGCTTATACCCACTCTCTGTTTTGTTTGCTCTGCCAGCACTAACCACATTCAAAGAGTGGGATGGATGCATCTCTTCTCCAACTGCAGTGGAATTGCTCCTATTATGGGCTACAATCCATTAAGGGTCATGTATATTGGATTTTCTCACCTCCTCCAGGTGATGGATAGCTCTCCACCACCTCTCACAGCTCTACTTGGCTTCTGGTTATGGAATCTTTCCAAACACAAGCCTGAACATCCCTCTTTCACTCGGAACACAGCACAGGAGGAGGAGCTTTGAAGTGCAAGCAATGTTGGAGCATGAGATATAAACCCAGAAACAGGGACCTCCTAGCATAGGTCAATTATAGATCCAAAATAATAGGATGGGAACTGAAAGGCCCCAGCCCACCTATGGAACATGGAATCTCTCAACAAATACCCTTCAGTAAATGTCCATTCTCAACCCAACTCCCCCAACACCTCCCCCGTCAAAGGGTATAATGCACTGTAACTTTATTCTAACTATGCAGGGAACTACGTCATCATGTCAACCTCAGCTAGGAGACTCTGCTCTCAAAACGACTCCATCTCGCGCTCAAACACTGTCACATCCAGCAACCCCCAAGCACCGGAATCTAGTGTGCATCACTTGCCTGAGTGCAAAAGTGGAATAATAATCAGGTAAGGATCCGCTTATGAGCCAATAATGAGAATCAGCCTGACCACATTTCCTGTTTTGCTTTCCAAATAAACAGACCACTGGATGGACAAAGTCCGAGAAATAGAAATAGAATGAATCACTGCTGCTGACGGGTGAGGACGAGGGAACCTTCTAAATGCGCTGAATTAAAGGACAGGGCGATCCAAATTAGCCTGAAGGGCATAGGCACAGAACAGAGTGAGAAACAGAGAAAAACAACTAGAAAGAAACCGATAAGGAAAATTGTCCCTCACACGCAAACAAAGGCTTCCGGCAGCTCGCACACACTTTAAGTCCTCAGCATTGGTCTAAACAAAGAGGGAGAAAGATGCAGACACGATAAATAAAACATCCCCTCCAAAAATCAATGAATAAAAGTTAATTAGCATTGTGGTTTAGCGCTGTAGCCATCGCATTTCCTTGGTTTAAACCCTATCCACCCAGGGGATTTTGATCCTGTTGACGACGCCACGTGTGTTTCAGAGGTTTTATGGTCTTGGTATAATTGCAAGTGACCAAGTTCAATCTTTGCATTTCACGTTACAGCCCCTGGACCATTTCCGGATGTGGAGTTTGTTTTAACCTGCATTTCCATGAGATGTGAGGTGCTACACTCTAGCATCTCTTGACCTGTCAAAAGCAGTCTCCCTGGGGAGATTATAACCTCTTTTAGGGAAAGTGAGCCTCAGGAACATTTTGCAAAAGGGAATCCTTCCCCCTGTGTTGCTCAGAAAACAGCAGAGCCAGAACTTGCCATCCCAGTGCGCAGTGCAGGGTCTTTTACTGTTCCAGGAGGAAATAACATGTGAAAATCCAAGTTTTCTAACTTTATGCAAGAGGGAGCTTATTTTTCCTTTCCCTTCACTCCAAACTTCCAGATCATTTAGGGACCAGCTCTCCTGCTCAGAGTAGCTGGTTGAGCCCCTCACAGGTGGCTGTCACCACTTCCAGCATTTAGGGAACCGAATCCTGCCTGATAGAACTCTCCAGTTCAGTCACATTCTGCAAAGGCCATGGCAGATCTAAAAATACTTAATGAGCCACGTTCATGCAAATGTTTGCCAGTTATAGAAGGACTGTCCAATAGCATAAAATCAACCTAAAAATATATACAATAACGTGAGGAATCAAAGCAGAAGTCTCATCAGTGTAATAGGAAGGATCTATGGATGAAATAAGATGCATTCCCATTTGAATTGTAACACCAGGGATCTCCACCCATCACCCTAAGCCCTGTTATATAAATAAATAAATAAGAGCATTTCCTTCACCGAAATCTGATAAATAATGCATTGGTGATGGTGACAAGTTTGTAAAGACTGTGCAAGAGATCATGGGGGCCATGTATCTTCTTAATTCTTCCCTGTCTCATACAAACCACGACCTTCAGCTCTGTGATTCGAACATTTGGCCTCAAATGTCAACAGGCTTATGCAGTGAGTCAGTGAATTCAGCTGTGTGTGATTGGATTCACCACAAATTCCAGAATTAATGTGTGTTCAACAAGCAGTTATACTTCAATAACATTTCAGTGTGAAAGAAAAATGGGCCAAGAATGTAAAAATTGAAATGTTATTAGCCTGCTGCTTCTCCTTGTTATTGGCAATACTATCATTTCTGGTTAAAGACTTCACGTTGTGGGGGCGCCTGGGTGGCTTAGTCGGTTGAGCGTCCGACTTTCGCTTAGGTCATGATCTCGCGGTCCGTGGGTTCGAGCCCCGCGTCGGGCTCTGTGCTGACTGCCAGCTCAGAGCCTGGAGCCTATTTCAAAGTCTGTATCTCCCTCTCTCTCTGACCCTCCCCTGCTCACGCTGTCTCTCTGTCTCCTAGAAATAAATAAAAATATATAAAAAAAAAAAAGACTTCACGTTGTGGCTAGAGATTCTCTAGCCTCCCCTAACTGACTAAGACACCCCAAATGAATGAAGGCAGCAGTCTCTTGTTTGCACCAGGATACCACCAAATGTTTTCATCAATAGGCAACCAGAACTACCTATGAAAGCAAATCAATCAGCCTCTCCGATATTACCCTCCTTCTTGTCATACTACACCCTGAAAAAGAACTAGAAAAAATTAACTATCAAACAATGGTTTCCATTGAGATATCTATTGGCTCACAGGCCTATTGAGATGTCTTAACCACACGTGTATGGTAGTGGAGACCAAAAGAGGAAAAAAGGGAGGAGAGCACAGAAAAGAGAGGGGAGAGAAATGGTTTGTATACCTAATGAAAATGCTACTTCTTTGTATAAAAATAAGAAATAACAGGAAAACCCAATAAAACCCAAAGCTTGCATGAAATCCCCTGGCTTGAAAAAGACTGCTTGTAATGTTTTATTTCATTGCTTTCCTTTTGGAACATGTCTCTGACCCTGGACATGTACCAACAATTTCCAGTATCCCTGGGCTCTGCTCATGGTGCACCTGTTTTCATCCATCTGGAAGTGTCTCGTAATTTAAGATCAGCCTCTTGGTTCTCCTTAGTGGCATAAGTGAGGGCTTTCCATGGCAGCTTTGTTTTCTTATTTGTTTTCCTTTAGATGCTATTAATTAAAGATTCTTTGTGGGAGTGAAGAGGTACTGAATCCCACGACCAACAGGTCAGTGCTGGTGGCCTCAGAAAATGGTAGCACTCTTCAACTACCAATCAAGGTGAGCCCTCAGCAGCAAGCAACTGACAGGGTCAATAACCACCATTAGCAGGGCTTCTCTGTGGAATGTATCTTGACGGTCATTTGTACTAAATTACACAACTCATTTCTGCGTTCATTACAAGGTAGGAAAAGGTATGGGTAGGCATTTCTGTGCCAGGAAACAGAGTCTCCCCAGAAAGGCAGTGAGTTTCCTCCTCTGCACAATGAGGGGACTGCCCTGGGCAATCTCCAAGAAACTGCCCTAACGTTCTTGGGTGGGGACAGTCTTGCAGCTGCATTATTAAGGTGCAAAGCAGTCCATCAAAGAGCTGAAAACTAATATGGTTTCACTAGGTCTTAATAGGATGCTCCATGCTTCACTACCAATTTGATTTTTTTTTTTACATTTATTTATTTTTGAGAGACCAAGAGAGACAGGGCACAAGTTGGGGAGGGCCAGAGAAAGAGACACAGAATCCGAAGCAGGCTCCAGGCTCCAAGCTGTCAGCACAGAGCTGGACGCGGGGCTCGAACTCACAAACTGTGAGATCATGACCTGAGCTGAAATCAGATGCTTAAGGGACTCAGCCACCCAGGTGCCCCTTCACTATCCATTTGAATAGGTCTTTTAAAACGTTGCTAGCCAATCTTTCATGAGATTCTTGGGTGATTTGGGAATCCTACAGAAATTCTTTTATTTCTCTTTTATTCAAAAATAGTGATGGAGCCCATACTGTGTGGACACAGCCCCACACACAAGAAAAAAGAGAGTAAATAAGACCCAGTGTCCTCAAAGAGATTCTTCCCATTAGGTTCCTTAGGGACTGCGGGAACAAGTGTCCTGGAAAATTAGTAAAGCAGAAGAGAACGGCCCTCAGACATGTTTCTTCCTCATGGGTTTGGGGTGTTAGACACCATTCTGAGTTTTCTCATCCACTTAGAGTCAGGCTCTATATTCCTGCCTGCAGGGAGCTCCCAAGCCAAAAAGAAGGATGTATTTCAACCAGCCTGACAGACTCCTTTGAAAGGGAACTATTTGGTTCCATTATGACAGAAATGGTAAGTTATCAGTATCCCCGAGAGGTGTAAAGAAATATTCAAACTTGCTGCCTTGGGAATAATAAAGAGTATGGTAAGAACGGACTAGCTGGAGATACAGTCAGACCCTGGCCATTGCCACCCTGTTCAGACAGAAGAGGAAAGACAATAAGGGGAGCAGGTGATCAGAATCCAAAGTTGCTCAGTCTTTAACTGGGAGGCCTCCAGTCTGAGTCTTAAAGAATACGAAAATGTCCTGAGACCAAAAAATCCTTCCAATTATGTCTGAAATCAGAAATCTCAATTAATTTTTAAAATTTTTAAGATTAAGCAAATGGCATACAAAGAAAGGGAAAGAATTAAGTATTTATTACATGTCACTCATTTCACAGGCTCTATGATTTCATCTTTGAAGCAACCCTAATTAAGGCTAGGTATCTGTATCCTCTTAGCAGAGAAGGAAATGTGGCCCAGTTGGAAACAATAAGAAAATCTGCCCCAGGGCATACATTAATAACATTTCTGAGCCAAGACAAAATCTTGTCTAAATATACTACAAGTCAAATAGGTAACAGCATATATATTATCTAAGTAACACATAGACCACAGCTGCTAAGAAACTTAACAGTGAGACACACATTTATTAAGAAAATAGCCCAATACCGGCCCTGTAAATTGTGTTTCCCATTGTTCTTTCCTAACAAGCCCAAGAACATTACTAAGAAGTGCAGCATTAAGACCCAGATTCCTATGTAATGAAGTGAAGCGCTATTGGATTTAACAACTCTTGACTTTTAACAAATATTCTGACAGATAAGGTCAATTACATCAATAGCTCTTCCTCCCATGGCCCATTGTGGTCAGGCAGGTCCTGCCTCACCAAACACATTTCTACTTTTAAGCTAAGTGATGCTGTGACAAGCCACACTGAACTGAAACCTTTTGGGGGGCGGGGGTGCAGGGAGAACTACCGCCCTATTCTCAAAGGGCGGTGAGGACACAACACTGGACGTTAGGTATGCATGGCGATCTGTAGCTGCCCACTAAACAGCAATAAAGAGGGGTTAATCTCACCCAAACTTGTCTAATTTGGGTGACCTATTGTGTGCCTGACGGGTGGATCTCAAGGTGTGGTTCCCAAGACCAGAAGCATGAGCAGCACCTACAAACGCAGACTCCAGGCTCCATTCCTGGAATCATCCATTCTCACAGAATCAAAATTTGAAGTTCACCAATCTTTAATGTGGGAGAGCCTCCAATCCAAGGCTTGAAAAAACTAAATCGATCCTGGGGACGGTACCCGGACGATCTGTGTTTTCATGTCTAGCACGCCCTCCAGGTGACTCTGATATGTGTTTAGAACAACGATGGGCATAAAGAGAATAGCAGCCTAGTAACCCAGGTTCCGCCAAGAGCAAAAAAAATCAGAAGCACCAACTAATTAAGATGCTAGGTGACATTCTAATGAGACTCCTTACAGAATTTGGAATCCGCAACATGCTCACCTCTCTGGATAAATAGATTCTTTTCCTTAAGATAATATTTAAATATCTGAGTTATTCGGGCCATTAGGCTTACCTTAAATAGAAAGTATGGTCTCTAAATTCCTGGTTGCTTTATATTTTGTTTCACAGTCATCATCTATAGTTTTTACATAATATTAGAACAGCTATTTCTAATTTTAATTAAAATTTTTTAAATTTTAAATATTTCAATTTTTAAAACATTATTTTACTATCATTAGGAAGGTGAAACATTTATTACTACTTTCTATAGTCTGTATCTGAAAGCATAATGATGTAAATATGGACTGAAAGATGGATGAATGACTAACAGATAAATGATTGACAGACTGATAGACACATGATAGGCTGACACATAACATGCTACCTTTCATCTATATGGTAAGTTTTACTGGATCAAATCTAAAGTGTCTACAGATCCTAAAAAAAAAAAATCTCTGCTAGACTATCAGCCACATGAGAGCAAGAAGCAACCCTTACTAATGAAAGGGCTCAATAAATGTTTGTTGGATAAAAGGAAGAAATTCATGGTGTGGGGTATTTTTCATTGGAAACTCAGAGTTATAAATGAGCCCTAGAGAAGGTTTTTTTCTGTCTAGAAAGAGAATAAATAATAAACAGTTCTTCACCAGTGTAGGGGAGGATAAACCCTTTCTCTACACTCTACACGTGTCATTGGGGTTGGTGAATGAAACAGACAAAAAGTCAGATTAACAGGAAAAAAGGCAAATATATTTTAGGGCTTTTAATTTTTATGAGTGGGGGAGCTTCACAGTACACAAGTGAAGACCCAATTAAATCATTAGGCTTGAGAACTTAGGTACCATCTTAATAAAGGGTGGGAAGTTGTGGAGAAGAGACAAGACAAAGGAAAAGGGGCTTGTGCTTCCACAAGCAGGAAACCAAGAAAGTGAATATGCTTGGAAACTTATGAAAGATAAGGTTTATTTTAGTAACTTCAGTTTGTGCGGACATCTCTCAGGGCAAACTATCTACCTCTGGTGCTCAGGGGGTTGTTTTCTTCCTACTAGTACAGGAGAAGGAAGGGGGGTGCATTCACAACAGAAAAAAAAAATGCTGCCCTGCTTTTAGGCAAAGAAGGAGAGAGCAGTGAGCTCTTGGGTGTGCTTTTTCACATGTGCTTTCAGCTCAAAATAATCCCTGTGACAGAGTGGCGTATTTTGGGGTGGTATATTCTGATCCCCTTCACTGGTAACTCCCCAGTCTCTGAGTCAGTGAAGAAAATGACTCTGTTTGCATTTTCTTTCATGTCTCTTCTTCTGGTGTGCTCCTGTGTGTGACCTCCTTTAAGCTCTGGATCCCTACCTCTATGGGCCAAGAGGTTTAAGAACCACTACTACAATAGTCATGGCCACAGATTATTTTCCCCTTTTCATGTGTTTCTTTCTTTCTTTCTTTTCTAAGTGTTATTTATTGAAAGAGAGAGAGAGAAAGAGAGAAGAAGAGAGAGAAAATCCCAAGCAGGCTCCATGCTGTCAGAACCCAATGAGGGGCTCGAATTCAGGAACTGTGAGATCATGACCTGAGCTAAAGTCAAGAGTCCAACACTTCAGTCCAATGACTGAACTACCCAGGCACTTCTCCATTCATTTCTATATAATATAAAGAAACTGAGGCAAGAGAGAGGTTGGCCAATCTTGGGTCATAAACCCAAGACCCCAAGACCCAGTATAGTGTGCGATTTAATATGCTATGCAATGGAAATGGCCCAGTATTACTATCTTTTTTCTTAATGCTTTCATCTGTTTCTCTGATTCTGTGTTTTTCTGCCATTAGGAGACACGCGGTGTAGGGAACTGGGGGGAGGAGAGCAAAGAAAACGATGGCTTACAAAAGCCAAAGCCAGCCCCTTCCATGGAGTGTGGGCAGTAGGTTAATTTTACACTCCAGCTAAAGGAAAATGAGGAATGTCCTGGTAGGCAGGGGAGTGGGTGGGTGGCAGATGTCTAACTCTGTCTTTAGAAAGTGGAGTCCTGAATATGCTACCCCCTTGAGATGCAAAGCAGCCAGGAGGCCTGCAAGGAGGGAACACAAAAAAAGAACTAGGCCAAACAGCAATTAGGAGGAGACATTAACCCAGAAAATGCCAGAGGACTTTATACCCTCCTTTCTCTATTCCCAAGGACACAAATTTAAAACTGTTACAGAAACAGAATGACAGCTGCCTGGGTGGCTCAGTCCGTTGAGCGTCTGACTTCAGCCCAGGACATGAGCTCATGGCCTGTGAGGTCAAGCCCCATGTCAGGCTCTGTGCTGACAGGTCAGAGCCAGGAGCCTGCTTTGGTTCTATGTCTCTCTTTCTCTCTCTGCCTCTCCCCTGCTTGCACCCTGTGTCTCTCTCTTTCAAAAATAATTAACAGTAAAAAAGGAAGGGAAAGGAAAGGGACAAGGAAAAGGAAAAGGAAAAGGAAGGAAAAGAAAAGAAAAGAAAAAAGAAAAGAAAAGAAAAAAAGAAAAGAAAAGAAAAGAAAAGAAAAGAAAAGAAAAGAAAAGAAAAGAAAAGAAAGAAAAAGAAAAGAAAGAAATGGTTCTCTGATTTGCTTTGCTTTACTCCTAACTGCTCTTAGGACTCTGTTGTCAAGGAGGACCCCGGACATCCCTCAAATTATACTCATTTAGGTTAGCGTAACCCAGAGTTGCCAGAAATTTGAACTTGCATGTTTAATGCCACCCACTTCCAAGTTAACTTTGCCTTGGATATCCTTCCTAATGCATCCGTTTTTCAAGGCTGACAAAGCACAATACATTCATGTCCTAAATCTTAAATTTTCCACATCAGTGGAGATGGTGTACAGAATGGGCACCACTGGTAATGACTAGAAAAAAAATTCCTGACTGTGAGGACAATAATGCATTTCCTCAGTGTCAGCAAATGCTCTTGGAAATAGGAATAGAAACACCAAGGTAGAAATTCAACTTCATCCTCCTGCCATTCATTTGAAGTCAGTAATTAAATAGATTTTCTCACATTCCAATGAAGATATCTGACATTCAAAAAACAGGCTGTGGGTTTTCTACCGATTTTGCATAAGTGTGAGAGCCAGAAGCCTGCAGGACAAATGCATTATTTAATTTTCTACTATCACACACTAAACAGCTTTTTTGGACTCTAGACATCAATTTGTTCCAATACTAAAGGCCCCAGTGGTAAAAAGATATGAAAATATTCAAAGTAAACTAATGCCTCTGATGCTCTTGGATCAGAATACTAATGCCTCCATTTGAAGAGGCCTTAAGTCTGTTATCTTTCCATTAGAAACCTTTCACATAAGTCCATTTGGACAATACATACCTGCGGCTCCTGGAACTGTAGTCAGTAATATCCATTTATTTTTCTATGTAATGCTCTTCTTTGTCTGCATGCCTTGTGAAAATCCATCAGCAACACTGTTTTTGTGCTTTAAGTCCTAAAGAATTCAAAAAAAGGCCTCTCCTGTGTCTCTTTTTAGCTAACTTTGGGTGGCAACTGGGATAGCATCATGTGGATTTGGGTTTGATAACGTTTGTTAATGGAGGAAATTGAAATTCTCTTTTCTACACACACACACACACACACGCACATATTCTGAAACTCAATTAACAGATTTGTATGTGCACTTATGACTCAACATCCATTAAGAATTTGCTGAGTGGTTGCTAGCGGTGTGTGTTTTTTTAAATTATGTTCTTTTTTATGTTTGTTTATTTATTTAGAGAGGAGGAGAGAACAGGTAGGGGAGGGGCAGAGAGAGGAGAGAGAGAATCCCAAGCAGGCTCCACACTGCACTGTCAGCACAGAGCCCGATACAGGGCTCTATCCCACACACTATTAGATCATGACCTAAGCCCAAAATCAAGAATCAGATGCTTAACCCACTGAGCCACACAGATGCCCCAAGTACTGTACTTTGAATTGGACAGGTACTGTTTGTCGAAATACCATATATGGAAAAGAATCTATGTAACAAATATGTCAAATGGCTGCTCATTGCATGGATGTGGGGAATGAAGAAAGGGGATTTACAGGAAGTACTGGGCCTTCACAAAACAAAGCTCTAGTTTAGATTTCTTTCCTAACAGCAAGTGGTTTTCCCTTATCAGAGGGACTTCAAATTTCTTCTCACTATCACACTATTAAGAACATGAACTTAAAGAGCGAATTCAACTATCAAAACGACCAAAAGCACTGACCCCTCAGTGACACAGCTAATGGACTTTCAGCAACAAGTGCAGACTGAAACTGACTTCTATTCAGTAACAAGAGGAAGGAAGCATCAGAGTAGGACCCACACTGATATTTTGGAATACGCACACAAGAATATGGAACAGCCAAAGTTTGAACAGAGCACACGGTTTAAGAGTGTGAAAAGATTACAAACCCCAGAGCATTTCTTCTGGAGTTGAAACCTTAGTTCAGCCAGTTTTGGTTGAGCACATCTTACCTTTCTGTACATCTGTTTCTTCGTTTGAAAACTTGAGATAATAATAACTCCAACCACAGGGTGCTGAACTGTTAACTCTTGATTTTGGCTCACATCATAATCCTAGGGTGAGATTATGTGAGATCGAGCCCCACATTAGGCCAGGATAGGAAAAACCAGGCAAGTGTATGACTGGCTACTTTACAGAGGATATTTTCTTTATTGGTAGAGGACAGTTATAACGCTACTCTGGGCAAGGCACAGGGCATGCAAACTAATGGTCACCAGAAGTGACAATGATAAAATTTTACTGAGCCATGTGAGTGTGAATTAGCATGCATTTCATCAATCTAGACTTATTCAGCTCTCATGGACAAGACATCTTACCAAGTGCTAAACAGGTTACATTTGCATTTTTGGTCTTCGAGGAGTTTAAAATATAGCTGAGGTATCCTGTGTAGTATAATATACACTTAACAAAAATGTGCCACTAAATAGTTCCAGAGAAATACAGAGTTATATCCAGAGTATTTTACAAGAAAATATAGATCCAAATGGTCTAAAAAGTCTTTGTGGGACAGGAAGATAAATGATTAAGGTTCCAGGACCAATTGGGATGCCTGTGGTCTTCCCCCATCCCACCAAGCACTTTTCCCTCCAGGAGCTGGGTGTCCTACAACTCACCTCACTTCTGACTCTGTCTATCCTGAGGGCTCGGTCCCACAGACTGCCCCTACTTCAGATGCCAATCACAAGTTCAGGTTGTTACCTTCTGCTTCTGACCAATGAGTTATAAATCAGAGGTATCTATAATGCTGTTCTCACATTCAATTAATTTTCTTTTAATTTTTTTAATGTTTATTCATTTTTGAGAGAGAGAAAGAGACAGAGTACGAATGGAGGAGGGTCAGAGAGAGAGGCAGATGCAGTATCTGACCTGGGCTCCAGGATCTGAGCTGTCAGCACAGAGCCCAATGCGGGCTCGAACCCACAAAAGGTGACATCAGACTTGAACGGAAGTCGGATGCCCAACCAACTGAACCACTCAGGTGACCCACATTCAATTAATTTTCTAGAGAGGTTCACAGAACTCAGGAAACTAGCTTAGTCCCTAGATTACCAATTCATTACAAAGGCTATAAAAGGATAAAACTCAAGAGCCAGATGCTGACTTACATATGGTGAGGCAGTGAACAAAGGAGCTTTGGTCCCCATGGACGTCTACAGCCCAGCTTGGTGGTACAAGGAAGCAATCTGGTTCACCAACCTAGAAGTTCCCTGAATGCTGTCCTCTTCGGTTTTGAAATATGTGCTCCTTAGCAATTGTACTTAACCTTCAGCCCCTCTTTTAGAGAAAGGACATCTGAAAAGTTCCAGTCCTCCCATCCTGGGATCCATTCTCCAGACAACCAGCCCCCATCCTTAGGTGCTTTCTGAAAGATGCCTCATTAACATAACAGAAACACCTCTATTACTCTCACTTCAGGAAATTCCTGAGGGTGGGGGACAGAGGAAAAACTGGACTTTGGTCCTGTAATGACAAGCAATTCAATGCAGTTAGCAACAACTTGGAATCAGAAGGTTTTGAGTCTCCATACTAATAAACAAGAGTCACTAGGAGTTGAAGGGGAACAGACTATGCCACTGTGGCATATTAATTATCTTGAATGAAAGGGATTTCACAAACAGCCTCTGCAAAAAGGACCCCCTGACCCTTGTCGCCCTTAAATAAATCTCCCATGTGAAAGGGGCCCTCATTGTACCAATACTATCCAAAAACTCATTGCCAAGACCAACATTCAAGAGCCTATTGCCTAGATTTTCTTCTTGGAGTTTCACTGTTTAATGTCTTACACTTAAGTCTTTAATTTTGAGTTAATTTTTGTGAAGGGTATCAATCAGGGATCTAATTTTATTCTTTTGCATATGAATAATATGTTTTCTCACCACTCCTTACTGAAAAGACTATCCTTTCCCTATTGAGTATTCTTGGCCCCTTTTCAAATATTAATTGCCTATATATGTATGGCTTTATTTTGGGGCTCCCAATTCTGTTCCCTTGGTTGATGTGACTGTATTTATGCTGGTATTACACTGATTTTGTAACTATTGATTTGTAGTATAATTTGGAACTGGGAAGGGTGATGTTTTCAACTATGTTTTCTTCCTCAAGTTTGCTTTGGTTACTCAGGATCTTTTGTGGTTCCATTTGAATTTTAGGATCATTTGCTCTGTTTCTGTGAAAAATATGATTGGAATTTTGATAGGGATTGTACCCAAACTATGGATAGCTTTAAGTAGTAAAGACATCTTATCAATACTAATTTTTCTAATGCATGAACACAAAATGTCTTTCCTCTTATTGTGCCTTCTCTAGCTTTTTGCATCAGTCAGTTTTCAGGGTACAGATCTTTCACCTCCTTGATGAAATGTATTTCTAAATACTGTATTGTTTGAGATGCTATTGAAAATAAGACAGTTTCTTTATTTCTTTTTCAGACATTTCACTGTTCATGTCTAGAAACGCAACTGATTTTTGTATGTCGATTTTGCATCCTGCAACTTTACTGAATTTATTACAGTTCTGAGAATTTGAATTTCTAATAGTTTCCAGGTGCTGCTGATGCCCCTGCCCTCCCTCCACATTTTAAGTAGCACTGCTCTAGAGGGTTATGAACTTAGAAAGCAAGAAATCTGGGTCAAGGGAAGAAGCCTATCTAGGAAAGTAATTAGGGCTGGGGGAAAAACATTTATTAAGGAAATATAAGACATTATGTTTCAGCTTTCCAAACAACTCATCATCATCATCACCATCATCAGCGCCATTATTTAAAGCAAACGAATTAATCCTTCACTTAAAACCTTTCCTCAACACCATCTTTAAAATATTCTCTAATAGTCTTAAAAATATAATAACTAACAAAACTCCAGTGGTCAAAAAGCATATGGAACAACAATCAGTCTAATCTGATGGAGGCAGAATGGAATGGAATTTCTCTTTAGCAATAGCCTTTCTTTCCTTTCCTTTCCTTCCTTGCCTCCTTCCTTCTCTCCTTACTCTAGGCCAGCCAGTTTATTATAGGAGATTAATTTCAAATTGATGGGAAAATGTGTTACTGCTACAGCTAAAAATTCTACAAGGAGCAAGAGGAGAGGTGGTGGGAGGGGGAATTTTGAAAAATATTTGAAAAGAGCTTCAAAAGCAACAGGAATTTTTGAGGGAAAATTTTAGAAACTTTCAAGACAGAGGAATATTATTTCCTGATAGGACATGGTTGAATTTCCAGACCTTCAGAAGTCTCCTGTGACTTTTTTAAGACTGTAATTACAGCAGCAGACTCCGAAGAAGAAGATGCTGAGGATTGACTCTGAGTTAGATTTTCTGAAATTCTCCACACTAGATGGAGAGGAGTGAGTGAATAATAACCCTCTTCCTCCCCAGGTTATGTTTCCTCTTATGGTGTGGGGCACACAACTTAGCTCACCCAAACTACCTTCTGTTTTAATGCAACTGCCCAATTATTGGGCACTATCAACTAGTCAATAGACACATTTTTAAGTACTTTAAATGTCCTTTAAGAATCATAATATGTCCAGGGCGCCTGGGTGGCTCAGTCAGTTAAGTGTCCAACTTCGGTTCAGGTCATGATCTCACAGTTCGTGGGTTGGAGCCCCGTGTCAGGCCCTGTGATGACAGCTAGCTCAGAACCTGAAGCCTGTTTCGGATTCTGTATCTCCCTCTCTCTCCGAAGAGAAAAATATTTCATGTCCTAGAAAAATATTATTTTACCAGGAACTTTTAACGAATTAAGAAGAATGAAAGTGAGGCGCCTGGGTGGTTCAGTCGGTTAGGCATCTGACTCTTGATTTCAGCTCAAGTCATCATTTCATGGTTCACGAGTTAGAACCCCATATTGGGCTCTGCTCTGACAGTCAGGAGACTATACTTGTGATTCTCTCTCTTTTCCTCTCTGCTCCTCCCTGGCTCTCTCTCCCTCTCTCTCACTCTCCCTTACTCTCAAAAATAGATAGATAAATAAAGAGGTAGGTAGGTAAACAAATAGATAGACAGATAGATAAATAGATAAATGAATGAATAAATAAATAAATAAAATGATACAATTTGATCCCAGCATAAAAACATCATCCACAGCTAAACTCACTTTGTAATTTCTCATCCAAATTGGGACACTTTAAAAGTGAACAAAGGGAGATAATATGAATTATTACAATGGACCAGAAATTATAAATAAGACTTCTAGCCATAGTTTCCCCTTCCTTTAATATCAAAATTACTAAATTAAAATTATTCTTTTCCTATAATCAACATTGATTATTATCAAATTTGTATTACCTTAGGGAGCTGAGATTCAGATACAGTTCTAGAAGGAAGCATGTTGTCATTGAAAGAATACAAACCATGGAGTCAGAGACCTAGATTCAAGATGGCCCAGGCCAGAAATGTGTCACCTATAACTTGTTGCCATTGACCTTCCTAAGGTGAACATTACTTACAGACAAGAGTTACTCCCACTCTGGTATGATTTTAGCAGATGAATGAATTTGACAAAACTGTGTGTGTATGTAATGTGTGTATTCATCATCATCACGTACACACATGCAACACACACACACACATACACACACACACACACACACACACACACACACTCATTCTATGTGTTACATTAAAGGGGAAAAGAAAACCAATCAGGTCCTTCCACAAAGACCAGGGAAATATCTACAACAGACTGATTACTTTCCAGGAAGTAAACATTCTCTAAACATTAAGAGTAATCTCAGATTAAATATGTTTCCAAACTGAATCCATCCAAGCCCCTCAAAGAGTTTATCACTTGGTTAAGTAGGAAGAACTATCAGAATGTGCAAAAGACATGAAGTAAAGCATAAAAACCAAGCATTATAACACATACACAGTTCAGTAGGGCAGAAACGAGAATAAGAACCTTGATGTTTGTTCCACTAAAAACTGCAAACTCAGTCACCATCTGTCACAAGAATGAACATTCAGAGATAGCTTAGAAACGTCCCCTCCAGAAGTGTAGTTAACATGCATCATGGTGAGAATTTTGTAAGGCATGTAATTGTTGAATCACTTGGCTATACACCTGAATCTAATATAATATTTTATATCAACTAAACTTCAATTAAAAATAAAAACAAATTTACACATAGCAAAAAAATAAACAAAAGTCCCCTCAAATGCATTTGAACACTGAATAAGAAAATAATAACCAAACTATTAGGCCATATCACATAATTTAGTTTTTTCAATGAAAACATATATTTAAAAATAAGACAGAGAAAGTACATACAAAAATAAATCTCGTCAATTTCCATATTAGAAGCAGGGAAGAAAGTGGCCCTTTCCTATGTATCTCTTCTAAGAGGATCAACAAAGAACACAGAATTCCTGTTTCTGTTCCATGATGAAAGATGATCAGCTACTTCGACCTAATATACCACCTTCAGTTACATTAACATATAAAATTCTGTATGGAAATCAAATTCTATATTACATCCTAGGTGCTAACTTTATGGCAGCAATCAGACCTCAAGGGAATGATTTTGGAAGCACTATTTCATTAAAAGGAAATCTTAACACTTTTAACCGTAATTTGTTAGAAAAGAGAATTCTTTGTAGTGTAAAGCTATTACCATGAGCAGAAAAAGACCTGGAGCAGAAGTAATACAGTGTTTTCCCTTCCTGATTATAACTATATATAACTATAAATAACTATATAACTATATATATAACTATATATAACTATATATAACTATATATAACTATAACTATATATATAACTAACTATATATAACTATATAACTATATATATATATATATATATATATATATCACATTCTCATTGGAATCCATAACCTGTCTTTAGGAAATCACCAAAAACTAAAAGCACCAACATCATTTACCCAAGCGGCATCAACCTGGAGTCAGAACAAATCTCTTCTATTCAATATCTAGCTGGGAGTTTTTACACTCCCTTCTCTCTTACTTTTTCCCATTTAGTCCAATCTACGCAGGACACCTTCTATGGCTTGCTTCCCCTACCAGCAGTAATTTAGTGATCTGTTGATACTAACTCCTACTGAATCACCTCCATGCTCTTCCCCTCAATACTGTACCTCACTGTCATCCACACCAAATTGATTCACCAACACAGAAGTCACTATGTGCTCCAAGAAATAAGTTGCAATAGATACATATTTTACAGGAGTCCCTAAAATTTCTTTCCTGGCATCAAGGAGTATATCATGCTTATTGAAATAAAAAGGGTTATTAGAAATTTTGCCCCAGTGATAGAATTAAACTCATGAGGAATAATAGGATATTAAGAACATGCATGAATAGTACTCTAAGGCCATGTGGGGTCAACACTCTCTTTGCCCAGTTACTAGTTGTAAATTCAGAGTCAGGTTGATTAACCTCTGTGAGCCTAATGGTCCTCATTATAGAATGGTGTTGTGATATCTGTAATATATACTAAAATACTTAAGGATAGTCAGGGTGTTGATGTGTGTGTGTATGCATATGTGTGCACACATATGTATGTGAATGTGTGATAAGCACAGCTTTCATTTACAACCAAGGGTAGTTACTTGTCTGAATTCGGTTGGCTCTCATATAATTGAAAGGATACAGTAGCTACTAAAACAATCCAGTTATCGTTATCTCTGATCAGCAAAAGAGATTTTTATTAAATAGCACAAAGGATTTTTGAAATGGGTTTTCATTGGCAAATTTTGTGATGCAATTTCAAATTGTGTGAATAGGGTAGAAACATTATATACTTCCTTGCCTGAACTAGTTAAACAAATTCTGTATCTTTGGAATGACACTTGAGATTTGGTTTTTAAACAGCCTTGAACCTCACCACAATTACAGAAGATTCTGATTATGAAGGCCAATTATAATAATAAATAATTCTTGCATCTAGAATAGCTGTTATGTTTGCTACAGTCAACGTTTTTTATAAAGCTGTAGGTGGAAGGCTTAAAAGAACAGACAACTGGATATTGCTGTTCAGTTAACATGATTATGACTAATTTCAAATTTTCATTCCAATAAATATTTGTTTTTGTAGGAAGGTTTGGTTCAAAATATACTTTGGCATATGGCAAAAGGGTATAAAAAAAGATATATGTAACTGTCCCTATCTCCAACCACTGCTCACTGAAAAACATAACAATAACAGTTCAGCACCAAACACACTTAATGATTATGAGTAACCAAATTTGGTTCAGTTAATTTACAAAATACAGGGATAATAAGTAAAAAATAATAACTGTACTTTACTGGAACACACACAACCACTAGAACGCATAGGCTTTGGTAAGGACAACAGGTGATGTACAAAGACAACTAAAAAAGGTAGCATATTATTGTGTAAATCAAATAGGTCCTAGAATCAGGATTTTATTGGCACATGACTGGGTCTCTATTTGGAGAATTTCTCCTTCTTGTTGATTGCTCTCTTCTTGATCTTAGATGAATGATAATGATACATGATCCCAAACTGGATTCTGTTGCATATGGCATTGATTCTCCACGGTCTCTCACAGGTAACATTTAGTATAGAACTTTTCAATCAGCATCTCTCATAAACCTATTCTATTGTCCCACACTGACTAAAATATCTGCCCTACTTTATACCACCATATAAAATATGCTGAGGAGAAGTAGGGAGCTCCGTACCTGCACTCGCGCCCAGGCATCACACGGAAAAGATCTGAAGCCATCAGAAACTATACCACACCCAAGAGATTGGGAGAGAAAGGACGCAGACTCCACTGAGAAAGCCTTCTAATGGCTACCTCAAGAAACAAGCCAGATTACACAGGGTGGAGAGTCCCAAATATCACTACTAATAGGAAAATAAAATAACCAAGGTCCCAACAAGAGAGACCAAGAGATACCATTCAAAAAACACTCTCTGAAAGGATAGGCTCTGGACAGTCAAAGAGTCTTCTTGGATATAGCAGCGCTCATAGATACAGAGAGATAACAGGTCTTTAAAACCAACAAGAGCCGGAAAGCTAACTAAAATGATGAAACGAAAGAGCTCTCCTCCAAAGAAACTCCAAGAAGAAATGACAGCTAATGAACTGCTCAAAACAGATATCAGCAGCATCACTGAACAAGATTTTAGAATAATAATGGTAAAATTAATAGCTGGGCTTGAAAAAAACATAGGGGACATCAAAGAAACTATGGCTACAGACAGAATGGAAAATAAAAA